>NC_080702.1:40145769-40452145 GCF_030445035.2 Dasypus novemcinctus | reverse complement strand
CCCAAAGATGTACTTACCAAATCCAATGGATGTGTCATGATGATGGGAACGAGTGTTGTTGGGGGGGGAGAGGGGGGGGGCAGCGGGGTTGAATGGGACCTCACATATATATTTTTGATGTAATATTATTACAAAGTCAATTAAAAAAAAAAAACCATGCAGGAGAGATGGAAGTTATAATAATCAGCCAAAAGGGTGTTGATGCAAAATAAAAGAAATTGCTTGGGTTTTATAAAGGGTATTTATTTGGGGTAGGAGCTTACAGATACAAGGCCATAAAGCATAAGTTACTTCCCTTACCAAAGTCTATTTCCATTCTCTGGAGCAAAACGGCTACCGATATCTGTGAAGGTTCAGGCTTCCTGAGTTCATCCTTCCTCAGACTTCTTTTTTCCTGGGCTCAGTGTTTCTCTTTACCTAGGGTTGGCTTCTCTTTCCTCTGTGAGCTTACTTCCTGGGGTTCCAGATTCATGCTTCTGTATCAAAATCCAAAATCAAAGCGCCAACATCCCAAAACATCCCACTCTGCCCTTTGCCATACTTTCTGTCTGTGAGTCAACACCAACCAGGAGTGGTGGCTTAATACCCTACTGGCACAAGAGGTATATCTAATTACTTAATCAAGTAAACCTCTGAAACCAATATAATCTTATATGCCCAGAGGAAATGACCAGTTTAAAACATAATCCAATATTACTTTTTTGAATTCATCAGCAGAAGTGGTACAATGTATTCAACCTATTAAGAGACAAAAACTACTAGCCAAGAATTCTGTATCAGGCAAAACTGTCCTTCAAAAATGAATGGAAGTTCAAATTATTCATGGACAAACAAAAACTGATAGAATATGTTACCAAAAGACCAGAATTACAAGAGATACTAAAAGGAGTGCTGCAGCCTGCAAATAAAAACAAGATGAGTGACATAGAGAGGAGTGTAGAAATGAAGAATATTCAAAAGAGTAAAAACCTAAACTATAGTATATAAAATGACAACAGAAAACCAAAGATCAAAATGGATGAAGTAAGTAATTCCTTTAGAGTCATAACATTGAATGTTAATGATTTGAACTCCCCAATCAAAAGACCCATATTGATATGATTGATTAAAAAATATGAGTCATCTATATTTTGTCTTCAAGAGGCTCACCTCAGAAATAGGGACACAAACAGGTTAAAAGAGAAGGGCTGGAAAATGATATTCCATATAATAATTAACCAAAGGAGAGCTGGAGTAGTGATATTTATGGCAGAAAAAATTAGATTTTAAATGCAAAACTGCTATTAGGGATTAAAGAGGTCATTATGTATTAATAAAAGGGGCACTTCACAAAGAAGAAATAGCCATACTAAACATTTATAGACCTAACCTAATAGCCCCAAGACACATGAGGCACATGCTGGCAAAGCTGAAGGGAGAAATAGATGTCTCTACAATAATATTTGGATAATTTAATATGTAACTTTCAGTATTGAATAGAACATCTGGACAGGGAATAAATAAAGAAACATAGAACTCAAATAATATGATGAATGAAGTAGACCTAACATACGTCTATAGAGCACTGCACATCAAAACAGCAGGATATACATTCCTTTCAAGCAATCGTGGATCGTTCTCCAAGGTATACCATATGTTGTCATATCACATGACAAGTCTCAAATTTTAAAGTGATTGAAATTATGCCAAACACTGTCTCTTATCATAACAGAATGAAACTGGAAATCAATAATGGACAGAAAAAAAGGAAAATAACTAAATATATGTAAGTTAAACAACTCACTCTTCAACAATCAGGGGGTGAAAGAATAAAATGGAAGATAATTCGGTAAGTAGGTTGAGATAAATGAACGTGAGAACACAACCTATCAAAATTTATGGGACACTGCAAAGGCAGTGTTAAAGGGAAATTTATAGCCTTCAAAGGCTTACATTAACAGTGTTACAAAATGTATTCACAAAATGCAATGAATGTGCCAAAATGGTGAAAGATGTTGATGTGGGAAGAGTGGGGAGGAGTGGGGTGTGTGGTATGTGGGAATCTCATATTTTTGGTGATCTATGTACCTTAAAAAACACAATTTCATAATAAAAAAATAAAAACAATAAAAAAGAAGAAAGAGCTAAAATTGATGATCTAACTACACATCTGGAAGGAATAGAAAAATAACAGCAAACTAACCCACACCAAGCTGAAGTAAATAAGTAGAAAATAACAGGACAGAAATAAATGAAATCAGAATCAATTAAACATTAGCATAACAAAACCAAAAGTTGGTTCTTTGAGAAATTCAACAAAGTTAAGAAATCCTTATCCAGATTGACAAAGAAGAGAAGAGAGAAGACACAAATGTAAAATGAGAAATGAGAGGGGGAACATTAACACTCACCCCCAGAAAAAAGAGAAATCATAAGAGGATACTATGAACAACTGTATGCCAAAAAAAAAAAAAAAAAAAACAACAACTGGAAAATATAGATGAGATTGGTGAGTTCCTGGAAACACATGAACCACCTACACTGAGTATAGAAGAAATACAAGACCTCAACAAACCAATCACAAGTGAAGACATTGAAGCACTCATCAAAACTTCCCAAAGATGAAAAGCCTAGAAAGAGATGGCTTCACAGATGAAGTCTACCAATCCTTCAAAGATGAACTAATACTGACCTTCTCAAGTTCTTCCCAAAAATTGCACAGGAAAGAATACTACCAAACTCATTCTATGAAGCCAGCATTACCCTAATACCTAAACAGGATAAAGATACTATGAAAAAAGAAAATTACAGATGAATACATCTAATAATTATAGATTGATATATCCTCAACAAAATCCTTCCAAACAGAATCCAAAAGCACGTTAAAAGAATTATACACCATGATCAAGTTGGCTTTATCCCAGGTAAGCAAGTGTGGTTCAACACAAGAAAATCAATTATTTCAGTAAATCACATTGGCAAATTGAAGAAGAAAAATCACATGATCCTCTCAATTGATGGAGAAAAGGCATTTGACAAATTAATGTACCTTTCTTGATAAAAGCACTCTAAAAGATAGGAATAGGACACTTTCTTAATATGTTGATGCACATATATGAAAATACCACAGCTAACTTTGTACTTAATGGTGAAAGATTGATAGCTTTTCCATTGAGAACAGGAACAAGATAATGATGCTGACTGACACCATTATTATTCAATATTGTGCTAGAATTTCTAGCTAGATCAATTAGGATAGTCAAAGAAATAAAGGGCACCCAAATAGGAGAAGAAGTACAACTTTCACTATTCTCTGAAGACATGATCCTGTATCTAGGAAATCCTGTAAAAACAACATCAAAGCTACTAGAATTAATAGACAAGTTCAGGAAAGTGGTCAGATACAAGGTTAATATGCAAAAATCAATAGTGTTTCTATACACTACTGATGTGTAATCTGAGGAAGAGATCAGAAATAATTCTATTTATTATAGTGAATAATCAAATTTTTAAGAATAAAGTTAACCAAGGACATAAAAATCTTGTATTCAGAAATCTACAAATCACTGCTAAAAGAAACTGAAGACAACTTAAATGGAAGGACATTCTGTGTTCATGATTGGGAGAATAAATATTAAAATATCAATTTTACCCGAACTGATTTACAAATTCAATGTAATCCCAATAAAAACCACAACCTTTTTTGTGGAAACCACAAAGGTACTATTCAATGTTTTCGAAGGATATGTGACCCCTAATAGCCAAAGTGTCCTTAAAAAGAACAAAGTTGGAGGACTCTCACTTCATGATTTTAAAACATATTATTTAGCTACAATGGGAAAAAACAACATGAAACTGCCATAAGAACAGGCAGACAAAAGGAACTGAGTCAAGACTCAAAAATTGAACCTCATTTCTACAGTCAGTCCAACAATTTTGACAAGGCTGTTAAGCTCACTCACCTGGGTCAAAACATGCTATTCCATAAATGTTTCTGGGAGAACTGGAATACTTACCCAAAAGAAAGAAAGGAAACCCTGATTTCACAACTTACACAAAAACTAACTCAAAATAGAACAATGATTTAAATATGAAAACAGCAACCATAAAATTCCTAGAAGAAAATTTGGGAAAACATCTTCAAGATTTTGTGGTAGGTGGTAGTTTCTTAAATCTTATACCCAAAGCATGAGCACCAAAAAAAAAAAAAAAAAAAAAGATAGATGTTGCATCCTCAAACTTCAACACTTTTCAACCTCAAAAGACTTTGCAAAATGTTGAAAAAGCAAGCAACACAGTGGGAGAAAATATTTGGAAATTGCATATCTGATAAGGGCTTAATACCCATTCTTTATAAGGGGATCATACAACTCAACAATAAAAAGAGAAAATATCTGATCAAAAATTGAGCAAAAAAATGGAAAAAAAAATTCCAGAGAAGAAATACACATGGCAAAGAAAGCCATGAAAAAATGTGCAATATTGCTGGATATTAGGGAAATGCAAATCAGAAGTACAATGAGATATCACTTAACAGCTATTAGACTGGCCGCTATTAAAGTTGGAAAACTGTAAATGTTGGAGAGGATGTGGAGAGATATGAATACTTATTCAATGTTGATGGGAATGTAAAATTGTACAGCCACTGTAGAGGACTGTTTGGCAGATCCCTCAGAAGTTGAATATAGACTTGCCATGGTACCTGGCAATACCATTGCTAGGTATATACATAAAAGAATGGAAAGCAGTGAAATGAACAGATATCTACACATCGATGTTCCTAGTTGTGTTATTCACAAAAACCAAAAAATGGAAATAACCCTGGTGTCCATCAACTGAAGAATGGATAAACACATTGTGGATTACACAAATGATAGAATATTGTGTAGCACTAAGAATAAATGAAGTTGTGAAACATGGAAACATGGATGAACCTGGAGGACATTATGTTGAGTAAAACAAGCCTAACACCAAAGGGCAAATGCTTTATGATTGCCCTATTATGAACTAAATAAACCATGTGAGGTATAAATATATTATGAGAAACGAATATGAGTAGAATTGCATATATATGTTCATTATTCTTTCACGCTGTACAAATGTAAGTATACAGTACAAATTATTAATATCATACAAAATAGCCCAAAACATATAAGTGGAGACCAGAAACTATATATGGTATAATTTCACTTATATAAAATGTAATTATAATTCAATTTATAAAGATGCATGTACAGTAGTGGTTATGGAAATCTGAGGTAGGAATGATAAGTGGTGTGGAGTATCCGTTCTGGTTTAATGAAATTGTTCTAAAATTTTTGAGACGGTGAATATACAACACTGAGATAATACTAAAAACCATTGATTATACACTTTGGATAGAATAACTAGAAACATCAGCTCTATGCTGTGGAGGAAATATATAGAGATTGAGAGGTGCGGAATTCTCTTGTTTCATTGGTTTTTATTAGAATTATTTAAATAATGAAAATGCTCTAATAATGATAAAAGTGGTAAATGCACAATTATGTGATTATAGCAAATACAGTTGATTATAGAAATTGAATGAATTGTAAGTTTGTCAATATGTATCTACAAAAATGATTTTGATACTTTTTAAAAAAGTGGTTGCTTTGTCCTGGCAGCAACTGCAGTACCCCTTTATCCTTCTGGTATCTCTGACAATTTTATAAATACCAAATTACATATATTAACTATTTTGCTTCTGAAAATTCAGGCAACTGTTTCTGACTTTAATACTGATTCTAGAGAATACTATAAGAGAGACTATTTGATTCAAAATAAAATATGGAAGAAAGAGGTGGATTTGGTAAATAAAATTTAAAGAAGTACAATGCTGAAAATTTGGCAAGTAACATATTTTTTCTATACACTTATGAGAGTATCTAAATTTTGATCTCTCAGTTTTCAACTCTGTTAACCAGGGGCATTTTTCTAAATTTGAGACAAATGATTCTTTTATAGGAAGAGTGTTTGTCAACTTTTTTAAAGGCAAGCTTTATGTCCTTGTTTCTAAGACTATAGATAAAGGGGTTCATCATGGGAGTGACCACCGTGTACATCACTGAGGCTATGGCATTTGCCCTTGGGTTCTGAGTAGCAGCAGAACTAAGATACACTGCAAGAACTGTACCATAAAACAAGGACATTACTGAGAGGTGAGACCCAGAAGTAGAAAAAGCTTTATGCTTTCCCCCAGCTGTTGAAATTCTCAAAATCGAGGATATAATTTTAGAGTAAGAGAAAAGGATTCCAGTGAGTGGAATAACTCCCAGAAGTCCAATTGCAAAATACAGCACTAATTCATTGAGGAAAGTGTCAGAACAAGCAAGTTGGATAACCTGATTAATTTCACAGAAAAAATGGGGGATTTCCAACACTGTACAAAAAGACAACCTCAAAACCATTAAGCTATGTAAAAGAGACACTAAAACACTCAATAACCAGCATGCCAGCAGCAGGAAGCCACAGAGCTGTGGGTTCATTATGACTGTGTATTGCAGAGGGTGACAGATGGCCACAAAGCGGTCATAGGCCATCACAGTCAAGAGGAAGCTATCTAATTGTCCAAAAAGCATGAAAAAATACATCTGGATGATGCAGGTTTCATAAGTTATAATTTTACTTTCTCTCTGTAAGTTCAGAAGCATCTTTGGAACTGTGGTAGAGGTGAAACCGATATCTGTAAAAGACAAGTTAGAGAGGAAGAAGTACATGGGAGTGTGGAGGTGGGAGTCTGAGATGATGGCCAGGATGATGAGCAAGTTACCAATGAAGGTGACCATGTATATGATCAAGAACAGTCCAAAGAGAAATGGCTGCACTTCAGTATCTTCTGAGAGACCCAGGAGGATAAATTCTGAAACATAGGTATGGTTTTCTGGTTCCATGTAGCTGATGATACTACTGGAAAAGAGAGCAGAGAAATGCAGATTTAGCCACAAGCAGGAAGCAGCAAATTATCATAACTTCTAAAGTTTGCAAACTCATTAAGTTAATGATTTTTTATTAGATATATAGATAGATTGATAGATAAAAAGATAGAAAGAAAGAGAGATAATATGTAGAACCCTTTACGTGAATATACCAGGGAAAACAAATACTCTTTCATCTCATTCATTCTGTTTCTAACTTGCTATCCTTGTCCATAATTGTGCACATTTTCTCACGGCAATACTTTACATTAAAAATTCTTTTAGAATTGATTATAATCAGTAAATATTTTGAATGCTCGTTTTCTAACTTGTGAAGAAAACCTTGGGGTAATGGATATTAGTGATGTTTGCACAATATTCTGAATATAATTAATATTACAAAATTGAATACTTGAAAATGAATAAAAAGGGAAATATTAAGTTTTATATAATTTAGTACAATAAAAAGATGAAAGTAATTAATTAAATGATTAGAGGTAATCTGGTTTAAGTAAAATAAACACTGTATTATAAAGATGTGGTTTCTTTCCAAACTGATCTTTTTTAAAAAAGAAACCTAGATCACACTTAATGTTACATTAAAAAATATGAGGTTCCCTTATACCCCAATCCCCACACCTCCCACTGCTCCCACATCAACAAGTTCTTTCATTAGTGTGGTGCATTCATTGCATTTGATGAATACATTTTGGAGCACTGCTACACAGCATGCATTACAGCCTGTGTTGCAGTTTACAGTCTCTCCCAATCCATTCAGTCCAACCTGATCTTATGTTCAACTCAATCCAGGTCTAAATGCTAGCCAATAATTTTTAGGATATTGAAAAACTAATTCTAAAATTCACATGGAAAGATAAAAAAAACATAGAAAACTAATATAACACTGAAGAAGATAATGAAAGTTTAGGAAATATTTTACCTGATACTTCCTAGCTAGCCTAAACAATACTGAAGAACAAGAATATTGTTCTTCACACTAACTGCTATCAAGATATACTATAATAAAGTGATCAAACACTATTGCCTTGTTGAAATAAACATATAAACTAATGTTAGAGAGCCGAGAAATAGATACACACAAATGCCGTCTGGTTATCTGTGACAAGGAGAAAAGTCAATTTGAAAGAGAAAGCAAATTGACACTTTTTAGCAAATTTTGCTGGAAAATGGCATGCAAATGTGCAGACTTAAAGGAAAGTAGACACAGATTGTATATATTACATAAATTAACTCAATGTGAATGACACAATTATATGTAAAATGTGAAGTATGAAATTTCTAGAAGGAAACATAAATGAAAATCGAGTGTCATTGATTTGTCGATGAGTGTTCAGTTATAGCACCCAAAGGACTATGCATGGTAAAAGAAACTGTGTAAGTTATACATTATTAAAATGCAAAACATCTGTTCTGTGAAAGTCATTGTTAAGGGAATGAAAAGAGAATCAATAGACTTGGAAAAATATTTGCAAAACACATATAAATTATTGGTATTAAAAATACATAGAACACTTAACACACAACAATAAGAATGCAGACAGCCTTTTAAAAATGGGCAAAATATCTAAACAGAATTTTAACCAAGAATATGCATAATTGTAAAATAAACATATACCAAAAGATGCTCAAAATTATTTGTCATTAATGAAATGTAAAATTAAAACTGCAATGATATATTATCACATGCTTATTAAAATAGATAAACACATAAACATGGACAATACTAATTGCTTATGATGATATGAAGCAATATGAGTGTCATTCATTGCTAGTGAAAATACAAAATAAACCAAGTTACAGACAGAAGATAGTTGAGCAATTTCTTGTAAAACTAAACCCAATTTTACCATACAACCCAGCAATCTTCCTCATAGTTATAGATGAAGTTTATTTGGAAACACAATTCCCCACACACAAAAAAAATATGAATTTTATAGGCATTTTATTTATACTCTCCAAAACCTGAAAGAAATGAAGTTTTACTTCAGTAAGTGAGTAGATAAACACACTGTGCTGTATCTCTTAAAGAGGAATATTTAGTCAATGATAAAAATGAAACAGTCCATCCAGTCACAAAAGAAAGGCTGAATCTCAAATGATTCATGTTAAAGAAACTACTCTAAAAACATAGAAATTCAATTACATGACCTGGATAAGGCAGAACAACAGAAAATAGAATGGTTGTGAGGGACTTAGCGAGAGAGGAGGAAGGTTGAAAAGGTGAAGTATACAAGAGCTGTTAGATGTGTGAAACTATTCTGTACAATACTTTATTTTTCTAACAACAATATTGTGTACTTGTAAAAAGAAATTGAACATGACAATACAAGGAGTAAATGTTAATGTATGAAAAATATATATTCAATAGTTCAAGAGAATTCTATGATCAAATGCAAAATGTTCAAAAACAACCTAACTGTATTACAGTCTATGACATACACTCTTGGGAGTTTTTGCTGGAAAAAGCTGCTAAAATAATAATAGTGGATATGAATTGAGTCTGTAAAATGAAGTGAATGGACACCATGTGTTAGTACTGTACTCTAGCTATAGAGTTATATCCCCCCATGATTTGGGTTAACAACTCTTCTAATTCTATATATGTTCATTGATATCAAGCAGTGAAGTAAATATCTAACAGATGGAAGGAATACATTTCTCACTGTGGAATGGGAGGTTACAGATAAACAAAGGGAGGAAGCTGGACTGTACTATGTGGACATGCTTTAGAGTTAGACACATTAGTGTGAACTCGTGAATGTGAATAGAGATAGAGAGGCTTGCACACTGAAATATTTAGATATATGTATATACACATGATAGTGCACACACATATATTTCCTTATAGTCTCCACGGGTATGATCAGTAGCATGGTGCATATAAATCACAAACATTGGACATAAACACAATTCTCTAAGAAGAGCTCTCTGGCTGTAATAACTGATTGCAGGATTGTGAATAGAATTGTACAAGAAGGGCCTGGACACCTTCCAATACCAGAAATTAAACAAGAGCTAAAATAAAGCGCCCAATTGTAGGTATATCTCAAATGTAATGATGACATGAAGGAAAGAGCCTCTATGGCCAACATTGGAAGAAACAGATTAAGAAAAATGTTATATTGTATTACAACCCAAAGTATGAAATAAATGTCATGAGTAAATACTGAGATAAACAAATAGTTGATTAAATAACTAAGAGGCAACTACCCATGCAGAAGAATTTCAATAAGTTATCTAGACATTGCCTGCTCAAGGATGTGGAGCATAAATTCACTCCTGAAGGTGGGCTTCACATAGTGAATTGTTTTCACAGGTGATATAGGGAAAGGCAGAGAACTGAGGAAATTTTTGTAGGGGAACCTCAAAACACTGTTGATCAAAGTTATCATCGAAGGTGATAAATCATGTTGGTAAGATGCAACCTGGATATGATGTGATGAAAATGGCACTTTATCTCTGGAGTTTTCCTTCCCAAAATAATTCTAATCTAAGCTTGAGACAAACATCATACAAATTCCAAATGAGGGATACATTTAAAAAGACCTGTCCCAGACTTCTCAAAACTATCCAGTCATGAAAACTGAGAAGTTGTCCCCATCACAAAGGAAGTAAGAATTTATGACAAGTAAATGTAATTATTGTTGTGGGAAACTGGCTTATCTGTTCTCTATTTGTTGCACTTGTCCCCAATTATTGTAAACATTGCCATGCTGATGAGGAACACCTGCTTTGGAGTTCCTAATAAAGATGATGTGGAAACTAGGGTCAAGCCTCTCAGTTCTAGAAGCTGTGAGCCCCCTGGTTCCATCCTTGGTTCCTCTCTCGTATTTCTCTTTGTCCTTTATTTCTGTAAGTTCTGCATCACCTTTCCTTCAAGCAAACCTAATGCTGAGCTGGTCTTCAGCAACTGGTGCCCAATGTGGGGCCCAAATGGAAGACGGCTCATTTGGGTGAAACTAAAATTTGGTGTAATAGCATAAAGCCAGGAGGGCACAGAAAGCATTCCAAGTCCTCAATGAGTAAGGACGCTCTGGTGTGGTTTTGCAGGGTTATGACTGGAAACAGAGAAAGTTCAACAAAATATCATCCATATTTATGACTCTTGAAACAACTTCTAAAAGGAAAAGGAGCTAAGGTAATTGAGCCTTGTATTTTGGAACTCTTACAGATTATAGAACAATATTGCTCATGTTTCCTAACAATAGGGAGTTTAGAATTAGGAGACTGGGAAAAAAGGGAAAAGTGTTAGAAAAATTACCTGTATGAGGTGTTCTGCTCCAATTACTACCTCACCCACTTTGATTGTAATTAAATCTGTTTTAGAACCTTTGCAAACAGAAGAGGATGAAGATAGAGAATTTCAGGAAATACCTCCCATTATCTTGCCGTCGGCCCTTTCATTAAATGACTTTAGAAAATCATTTTTCCACAACAATCATTTATTTTGTATGGGAGTTGGCAATAATAGGGGAAAAGGGGTGAGCAATTTTGGAGACTCTACTATTCTTGAATTTTTAAATACATTTAATACTGTTCTAAATTATAGTTTATTAGGAAATAAAAATATTCATGAAATGCAAAATCCTAGGTGTATCAAACTCCAAGTCATTCCAAACACAGTTCCATGTCTTGGACGAGAATATCTCACTGCTGAGAGTCCGCCATTCTTTGTCAATTAGAAGAGAATGGTGAAGCCATTTCATAAAGTAATTGAATAAAACAATGAATATAAAATGTCTGGCATTGTGCTTAGATTTAGTAGGGAATATTTTAAAATACTGATTAAACCTCACCCAGACTCAACCCCAAATTTCCTTCTCCATGTCTACTGTGCTGTTTCCAGTCCTCAGCATCTCTCTGGTGTTTTGACACCTGAAATATTCACATGATTCATAGAGAGCTTTTGACAGGGTTAGACTATTCATAAACAAAATCGTCTAAAACAGCTGCATTAATGCTCCAAAAACTTCAAACATGAAGATACATATTTGGGACAAAACACAAGGCTCTCTGTTATGTGGCTGCTGCCAAACTTGTCTGATTCATGTTCCACTTTTCCCTCCCTTTCACTTCAATGATCATCAAATAAATGAAGTACTTTTTAAAATTTAATTTAATTTTATTTGTTTATTTTACATGTTACATCAAAAAATATAAGAGGCTCCCATATACCCCACATCCCCCTCACCGCACTCCTCTCACATCAACAACCACTTTCATGACTGTGGCACATTCATTGCATTTGGTGAATACATTTTGGAGCACTACTGCACCACATAGAGAATAGTTTACATTGTAGTTTACATTTTCCCCCAATCCATTCAGTGGGTTATGGCAGGATATATAATGTCCAGCAACTGTCCTTGAAATGTCATATAGGACAACTGCAAGTCCTGAAAATGTCCCCACCTCACATCTCTTCTTCGCTCTCTGCCCTCAGCAACTACTGCGGCTACTTTTTCCATATCAATGCTACATATTCTTCATTACTAGTCACAATAGTTTCATAGTAGAATATCAGTAAGTCCACTCTAACCCATATTTTATTCCTCCATCCTGTGGGCCCTGGGATGGTGCTTTTAAAACCTCACCATACCGTAAGGTTGAATGATCCCATATTGTTGTCCCTGTCATTTCTTCTTGTTCTGGTTCTAACAAATTGTCCTCCTGGACTTACTCCAATTCCTAATTGAAACCTCAGTACAATTGGCAGCTTCCTTGTGAAGTTTTCACTAACCTCTACAAGGTACATTCAAAGATTTGGATCCGCTTCACCAAGATTTCCAGACATCTCAGGATATTGCATGTACTCACTTGAATATGCCTTATGCTTTTGAGATGTAATTTCCTTGATACAAAGAAAAATGACATGTCATTTTCTTTATCCCAGCATGATATTTAGTGCCTGCCTTGAAGTATTTGATGACTAAATGCTGAATATCTAAAAGAAGAATTGAATGAATGTTGTTATAGAGATAGTTCCTATAATTGTAGAATAAGAAGAAATAGTGAAAAAAGGAAAATGCTGTTGAAAGAAGGAAACCCAGTGAATGAGTGCCAACTCATTTTTCCTTGAGTCTAAGGTGAGATTTAGAGACTAGACAGATTGGGAAAAAATTTTATTTTAGCGTACCCATTATCTCCCTCCACAATCAGACTTTTAAAGTAGGCAGGGCATTGTATAATTAAGTTTGCTTTACATATGTAACCGGTTGCTGCCCTAAAATTACTACCAATAAATGAGGTTCATAGAGTCATAATAAATTTACCCAGTACCTGTGAAGTTTCTGTGATTCAAAGTGAATTTATCAGAGAAGGGTCTTAGTTCACCAATGCAGATTCTTCCTCAATTGGTGAGTGAAGTTGGAAACTCTGCTCCCAGGAATGGCAGAGAGATGGAACCACTCATGAGATCTCTAGAAGACACAATTGTGTTTTCTTTCACCAGAGATTAGTAAAGGAGACTAGGGATATTGTGGTTGAAGCATTTAGAGTTTCTGTAACTTTAGGGATTTCATTCCCATGAGCATCATTAATGAAGTATTCTTTTATCACTCTACTCCCTGAGATTTTAGTTCTATGGAGGAAAGAGAAAATCACCCTGCAAACTTGTGCTGACCTAGACCCTTGGGAAACAGCTTTGGAGCTACATATTCAATCACTTGTCCCAGTAGATACCCTCCACCCATAAGGAGTCACTTCTCTTTAGGTGTGGGCTCTAGTATGGCAAGGATTACCAAAAGTATTTCCCTATCTCTGATTATAGATAGAGATTCTGAATACATTAAAGTAGCCCTGTACCCATTGTATTTGACTCTCATATATGTGGTTGCCCTCTTTAAACAAGATTTCCTCTGATCTCAATTTTTCCCATTTCCCCCCATAGTTAGCACTGTCTGTTTTCCTCAATCAACCATTTGTTTTCTCATTCATGCAACTAATATTATTCAGTAATACTAGATGTTATGCACTAAACAATGTTTTGGGATGGAAAAATAACTGGGTTCCGTATCATGGCTTCTTTCAAACAGCTAACAGCAAAAACAGCCAAAGGTCATGAAACAAATTAATATGACAACAGAGAGTGTTATTGTAGTCCTGGTGAAATACAATTATATATGGATGAGGATCAGCTTTTTCCTTGATCCTGAAAGGACACCTGGGGGACTTATAGGTATTATGTTGAAGCTATAGATCACTTTGGTTAGTATGACTGGAAGTAAAAAATGATTTCATGTGCATATTATTCATAGATACAGAGAATTTGGAGAATCTGTCAACAAGTATTTCACCATCAAGAAATATTAGAGGGAATTCTGCTAGTTGAAAGAAACAGGAAAGAAAAGATTGGAGGATAGCATAGGAAGTAAGTTTATTTATGACAGGTGATATATGGCTGACAGGGAGCTGTACAGAACATATGTCCAGGGTGCATGGTAATGTTTGGATATACTCATAGTGGCAACAATTAAAAACCACAGCAGGGGGGGTACTGGGTTCCTGGCCAATGGTGTTCTGTCGTGGTCCCTAGGGGAGCAGCGATAGTCTCCCAGGTACAGCGGCGGGGACCGGGAGGGAGTGAGGGTTCAACAGTGAGCCCCTGATGCTAATGACTATGCTTGTGAGCTGATAAGCCTAAAATAAGAACAAGGCCTAGAGCAACATTGTGCCTGGGAATTTCCTCCTGTCAGCCTTCATGTTACTCAAATGTGGCCAGTCTCAAAGCCAAACTCAGCATGTAAATGCAATGCCTTCCCCCCAGCGTGGGACATGACACCCGGGGATGAGCCTCCCTGGCACCGAGGGACCACTATCAACTACCAACTGATGATGCAACTGGAAAATGACCCTATACGGAAGGTTCAATGTGGATCAGCAGAATATCCCTGTCTACATAAAATAACATGACTTTAAAATGCTGTTTGACCTAAAGTAAGGGGGAAATGGAAAAGAGAAATGAGTTTATATGGCTACGAGTTTCTAAAAAAGAGTCTGGAGGCTGGCAGAAGGATTGCCCTCATGCACAACTGAGCAGAGTCAGAGAGACAGATAAATCAGATACAACCCCCAGGTATTGGTTCCTTAGGAGGGCTAAACAGACCCATGGGAGTTATGGTCATGGCGGATGGGGTTAACTACCAGGTCAGATGGCCCCTCTTTGGAAATGGTGTTTATGTGTGATGAATCTGGACTCAGATGGGATCTCTCTTCATAAGACTTTCATGCTAATGTGCTGGAGGTGCAGTTAGTGTTGAGGTTTAAGATATATTTAGGGGATTTGAATCTCTGGACTGACAATGTGATAGCCAGGTCCTGAGCCTCAACAGACTCCAGCACCTACGATCTGCTTCATTGGACACACCACACTCAGCTAAGATGGAGTTGAAGAAGGACAACCACCACACCATGGAGCCTAGAGTGATTACAACTGAAAGTGGGAGGATTGCATCCAGCATCCATGTGGAATCTGAGCCTCCTCTTGACATAGAGGTGCAATGGACACAACCAATCCAATGTCCACATAGAAGAGGTGGCATTGGATTGGAAAAAGTGGGCATGGTGGCTGATGGGTATGGGGAAAGGCAGGAAGAGATGAGAGGTGGAGGCGTCTTTGGGACATGGAGCTGCCCTGGATAGTGCTTCAGAGGCAATCACCAGACATTGTAAATCCTCACAGGGCCCACTGGATGGAATGGATGAGAGTATGGGCCATGATGTGGACCATTGACTATGAGGTGCAGAGGTGACCAAAGATGTACTTACCAAATCCAATGGATGTGTCATGATGATGGGAACGAGTGTTGCTGGGGGGGGGGGGGGAGAGGTGGGGTGGGGGGGTGGGGTTGAATGGGACCTCACATATATATTTTTAATGTAATATTATTACAAAATCAATTAAAAAAATAGAGAAAAAAACCTGAATGATTGATTATATATTGTAAGGACAGATTTTTTAATGGAAGAATTATTTTATCCAAATTGAAAATTAAAGCCTGCAATAAATTTTCAAAAAAAAAAAAAAGAATAACTAAAATAATAAAATAAAACAAAATATGACATTTATAAAGTAAATGTAAAATGGCTAATGTAAGTACTGCTTTGACTGTAATAAAATTGAATGTTAATGGATTAAACTTTGCCATCAAAAGACACAGATTTGCAGAATGGTTAAGAAAATATAACCCATCCATATATGCTATCTACAAGAAACTGAACGTAGATTCAAGGAAACAAAATAGGTTGCAAATGAAAGGATTTAGAGCACTGTTACATGGAAACAATGCCCAAAATATGGCAGGAATGATTATACTAAAGTCTATAAAATAGACTTCAAATGCAAAAGTGTTCTAAGAGACAGAGAAGGACAAAAGGGGAAATATTCCAAGAAAAAAGAACAGTCATAAATATTTGTGTACCCAAAATACTTGAGGTAAAAACTGGCAAAACTAAAGGGAGAAAGAGATGCCTCTAAAATCAGTGTGGTGGACTTTTATACACCGTAATCAGAATTAGTCAGGTCATCCTAATGGGTTCATTAAAGAATCAGAGATCTTGAATCATATGTTAGCGGAACTAGATCTAATGGATTTATGCAGAACATTAAATCCCAAAACATCAGGATATTTATTCTCATTGAGTACTCATGGATCAATCTCAAGGGTAGACCACATGCAAGATCATAAAACATGTCTCAACAGCTTTAGAAATATTGAAATTATGCAAAGCGCTTTCTCTGACCACAGTGAAATGAAGTTGGAAATCAGTGATAGATGGGAAACAGTACTTGGAAAAATATATGGAAGTTAAACACACCCTTAACCAATCAGTTTGTCATGGAGGAATTTTCCAGGAAAAAATTGTAACTACCTTGAAGCAAAAGAAAATGAAAAATGACATTAAAATTTATGGGATGCAGCTAAATAGTGCCAAGAAGGAATTTCACAGCCTTAAATACATACATTAGAAAAGAAAAAAAAAAGACCTAAATCAAAACTTTAACTAGACACCCGGAGGAAATAGAAAAAGAACATAAAATAAATCCCAAAGCAAACAGATGGAAGGAAATAATGATGAGCACAGCAGAATTAAATGAAATGGAGTATAAGAAAAAGTATAAAGAATAAACAAAACCAAAGCTGGTTCTTTGAGAAAATTTATAAAATTGAATAACCTTTATCTAAGTTAGCAAGGAGAAATAGAAAGAAGATGCACATAAATAAATAAATTAATGAAAGAGTGAATCACCATTGGACCCAAAGAAATACAGTATCATAAGAGGATACATTGAAAAATTTATGCCAAAAATATGGACAATTTAGATGAAAGGTACAAATTTCTAGAAAGACACATCAAACTACATTGAGGAAAAAAGAAATTGAAGAACCAAACAGACCAATTACTAGAAATGAGATTGAAGTTGTCATAAAAACCTGCAAACAAAGAAAGGCCCAGGATGAAATGGCTTCATGGGCAAATTCTATCAATCATTCCAACAGAACTTATAAAATCTCTGTCTCAATTTTTGCAGAAATTAGAAAGGAGGGAAAATTACATGACTCAGTCTATGATCACATGATCATCTCAAAAGTCACAGCAAAGACATTCAACAAAATACAGCCTCCTCCTTGATAAAATTACCTCTAAAGATAGGATTAGATGGAAACTTCCTCAACATTATAAATGGAATATATGAAACCGCATAGCTATCATCATACTCAATGGGGAAGGTTATAGGCTTCCTCTCTAAGATCTGAAACAAGACAGAGTGCCCACTGTCCCCACTTTTGGTTACCATTGGATTAGAAGTACTTCCTTGAACTCATAGGCAAGAAAAAAAATCAGCTTCCAGTTAGGAAAGGACAAACTTTCATAAATTGCAGATGCCATTATTCTACATGTAGAAAGTATAAAACAAAACAAAACAAAACAAAACAAAACAAAAAAACACACGGAAGCATAGCATTTAGAGCTGATAAAGTATTTCAGTAAAATGGCAGGATATAAGACGAACAGGAAAATCAGCAGCTTTTCTCCACACCAGTAATGAGCAATCTGAAGATGGCATCAAGAAAAAGAATTCTATTTAAAACAACTACTAAAAGAATCAAATATCTGGGAATAAACTTAAGTATGGATGTACAGGACTTGTAGCCAGAAAATTACCTAACATTGCTAAAGGAAGTCAAATAAGACCTAAATACATGCAAGCATATTCCACAGTGATGGCTTTGAGGACCAAATATAATTAAGAGTGGGGTGAGGGGGATGAGAGTATATGGGGACCTCAAATTTTTTTAATGTACAATAAAAAATAGAGAAAAAAAGAAGTTATATATATATTATATATATATATCAATCCTTTTCAAATTGATTTACAGATTCAAACCAATTCCAATAAAAGTTCCAACAGGACTTATTAAGAGACCTGGAAAAGCGAATTACCAAATTTGTTCGGAAGTGTAAGGGCCCCCAAATAACCAAAAACATTTTTAAAAAGAAAAATGAAATTGGAAGGATCATACTACTTGACTTTAAAGTATATTACAAAGCTACAATTGTCAAAATTTCATAATATACACACAAGGATAGAAATACTGACCAAAGAGACCATTTTGAAAGTTCAGATATAGTCCAGCATATACACAGCCAACTGATATTCAACAAGGCCAACAAACCCCTCAACTGGGACAGATCAATGTCTTCAAAAATGGTGCTTGGAAAACTCGATATCCACATCTAAAAGAGTGAAAGAGGATTCAGTCTAATAGGTATAAGATGATATCTCGTTGTAGTTTTGGTTTACGTTTTGCTTTTTATATCTAGGTAGTGATGTTGAGTATCTTTTCAGGTGCTTTTTAGTCATTTGTATTCCCCTTTGGAAAAGCTTCTATACAAATATCCTGCCCTTTCTTTAAAAAATTAATTTAATTTGAATGTCTTTTCATGTTTTGAGATGTAGGATCTCTTTAAATGTAGGATATTAGGACTTCATCAGAGAAATGAGTATTAAATATTTTCAATCATTCGTAGACTCCCTTCTCATTTTCTTAACAAAAACCTTTGAAGTACAATATGCTATAATTTTTTAATAGGACCAATTTATCTATTTTCTTCTTTCATTGCTTTTGCTTTGTGTGAAAAATTTTATAAAACCATTTCCTTCTACAGGATCTGGTGTAATCACATCATTGTGGATTCATTACTTCAATTATTATTAGATCATTTTTATTTCAATATTTATAATAGTAAAAATCAGACGAAGAACTCATCACCTCCCAAAATCTCTATGTTTCTATTTCTCTAGTTTATTGTATTTATATTTTGTATAAACTGCTTTATATGTGCAAAATCACTCCTATTTATATTTCACATGTGGTTTCACTGTATTATGTATTTCTGTTATATTTTTTATCTTTCCTTCTAGTACTGTACATGCCCTTAGACTTGCCCTTTCAATCACTGTCATAGTCCTTTAATACCTCTGCTGGTTAAAAACATTATGATGTATTTTAACCATTTCTATTTTTGCATGAAAAACATATCCTGGATGGAAATTTACTTTTTGATAAATATTCATGTATATACATTGGGGAACATATATAATCTTTTCAACAAATGGTTCTGGGAAAGCTGGATATATAAATGCAGATGATTGTTGTTAACCATCTACTTCACACCGCATACAAAAAATAAATTCATATTGGATCACATACCTAAATATATGAGCTAAAGCTATGAAACTTTTTGAGGATGATATAGGGACAACTCTTCATGAACTGAGATTTGGAAATATATTCTTGGATATGATTCCAAAAGCACAGGCAACAAATAAGTAATATATTAATATCATTTTCTCAAATGTATTCATCAAATTATATTATGAAGAAAGTGAAAAGAAAACCAACAGAAGAGGCAAAATAGATTCAAAAGATACTGGATGGAAACAGATGTAGATCAACCAATTGGCTCCCATCTACCTTATAGGAGGACCATGATTCAATACCCAGGGCCTCCTACTGAAGGCAAGCTGGCCAATATGGCAAGCTCACCCTCATGGAGCACTGGCCCATGCTCGCATGCTGCCCCATGCAGGGAAACGACCCCACGTGGGAGTGGTAACTCATCCTGAAAGCTGGCACTGAAGGATTACACAAGAGACACAGAAGAGAAAAAAAATAAGAAGACATAGCAGAACAGGGAATTGAGGTGGCACAAGAGAGAAATTGCATCTCTCACACACCAGAAGGTCCCAGGATCAGTTCCCAGAACTGCCTAAAAAAAATAAAAGTAGACACAGAAGAACGCACAGTGAATGGAAACAGAGCAGACAGTGGTGGCAACAGGTGGGAGAAATTTTTAAAAAATTAAAATAAAAGATATAGCAGGTGAGGGCATAATATACAGAATATATAAATTACATGTGCAGTGCCATAACAGAAAGGAAAACAATTCAATTAAAAATATATCAATGAATTTGAATTGATATTTCTCTAAAAAAGGTATATATATGGGTAAAAAAATACATGAAAAGATGCTCAACATCATTAGCCATTAGGGAAATGCAAGTTAAAGCTACAATGAACAACTTTGAGCCCAAAGAAGGGCTATTTTAATAAATTCAGGAAAAATAACAAGTGTTGGGGATAAGAAAAAAAAATTGGAACTCTGGAGGATTGTTAGTGGGGATATAAAGTGGTGTAACCATTATGGAAAATAATATTTCATTTCCAAAAAAATTCATCTTTCAGTACATTTGACTATGCCCATGATTCTTTCCCCAATCTTCCTTTCTGGGATATGGATCAGTGCTTAGAGTTTAACTAATTTTCTGTGTTCATGAGAATGAAAACAACACAATAATTTAATGAATACTGAGACCCTAGACATTTCATTGAGCTGTTATCCTAGTTCTGGGGTCCCTAACTATAGATTTCTGGCTTGTGGGTTAATAAAGCCTTAATTCCTGAAAAGCATTATTATGTTTGGACTTTTTTACCTTGCAGATGAATTCCATTCCTAACTGATTCACTAATTATAGAATATTTTTAACTTGGATCACCCATAAAAGAATTACAAAAGAATCAAAACAGTTATTCCCTGTAAAATGTATGTTAATAAATGCATTTACTGGATAGTATCCTTTGAATGCTGTTACACACAAGTAATTTCTTGTAAATCATAAAACCTCCACAGAAGACAGTATAGTATAAAAGAAAATACAAACACATGGCATAGAAAAGCCTCAAGAATTCAAGGAAACATATTATTTGCATAGGAGAAGTACTGCAACTTCACTTCAAGCCATCTCCGCTGGTAACATTGGAGTGTCCACTGCCCAGGCTCTACTCAAACCCATTTATGTTTAATACTTGCATTTAGGAAAGGGCCAAATCCTGTCAGAAGAATTGACTCAATATTTCAAAATTATTCCATTTTTCCAATTCCTAATTCTTTGCTGTGTATTCCATTTGAAACATCACATCCTCCCAGTAGGACCCAACATCCCCAGTTACAACTACTAGAATTGAAATCTTTATATATGGACACACACACACACACACACACGTTAATGAGCAGCTCAGTCAAATGTGACAATATATACATGAGAACTGGCTGGTGGTAGTGAAACAAGAAGTGCAATACTCTGGTAATCAGTAAGCCAAACATGAATTCCTAGGATATAACCGGGAATCTCAAGGGGGAAAAAAAGCTGATATTTTGTCTTATCCTAGAAGTTGCAAACGACACATTAGGGGCATGTTTGGAATATTTACGTCTCAGAGTGCCATGTCCTTCTGGAATAGAATATCCCAATAAAACTTATTTGAACCAAAATGTGTGCCTGTTGTAGAATCACTGAATAGATGGTCCCATTCCTCCAACTTTCTCTTATCAACATCTTTTGCAATAGGACAGTGCAGCTCCATCCAAGAGGTGAATTCCCGTTTTCCATCTTTGAATAAAGGTGGAAAGGAGGATCTTTTATTTGATTTGGCCAACAAAATACGGTTTTATTGACAGAACGTCTCATTAGATCTCTGTGTGTTTCTGCTTTTCAGTCTTACATTCCTAATTCAGCCATGCAAACAACTCCAGTCTGGTCTGCTGGAAGTTGAGAGGACATGTCTAAGGAAGGCCAGTGTCAGAGTTAAGGCCATTCTAGACCAGTCTAAAGATTATGAGGCCAAACATATGTGAGAGAGCACAAGAAAGAAGATCAAAGCATCACAAGTTGACTCACACCTGACCACAGACACATAAGAAGAGGAAAGAGATTTAAAGAATTAAAAAACAAATTCCCATTGAATAAAAATCAGCATCTTTAACCATTTATTTTGTGACTCAGGTATGCTGCAATGACTATGCAGCACAGTAATTAACATTCAGATTAGTCTGAATGTTACTTAGACTTTGACATATTCGGATAACCTGATTCTTTCTTGGTGTTTTGCATTCTTTCAAACATTTGAAGGTCATTGAGAATCCTCTGGTTTTTCAAGTTTTCTTTAAATACCTTCACTTAAAAATAACCACCAATAAGTTTAGATTCCAGATACCTAGGGGAATTTGGAAAGACCTTCATATTTCTGCCTGCATAACTAGTGACAATGCATCTGAAGTCTCCATTACTAGGGGTATTTTGTGAAGAGGAATTCAAACTCTTATGTGAGCCATCCTTTGATCATGAGGCTTGAAGACAATTTTGAGGCGGGTATGATAAATAGTGTCTTTCTAAGTACATAGTTTGTTCTTTCACCTGCCTTTTCCTGTTTACATATTTTAAAAGAGCAAATATGTTTCTTAGAGGAATATAAGGAGTCATGCTTGAGGGCATCTGAGGAAGTTTACAAGAAAAAATGGAAATATATTCCAATAAAATATAGAAGAGCAGCTACGGTGGACACTTTCTCCACATCAATGCTACAATTTCTTCCATTACTAATAAAAATATTCCATAGTAGAGTATCAGTAAGTCCACCCTAATCCATACTTTATTCCTCCATCCTGTAGACCGTGGGACGGTGATGTCCACTCCACTTCTATATCAGGGGGGGCCGTAAATTCCTCATGGATGAGGGATGCAATTCTCCTGCTTGCAGTTTTAGGTACTTTGGCTCCCTGGTGTGGTGGATGACTTTTTTCACCTCCCTGTTAGCTGGCCAGAGTAAGTCCAATGAACCAGAGTGTAGAAGCTGCAAGTCTGCTGAGACTCAGGAACTGGCTGTCACATGCACAGTCCAGAGATTCAGGTCTCCTGAGTATACACCAATTCCAGCGGTAACCACAGGGCAACTCCCAATTTGTCTTGCTGTGTAATTCTCTTAATATTCTTTTGGATTTGGCTTGTTAGTTTTTCCTGAGTGTTTTATGCCTATATTTATGAGAGAAATTGGTCCTTGGTTTTCTTGCTTTTTTATGTCCCATTTAGTTTTGGTATCTAAATAACTTTAGTCTCACAGAAAGAGTTTGGAAGCTATATATACCTCGACTTCAAATTGGAAGTTTTGAGAATTATCACAATTAATTCTTCTTTGTATATTTCATACATTTCATTATTGAAGCTGTGCAATCCTAGACTTGCTTGGGGAGGTTTTTGGTAATTAATTGAATCTCTTTACTTGTTATAATTTTGTTGAGATCTATTTCTTTTCAGTCAATTTATATAAATGGCATAGTTCTAGGAATTTCTCCATTTCATCTACTTTTTCTAGATTGTTGGCAGACAATTGCACATAATTTTCATTAATAATCCCTTCAATTTCACCAATATCTAGCAACTTCCCTGATTTCATTTTTGACTCTGGTTATTTACGTCCACTTTATTGTTTCTTTTTCAACCTAAATGAACCTTTGCTATTTTATTGATCTTTTCAAGAAACAATTTATTGGCTCACTCAATTCTATACTCTATTTAATTTCTCCTCACTCAAATCTATATTATTTTTCCCTTCTACTAGATTTATGTCCAGTTTTCCCTTCTTTTTCTATTTCCCACAAATCATTAGATAAGGTATTGTGTGTTATTTCTTAAATATGAGGATTCACACCTATAAATTTCTCTGAGTCTTTTATTTATTTATTTTTATTGATTTTGTAATAATATTACATTAAAAAATATATATATACACGAGGTCCCATTCAACCCCACCACCCCCACCCCACCTACCCCCACCCCCCCGCCCCCCGCCAGCAAAACTCATTCCCATCATCATGACACATCCATTGCATTTGGTAAGTACATCTTTGGGCACCTCTGCACCTCATGGTCAATGGTCCACATCATGGCCCATACTCTCCCCCATTCCAACCAGTGGGCCCTGTGAGGATTTACAATGTCCAGTGATTGCCCCTGAAGCACCATCCAGGGCAGCTCCATGTCCCAAAGATGCCTCCACCTCTCATCTCTTCCTGCCTTTCCCCATACCCATCAGCCACCATGTCCACTTTTCCCAATCCAATGCCACCTTTTCTATGTGGACATTGGATTGGTTGTGTCCATTGCACCTCTATGTCAAGAGGAGGCTCAGATTCCACATGGATGCTGGATGCAATCCTCCCACTTTCAGTTGTAATCACTCTAGGCTCCATGGTGTGGTGGTTGTCCTTCTTCAACTCCATCTTAGCTGAGTGTGGTGAGTCCAATGAAGCAGATCGTAGGTGCTGGAGTCTGTTGAGGCTCAGGACCTGGCTATCACATTGTCAGTCCAGAGATTCAAATCCCCTAAATATATCTTAAACCTCAACAATAACTGCACCTCCAGCACATTAGCATGAAAGTCTTATGAAGAGAGATCCCATCTGAGTCCAGATTCATCACACATAAACACCATTTCCAAAGAGGGGCCATCTGACCTGGTAGTTAACCCCATCGGCCATGACCATAACTCCCATGGGTCTGTTTAGCCCTCCTAAGGAACCAATACCTGGGGGTTGTATCTGATTTATCTGTCTCTCAGACTCTGCTCAGTTGTGCATAAGGGCAATCCTTCTGACAGCTTCCAGACTCTTTTTTAGAGACTCGTAGCCATATAAACTCATTTCTCCTTTCCATTTCCCCCTTACATTAGGTCAAACAGCATTTTAAAGTCATGTTATTTTATGTAGACAGGGATATTCTGCTGATCCGCTTTGAACCTTCCGTATAAGGTCATTTTCCAGTTGCATCATCAGTTGGTAGTTGATAGTGGTCCCTCGGTGCCAGGGAGGCTCATCCCCGGATGTCATGTCCCATGCTGGGGGGAAGGCATTGCATTTACATGCTGAGTTTGGCTTCGAGACTGGCCACATTTGAGTACCATGAAGGCTGACAGGAGGAAATTCCCAGGCACAATGCTGCTCTAGGCCTTGTTCTTATTTTAGGCTTATCAGCTCACAAGCATAGTCATTAGCATCAGGGGGTCACTGTTGAACCCTCACTCCCTCCCGGTCCCCGCCGCTGCACCTGGGAGACTGTTGCTGCTCCCCTAGGGACCACAGCAGAGCACCACTGGCCAGGAACCCAGTACCCCCCCTGCTGTGGTTTTTAATTGTTGCCACTATGAGTATATCCAAACATTACCATGCACCCTGGACATATGTTCTGTACAGCTCCCTCTCAGCCATATATCACCTGTCAATGGTATCCCATACCAGTATCCCTCCATTGCCATTGTTGAACCACTCTGTGATGCAGAACTCCCTGAAATTTGAAGCCCAATATAATGTCAGGGTCCCTTACTAGGAAATGGCATATAGCGATGGGTTTAAAGGTAAGATAAAGAATACGTGTTGACTTGGAAAAAATTCTACATCCTATCTTTTTCTTTTCTCTCTTTTTTTTTTTCCCCCTAATTATTGAGCTTCTCTTCACAGGAGTCCTAGACCACAGCAATGCATATATATATTATACAGCACTCCCATACATCCACCACAAAACCTTTTCCCTTCCACATCGATACTCTTACACCCTATTCACATCATATTTACTTAATGTGATGTACAGAGTCTGAGACAGTAGCTTTCTAAAAAGGTGACATCTGTGCTTACATTGTGGTGCATACTTTAGGATACACAGTTTTTTACATTCTTAGTTATCCTATGTTTTACATTATGGTTTACATTATCAGTCTGTCATCTCCTATATGTTATGGTGTAATATTACATGTTTTATATCCATCCTTGTGTACTCTCACAAAACTCCTCTTACCCCCCATTTACCTTGGTTCCACACATTTAACGTGCATTTTCCCTTCCACATTGGTGCCCACAGTGACAGCCAACCTCTGTTTCCCAAGGAGCCACTTCCAGAGATAGATGGAATAGTGTTTAGGGCCTAACTTGCTCAACTCCCCAATGTCCTGGGAGCCACCCTTTCTCTCGAGGGATACAGTTCCCTCTATTTGATGGCATTAGTCCTCCCCAGGATGTGGGTCCACCCCCACTCTCACTACTTGGGTTTCTACCCCATGGTGTCACCCACTCTGGCAGAATGAGCATTTAGACATTCCCCAGGAGCCCGTCCTGCATCAGACCCTCCCCTCCGAGCATTCTAAACAGGTAACCCTCTTTATTATATTTTGATATGATTTTCTCGGCATTTTACTCTCCACCAACACCTGACCCTCTCCTGTGTTCGTATGCTACCCCTCCCTCCCCCCACTTTTGGGCAATGTTACCCATCCGCCCCTCCCCAGCCACCCTCAAACCCGCAAAGCCCCAACCAAAGGCAACCCCTTGCCCCCCTTTTATCTCTTCTTTGTGTTCATACTTACCACCATCTCGTCTTAAATTCCACCCCTGCAGACATCAGCTCACATCCTTCCTCCACCCGCCGATTTCCTGAAGCCTATCATTCAGTCTCTTGCTATCTAGGGCAGCTTGGTTATTTCATATCATTGAGGTCATGTAGTATTTGTCCTTCAATGTCTGGGTTGCTTCACTCAACATAAGGTTCTCAAGATTCATCCATGTTATCACATGTGTTTGTAGTGTGTTTGTTCTTATAGCCAAGTAGTATTCCATTGTATATATATACCAAATTTTATTGATCCACTCATCTGTTGATGGGCATTTGGGTTGATTCCAACTTTTGGCGATAGTGAACAATGCTGCTATGAACATTGGTGTACATATATCGGTTTGTGTCCTTGTTTTCAGTTCTGCTGGGTATATACCCAGCAGTGGTATTGCTGGGTCATATGGCACATCTATGGCTAGTTTTTTGAGAAACCGCCATACTGTCCTCCAGAATGGTTGGATCCTTCTGCATTCCCACCAGCAGTAGATGAGTGTTCCCCTTTCTTCACA
Source organism: Dasypus novemcinctus (assembly GCF_030445035.2). Taxonomy (NCBI): domain Eukaryota; kingdom Metazoa; phylum Chordata; class Mammalia; order Cingulata; family Dasypodidae; genus Dasypus; species Dasypus novemcinctus. Next base: position 40,424,921 of record NC_080702.1, on the reverse strand, counting down.
TCCTCTCCAGCACTTGTATTCTTCTCTTTTTTTCATAGCTGCCAATCTTATGGGTGTAAGATGGTATCTCATTGTGGTTTTGATTTGCATTTCCCTGATAGCTAGAGATTTGGAACATTTTTTCATGTGCTTTTTTGCTATTTGTATTTCTTCTTTGGAGAAGTGTCTGTTTAAGTCTGAGTCTTTTAAATTCTTTCTCAATCTGGCCTAACAGAATGAATTAATTTGGCCACAAATAAATAATAGAACAGACTGTTATTCTTAGTGGAGCTCAAATTCCAGGTGCAGTTTTGAGAGACTGTCATCATTGAAGAATTTGAGATTCAATTTCACTGAATATGTTTCATATGAAAAAGAAGTAAAAAAATTCCCCTAAGTGGAAACTCTGGTAAGAGATTCCTTTTTAAAGGTGGATCCTCGGAATTGTAGTTGCATCATAAATGTTAATAATGTAAATTCATTAATCAATTATGGGTATCGAGAGACGCACTTCTCCTGATCATGGTGAGAAAGACCTCTGAATAAGGATCCAGCATGCAGTCTGAAATCACAGCCCCTATGTCACCATAAGACTCTTTGTACACAATTAAACTTTAATTTATTTTAATTTGCAATTTCAAAATAATGTCAAATGTGAATCTCTCTTTTTCACCAAGACATCCAAGAATTCACAGAAATATGGGCTCAACAAATTAAACAGAACATAATATAAAAAATCAATATATCAATGCTATAATTTCTTTCATTGCTAGAATCAAAATAAGTCTATAGTAGAATACCAGTAAGTCAACTTCAATCCAAAGTCCATTCCCCAAACTAGAAGATTCTGGCATGATTATGTCTACTCCACATCTAGTTGAGGGGGTCTGTGATCCATATAAGGCTGATGGATGGTGGGACTCTCTTGCTTGCAGTTGTAGACTCTCTTGGTTCCTTGATATGGTAGTTGTCCTTTATCACATCTTTCCTGGTTGTCCTGGGCTAGACCAATGAGTGGGAGAGTAAGTGTTGCAACTCCATTGAGACTCAGAGTCTGCCTGGTAAATGCACAGCCCAAAGATTTAAGTCTCTTGTACACTTACCAATTCTAGTAATACTTATAGGTCCAAATAAAAAAGCAGAAAAGCCACATGTAGACAATGTGGAGGTAGTGGTCACTGGAGTTTCTGAGGGCAGGAAGAGGGAAAACTGGTGTAATACAGGGACATTTTAAGGAATTGGTAATTGTCCCGAAGGACATTGCAATGACAGATGCAGGCCTTTATATATCTTGCCATAATTTACAGAATTGAGTGGAAGAGAGCGTAACCTACAGTATAAACTTGAATCCTTGCTTAGTGGAAATACTCAAAAATATGTTCCTCAATTGCAATGAATGAACCTCACTAATGAAAGATGTCGGTAATGTGTGAAATTGTAGGAGTCATGGGGAGCAGGGCATATGGGAATCCCCTATCTTTTTTCACTGATATTTGTGTAAATAAGTATATTTAAAATTTTTTTAAAAATCAATATAGACCCAAGGCCCATACACCCTGAAAGAGAAATTGGAAAATAAGCCAAATTTATATCTGTGGACTTTCTTAATTGGCACATTCTCTGTGTCCCTCCATTTACTACCAGTAAAACATTCCTCTTCATGATATTTTATTCCCACAGTAAAACAGAACCACAAGTTCATTTCCATGATGTATTGTTCTACTGATGGTTTCCTCTTTGGATAACAAATAAATACAAAATATCTTCATTCAGGAAACTCCAGGGGATGAAACATATATATGACCACACTTAGGATGATGTACCTCAGAGCTATTAATAGGTGGGTGCTTACAATTCTTCTGAGAAGGGTGTTCTGGAAGTGAGGAGAATTGGGAAGAATGACATTGGGGAAAGACACTAGGAGGTTACTCTAGATTTTGCTTCTTTTGTACACTCAGCTCTTGGCAGTGGGGGAGGGATTCATTGCTCCCATGTTTATATATATACTCATTTAGGCACTGACTACATTATTACAATGCATTATAAAAGGTAAGGGCTCTGTTACTGCTTTCTTCTCTCTTAGTTCAAAGAATGTTCCATGGAACTGAGGGTGTTTATTCTTACTTCCCCCACTCCAAGGCAGTTAATCTGCAATTTACAGTGTTCATCTTTTCTAAATTTCTCATGATAGGGTCCCAAAATAATTCTCCGACTCACACAACATAATACAATTGAACCAAACAGAGCTCACTCAAAATTTGTCTAATTCTCTTTGTATATAAAGTACATTTCATGGCTTTCAGACAGCAAACAAATCCCCAAATTTTCCAAGAAATATACCAGTATCTCCCTGATCAACTTGGTGTTTATCATTCACTGAATTTATTGGAGTCTTTAGCAGAAATCAATACTTTAGGGCCTCTCTTCAAGTTTTCCCTTAAAAATATCCCTACACTACACTTAAGTTTCACCAATAACATTTTAATCTATAGACTTTTATAAATTTCTGCTGTAATTTAACATGTCTTATATCCATCATTGCATGATCTTGTGGAACACTTCCATTGCCCCACAGTTACACTGATCCCATCTATTCAACACCTGTTTTCCCCTCCCCTCAGGCCCACAGTGACAATCTTCATTACTTGAAGGACCATACTCAGAGATACTTGCAACAATGTTGAGGGCTTCACATACTCGACTGCCCTAACCCATTGGGAGCCATAAATTCTCTCGAGAGAAAGAACTGCCTCTGTTTGAGAACATCAGTCCTCCCCAGGATGTGGGTATACCTTCACTCTCAGTGAATGGTTCTCCACCCAATGATATAACCCACTATGAGAAAATGGGCATTCATATACTCCCTAGAATCTTGCCCTGTGTCAGAAGTCCCCCCTTAAGCATCTTAAAAAGGCAACCTTCATTATTATAATTTCCAAATAGTTTTCCCTTCATTATAATTTCAAACACATACCTGAAAATCCCTATGTTCTAATATTCGCCCCACCCTCCCCCCAATTTCTTACACTGGCCCAGCTAACAGGGAGGTGAAGAAGTTCAATCACCACACCAGGTAGCCAAGAGTGCTTACAACTGCCAGCAGGAAAATTGCATCCATCATTCATGTGGAATCTAGGCCCCCTCTTGATATAGAGGGGGAGTGGACGTAACCATCCCAGGGTCCACAGAATGGAGGAACAGAGTATGGGTTAGGGTGGACTTGTGGATATTCTACTATGGAATATTGTTATTAATAATGGAAGAAATCGTAGCATTGATGTGGAGAAAGTGGCCATGGTAGCGGCTGAGGATAGGGAGAGTGAAGAAGAGATATGATGTGGGGGCATTTTCAGGACTTGGAGTTGTCCTGGGCAGTATTCAGGGACAGATGCTGGACATTGTATGTCCTCTCATGGCCCACTGGTGGACTGAGGGAGAGTGTAAACTACAATGTAAATCACTATCCATGTGGTGCAGCAGTGCTCCAAAACGTATTCACCAAATGCAATGAGTGTTTCATGATGATGAAAGAGTTTGTGGATGTGGGAGGAATGGGGTGAGGGGGTTGGAGGGTATATGGGGTCCTCATCTTTCTTTAATGTAACATTTAAAAACATCAATAAAAATGTGATGTTTATTTTTATAGCTTTTTATAGATTATTAGAAAAAAATTTAAATGCATAAATCACAAAAAATGTTACATTAAAAAATATGAGGTTCTCATCAACCCTAAATGCAACACCCCCACTCCTCCCATCAACAACTTTTGTTATTATGGCACATTCATTGTATTTGGTGAATACATTTTGGAACACTGCTGCACTGCATGGATTATAGGTTTCATTGAAGTTTGCACTCTCGCCCAGTACTTCAAGTGTGTTGTGGCATCTATCCCTGCAATATCACTTAGGACACCTCCAACCCCCCAAATATGCCCAGATCACATCTCTTCTTCCCCCTCCCTGCCTTCCACAACTACCATGGCCTCTTTCTCCACAACAATGCTGCAGTTCAGTATCTTTCATTACTAATCACAATTGTTCTATAGTGAATAGCAGTGAGTCCAATCTAACCCATATTTTATTCCTTCATCCTGTGGAACCAGAGATGGTGATGTCCACTCCACCTCTATATCAAGAGAGGACTTAATTCCCACATGGTGATTGATGCATTTTTCCTGCTTGGAGTTGAAGGAACTCTCATTTCCTTGGTGTGGTGGTTAACCATGTTCACTTCCCTGTTAGCTGACTTCGGTAAGCCCAATGAACCAGAGAGTAGGATTTGCAACTTTCCTGAGTCTCAGGGACCAGGTGGTATATGGCTGCTCAGAGATACAATTGTTCTATGTATACACCTACCCCAGCAACAACCACACGTTCAGTAAAAGTGACAGAAGAGGCATGTGAAGAAAGGTCACATGTGAGTCAAGCTCCATCATACTGAGGAAGAAAAATTACAAACTAAGGCACACTGACAATGCACTGAACTCCAGAGCCATTTGCCGTGACCATAAAACCTGTCTCTCTATGTAACCCTCAGAAGTACCAGTACCTGGGATTTCATCTCCTTTGGCTGTCTCTGGGGTCCTGCTGAGGCTTGTGTAACCTCGACTCCTTTGATGACATCCTGACTCTTTTTGAAGGCTCTTAGCCATATAAACTCTTTTTTCTTTACCATTTCACCCTTTTATTCAAGGTAATTTTCTAGTTTCACCCCAAGTTAGTGATTGGTAGTAATTTCTCAGTGACAGTGAGGCTCATCCCCGGGAATCATGTCATATGCTTGGGGAAAGGTAATGCCTTTACATGCTGAATTTGGCTTCGAGACTGACCATATATGATCAACATGGAGACACTCAGGAGGTATTTCTTTAGCACCCTGTAGCCTAAGCCTAGTTGAAATTTCATGCAAAAAGGCTCATAAATATAGTCGTCATTATCTTGGGCTGATCTTTGCCCCTGCACTTGGGAGCATTGTTGCTGTTCCTTTGGGCAATGTGACTGAGCTCCCCTTGCTATGAATTCAGCACGCCTTCAGTTGTCATTTGTAACTGTAACTACTATGAAAATACCCAACGAATATCTGAATATTTTATGTTTTCTATATACATGTCCTGGAGAATTCCCTCCTCACCCTGTGTCCTCCATTAATAAAAACCCATACCAGAGTTCCTCTCCTGCCATAGTTGAATCCAACTGCAGTCCAAAACTTCTTCAAAAATGAAGCCTATTTTATAGTCAAATACAAGTAAAAGAAAAATTATATATTAATAATAAGTTTAAAGATTAGAAATAGAATACATACTAATTTAGAAAAACTAAAATAAAGTAAAAATAAACTGGGGTATTAAAAGATGAAAAATATCATAAAACTTTGTTTTTGCCATTTTGGCTCTCATTACTGTAATAGATATTGACCTGTATATACAGTGGCAAGGAAATTTCTAACACTTCTTCATCATTGTCTACATCCTTTTTTTAACATTTTAAATTTTGTCTTCAAAAAAGTTTTAGGAAAGTAGTATATACAATATAGGGGACTCCTGTATTTCCAACATCAAATATTTTCCCCCTTCCCCAAGAGTGATCTTTTTACATGTTCATATTATATTTGCTCCAGCTGATGTACAGATATTGAAACAATAGCTTTCAAATGTCGTTTCATTTGGGTTTACATTATGGTTTATATTTTAGACTGTACCATTTTCTAAATTTTTAATTATCTTATGTTTTATATTATGGTTTACATTTTAAACTATAGAATTTTATACTTTTTTGGTGTAATTTAACATGACCTATATCCATCATGGCATGATTCTTTAGAACACTTCCATTATCCCACAGTAACCCTGATGCCATGTATTCACCACCTCTTTACTCCTTCATTCAGGGCCCCCCATGACAATCAGTCTTTATTACTTGAGGGACCATATTCAGAGATGCTTGCAAAAATGTTGAGAGTTTGACATTCGTGTTGCCCTAACACAATGGGAGCTACCAATTCTCTCAAGAGATACAATTTCCTCTGAGAATATCAGTCTTGCCCAGGATGTGGGTAAACCTTCACTCTCATTGTATGGATCTCCACCCAATAATATAATCCACTATGACAAAATGAGCACTCACACACACCCCAGAAGCTTGCTCTGTGTCAGATGCCCTCCCTTAAGCATCCCAAATGTACAAACTTACCTATTACATTTTCTAAAGCGTTTTCTCTGCACCACAATTTCAACTACATAGCTGACAATCTCCCATGATCAAATGTTCCCCATACCATTTCCTTAATTTCTTGGGCAATCTGACCCATCCTCCCATCCCAAGCACCCACAAAGCCAACACGATCCCACCCAAAGTTAGCCCTATGCCTCCAATTTATCCCCTCTCTGTACAAATACTTACCTCCAGTTTATCATAGATTTCACTTAAGTAGGTGTCACATCACAACCTTACTCTACCCTCCAAACACCGGAAAGTTTATCATCCAGTTTCTAGCTCTCTGAAACAGCTTGGTTTACTTATTTCATATCAGAGAGGTCATGTAGTATTTGTCCTTCAGTGCTTGGGTTTCTTCACTCAACATAAGGTTCTCAAGATTTATCCTTGTTATCACATTTGTTTGTACTGTATTTGTTCTTATACCTGAGTAGTATTCCATTGTATGTATATACCACATTTTATTTATCCATTCATCTGTTGATGGGCATTTGGATTGATTCCACAGTTTGGCAATAGTAAATAGTGCTGCTAGGAACATTGTTGTGCATATATCAGTTTGTTTCCTTGTTTTCAGATCTTCTGGGTATATACCCAGCAGTGGAATTGCTGGATCGTATGGCAAAACTATAGCTAGTTTTTTGAATAACCACCAAACTGTCCTCCAGAATGGTTCGACTCTTCTCCATTCCCACCAGCAGTGGATGATTGTTCCCATTCCTCCACATCCTCTCCAACAATTGTAGTCTTCTGATATTTTGATAGCTACCAATCTTATGGGAGTAAGATGGTATCTCATTGTTGTTTTGATCTGCATTTCCCTAATAGCTAGGGATTTGGGGCATTTTTTATGTGTTTTCCAGCCATTTGTATGTCATCTTTGGAGAAGAGTCTCTTCAAACCTTTTTATCCCATTTTTTAAATGGGCTGTTTGTCTTTTTATTTTCAAGATATAGGAGTTCTTTATATATGCAAGATATGTCTCTTATCAGATATATAGTTACCAAATATTTTCTCCCATTGTATAGGATCTCTTTTCACTTTCCGAACAAACTCCTTTGAGGTGTAGAAGGCTTTAATTTTGAGGAAGTCCCATTTATCTATTTGTTCTTTTGCTGCTCATGCTTTTGGTGTGAAGTTCTTGAAGTCATTTCCTATTAGAAGGTCATGTACATGCTTCCCTACTTTGCTTTTCAAGGTCTTTATGGTCTTGGTTTTATATTTAGGTCTTTGATCCATCTTGAGTTGATTTTTGTATAAGGTGTGAGTTGGTAATCCTCTTTCATTCTTTTACATGTGGATATACACTTCTCCAGGCACCATTTGTTGAAGAGACCATTCTCTCCCAGTTGAGAGGGTTTGATGATCTTGTCAAATAACATATGACTGAATATATGAGGATCTATATCAGAACTCTCAATTCGGTTCTATTGGTCAATGTGTCTATCCTTGTGCCAATATCATGCCATTTCAATACTGTAGCTTTGTAGTATGTTTTTTTAAAATTTTTTTATTGATTTTGTAAAAATATTACATTAAAAAAATATGAGGTCCCATTCAACCCCACCACCCCCACCCCACCACTCCCCCCCCAGCAACACTCACTCCCATCATCATGACACATCCATTGCATTTGGTAAGTACATCTCTGGGTATCTCTGCACCTCATGGTCATTGGTCCACATCATGGCCCACACCCTCCCCCATTCCATCCAGTGGGCCCTGGGAGGATTTACAATGTCCGGTGATTACCCCTGAAGCACCATCCAGGGCAACTCCAAGTCCCAAAGGCGCCGTAGTATGTTTTGAAGACAGGTAGTGTGATTCCTCCAATTTCATGTTTTTTTTTCAATATGTCTTTGGCTATTCAGGGCCTCTTTCCTTTCCGAATAAATTTCATAGTTAGTTTTTCTAGTTCCTTAAAGAAGGCTGTGTTGATTTTTATTGGGATTGCATTGAATCTGAAGATCAGTTTTGGTAGGCGAGACATCTTAATAATAGTCTTCCTATCCATGAACAGGGAATATTCTACCATTTATTTAGTTCTTTGATTTCCTTCAACTGTGTTTAGTAGTTTTCTGTGTATAAGTCATTTACCTATTTAGTTAAATCTATCCCTAGGTATTTTATTTTTTTATTTACTATTGTGAATGGTATTTGGTTCCTTATTTTCTCCTCAGTTTGCTCATTATTGTTGTACAGAAATGGTACTGATTTTGGAGCATTTATCTTGTAACCAGCGACTTTACTGAACTCATTTTTAAGTTTTAGTAGCTTTGTTGTAGACTTCTCAGGTTTTTCTATGTATAGGATCATATCATCTGCAAATAGTGAAATTTGACTTCTTCCTTTCCAATTTGGATGCATTTTATGTCCGGTTCTTGTCTCAGAGTTCGAGCAAGTACTTCTAAGACTATGTTAAATAGGAGGGGTGAAAGTGGGCATCCATGTCTTGTTCCTGATCTTAGAGGGAAAGATTTTAGGATTTCACCATTGTAAATGATGTTTGCTGTGGGTTTTTCATATATACTCTTTTTTAAATTTATATACCCTTCACCATCCTCACCTCACTCCTCCTCCCATAGCAACAATCTCCTCCATCATCATGAGACATTCATTGCATTTGGTGAATACATCTCTGAGCACCGCTGCACCTCATGGTCAGTGGTCCACATCATAGCCCACACTCTCCCACGTTCCACCCAGTGGGCCATGGGAGGACATACAATGTCTGGTAACTGTCCCTGAAGCATAACCCAGGACAACTCCAAGTCCCAAAAACACCTTCACTCTCATCTCTTCCTCCCATTCCCCACACCCAGCAGCCACCATGGCCACTTTCTATAATGTTCAGAAAGTTTCCTTCTCTTCTGATTTTTGCAGGGTTTTTATCAAGAAAGGGTGTAATGTTCTGTATATGTCTGTTAGGTCCAGCTCCACTAATATAGTGTTCAAATGTTTGTTTCTTTATTGATTCTCTTTTGAGATATTCTGTCCAAAGTTGATAATGGTGTATTAAAGTCCCCCGCTATAATTGTAGAGGCATCTATAGATGCTTTTTCTGCATCTATAGATAAAATCATGTGATTTTTTGCTTCAATCAGTTTAAGTGGTGTATTACATTAATTGATTTTCTTTTGTTGAAACATCCTTGCATAACTGGAATGTACCCCACTTGGTAATGGTGTATAATTTGTTTAATGTGTTGTTGAATACAATTAGAAAATTCTTTTTTCAGTATTTTTGCATCAAGTTTCATTAGCAAGATTGGTCTGTAATTTTCCTTTCTTGTGGTGTCTTTGTTTGGATTTGGTACTAGGATAAGGTTGGGATCATAGAATGAGTTAGGCAATGTTCCTTCTGTTTTGAATTTTTGGAAGAGTTCCAGCAGGATTGGTGTTAGTACTTTCCAAAATGTTTTTTAGAATTCACCTGTGAAGCATTCTGGCACAGGGCTCTTTTTAGTTGGGGGGTTTAATGACTGATTCTATCTCTTTACTTGTGATTGGTTTGGTGAGATCATCAATTTCTTCTTTTTTCAATCTAGGCTGCTTATGTGTTTCTTGGAGTTTGCTATTTCCTCTAAATTGTTGTTTTTTTGGAATATAGTTTTTCAAAATATCCTCTTATGATAGTATTTATTTCTGTGGGATCTGTGGAGATATCTCCTTTCTCCTTTCTTATTTTATGTATTTACATCTTATCTCTTTTTTTCTTTGTTAATCTAGCTAAGAGTTTGTCAACTTTATTGATTTTCTCAAAGAACCAGCTCTTGGTTTTGTTTATCTCTTCAGGTGCTTTCTTATTTTCTATTTCATTTAGTTCTGCTCTGATCTTTCTTATTTCTTTCTTTCTTCTTCCTTTGGGGTTAGTTAGTTGTTGTTGTTTTTTAACTAATTCCTCCTAGTGTGCATTCAGTTCTTCAAATTTAGCTCTTTCTTCTTTTTTTATGTATGAGTTTATGGCTATAAATTTCCCTCTCAGTACTGCTTTTGCTTCATCCCATAAGTTTGGATATGTTGTGTTATCATTTCCATTAGTTTGAAGGTAGTTATTAATTTCTTTTGAGATTTCCTCCTTGACCCACTCTTTTTCTAAGAGTGTGTTGTTTAACTTCCAAATCTTGGTGCCAAATCTGTGTCTCTGGCCCTTGCAGATTACCAGCTTCATTCCACTGTGGTCAGAGAAATTATTTTGTATGATTCCTATCTTTCTGAATTCACTGAGACAATTTTTGTGGCCTAAGATGTGGTCTATCTTGGAGAATGAATCATGTGCACTTGAGAAGAATGTATATCCTGTTGTATTGGGGTGTAATGTTCTGATTATGTCTATTAGGTCGAGCTCCACTAATATAGTGTTCAAATGTTTGTTTCTTTATTGATTCCCTTTTGAGATATTCTGTCCAAAGTTGATAATGGTGTATTAAAGTCCCCACTATAATTGTAGAGGCATCTGTTCCTTCAATTAGTTTTTCCAGTATTTGCCTTGCATATTTAGAGGCACCCTTGTTATGAGCATAAATGTTTTTGATTGTTCTTTCTTCTTGAAAGATTATCCCTTTCACTAATATGTAGTGTCCATCTTTATCTCTCACAATTGTTTTGCTTTTAAAGTCTGTTTTGTCTGATATTATTATAGCTACTCCTGCCCTTTTTTTGGTTATTGTTTCCTTTAAGATTGTTTTCCAGCAATTCACTTATAACCTCCTTGAATCCCTGGGTCTAAGATGTGTTTCTTGGAGACAGCATTTAGATGGGTCATATTTCCTTATCCAATCTTCCAATCTCAGTGTCTTGACAGGTGAGTTTAATCCATTGCCATTCTGTGTTATTACTTTCAGGGAAGGAATTACTTATATTAGCCATATTTTCTTTGAATTTGTATTTGTCATATTCTTTTTTTTTTTTTTTGTCTTTTTAGTTGCTGTTACACTCTCCTCCAACTCTATCACTCTTGTTTTTCTCTTTCTTTCTGCCAAACTCTCTTTAGTATTTCTTGAAGAGTAGGTTTCTTGTTGGCATACACTCCTAGTTTTTGTTTATCTGTGAATATTTTGAACTCTCCATCATTTTTGAATGCTAACTTTGCTGGATAGAGTTTTATTGGTTGGATTTCTTTTTTCTTTTAGTACCTTGACTTTCTTCTTGCCTCCATGGTTTCAGGTGAGAAATCATCACTTAATCTTAGGGAGCTTCCTTTGTATGTGATGGCTCTCTTTTTTCTTGCTGCTTTTAGTATTTTCTCTTTGTCTTGAGCATTGGATAACTTGACAAATATATGTCTTGGAGTAGGCCTGTTAGCATTTATGCTGTTAGGGTTGCATTGTTCTTCCTGGGCATGTACATCCATCTCCCTCAATAGGTGTGGGAAGTTTTCAGCCATTATTTCCTCCAACACCCTTTCTGTCCACTTTCCCTTTTCTTCTCCTTCTGGGGTGCCCATAATACATATGTTTGCACATTTTGCATTATCATTCAGTTCCCTAAGCCCCTGCTTGGTTTTTTCTATCTTTTTATTGACCACTTCTACTCTCTGTTTGATTTCAAATGTACTGTCTTCCACATCACTTAATCTTTCCTCTGCCTCTTTGAGTCTGCTGTTATTTGCTGAGAGTGTATTTTTAATTTCTTGAATTGTCCTGTTCATCACCATCATAGCTGTTATATTTTTGCGTATGATTGCAATTTCTTCTGTATTCTCTCCAATTGTTCTCTTCATATTCTTAATATCTTCCTTCACCTCATCAAATTGGTCCCTAATATATTTTTTTGAGATCTTTAATTCCCTGTTCGATGTTCTGCTCCTTTTCCTGGTATTTTGTTTGTTCATTTGATTGTGACATGTTTTCCTGATTATTGGTTTGGTTTGTAGTTTTTGGTTGCTGTCTCATCATCATTTTATCCTGATGGGTTTAGTCACTTGCTTAGCTTCTTTGTCTCATTTGGAGTTTAATTAGTTGTTTTTGCATGCATGTTAGTCTTCTCTTTATCACTTTGTTCTTCTTATTCTATTTCCTTGTTGTTGGCTAAGTTCTCTTAAAGAAAAATATTTTGGCCAGTGAAAGCAAAATGAGTATGAAAAGAAGATGAATAATAGTAGTATTGATAGTAAACATTAACAGAGGAACCATGTGAAATATACGAGAAGGGATATTAGATTCATGTAAGGTATGTAGAGTAATAACAATAAGAAAAGAAGATTAGATAAAAATATTACTATGGGAAGGAAGACAGTGTGAATTAAAAGTCCTGTGTGTTCAGGAAAGAGGGAAAGAGAAAAGAGAGGGCAATAATATAAAGAGTGAATATAAGGTAGAAAACAGAACAAAGGTATTAGTAACAAAAAGTCAGAAAAATCGGGGGGCTAACAAAGAGAAGTGTAATATAAGAGAAACAATCAATGATGTAGGATAGAAAGATGTAGAGGAAAGGGAATAGTGTTGGTGGCCAAAATCAATACACACAGAAAAGCTTACATGGAGAATGAGAAAATACAGCACATGTGAAGCTCTCCTTGCAACACCTAATATATGAAGAATAAGAAATCAGAGGAAGAAAGGGGACAAAAAAGGGACAAAAGAGAGTCAGGAAGTAAGTAGAAAAAAGAAAAAAGGCAAGAAAGAAAAAAGAAAGAAAAAGGGGCCTTGAGGGGATGAAGAGGAAGGAAAAACAAGGAAAAACCAACCAAATACTAGGGAAGGTTTTAAGCTAGGAATCCTGTTTGTAGTTAAATAAAACGCTTAGGGATCTGACATTCCCCCCTTTCTTCCTTCCGCACTTCCCTCTCTCCCAAGCAGCAGGAAAGCTGCCTGAGAGGTCTGGTAGGAGATTCAAATGGGTCCTTGTTGAATCAGCTCTGCAACAAAAACAATGACGCTTAATTTCTAGAGAGAGAACACTCACTCCTCACCAGGAACCCCAAGTAGCAATTGGAGGCTTGGAAAGCAGCTCCTACAGTCCCTCTCCTTTAGGTGTGCTATGAGAGGCCTTGTTGATTTTCTGACTCCACCTTCTCCCAGTGAATTTTTATTTTCAAAGAATCTTTAGATTATTTAAGTGCCACATAAAAAATAAAGAACTTTCCTATATGCTCCACATCCTTACCCTCCTACACTTTATCACATTAACAGTATGTTTCATTATTGTGGCACATTTGTTAACATTGAAGAAAACTTATTGAAGCATTGCTACTAACCATGGAATATAGTTTAGAATATAGTTTACCATCTGTCTCACACAATTTTATAGGTTATGACAATATGTATAATGGCCTGTTTCTACCACTGAAATGTCATGCAGGAGAATCCTCTTGTCTCCAGAATATCCTTACACTGTACACAATCATCCCTGTCCCTCTCCTCAAAACCTCTGTTGGTCACTCTCTTTACATCAATTGTAAAATTCTTTAATTGCTAGAATAATAATGTCTACTTATTATAATGAACAAAAATCAAAGTCAAAATTCTTGAAAAGCTTTTATTTGGAAAGAGAATTCTGCTTGAAATAATCCTTTCATATAAATTATTTCGTACAACACCAGATTGCAAAAAAAAAAAAAAAAACTGTCTTGCAGAGTAGCAGTCTAGGAATTGATACATCAAATTGTTGGGAGTGAGAACACCAATGACATTATTTCAAGTGGATAAATGTACAAGATTGTGTATAAATAGCTTGGAAAAAATGATTCACGATATCTTGTTTGCAGTAATATCTAAAGACAATACCTGGGAAGATTTTTTACAAACTGACTGTTTTATGTGATAAATGATTTTACTGAAAATCTTAAATGAAGTAATTTTGAATAGGGTGGGGTTCTAACTTGCACTGGAGAGAATTCCAGAAAGAAATGACAAACTGATGACTTTTAATTCTCAGATTATTTTGCAATCAAAATACAACCATTTCATAAGAATGCATGAATGAAAATATCTTTCCCTAAAATTGAAGTTCTGAACTAGTAATGACTCACAGAAGATCCTGAACTTGTGTGATAATGCATTACAAATGAAAATAAATTCAGTTTTCTGAAGGAATGTGAAATGAATACAACTATAGCCATTTATTAATATTTTTTGAATTGTCCTTTAATTCATAAATCACTAATTCCAAAATGCTACTCTGTTTTGCCATTTGTAGTGATAAAACAGAAATAAGTTGATGAATGAAGTATTCCCCTTATTCTACATCATAAAGAAAACAGTATGCCTACATAAAAATCTTTGATAGTAGATTTGATAGTAGATTTGATATGTAGATTAAGGTTTGATAGTAGAGTAAGATATGTAGGAAATGAGGAAAACACTTACATTGGTTTTATGATCTATAAATGTGGACTATTATTGTAGGAAGCTCTGAGAAAAATTCCCAGAAAATATCCTTAACTATGAAAATAATTTTTACAGGGCAACCTGATGTCACTAGAAGAATGATAGAAATTATTGAGACCAAAAATATTTGAAGAATCTGGGATTGTGTTGTTGTTTTCATCCTCACTTAACTTATGATTTGGAATATGAAGGAGAAAGGTACATATTGGGGATGGAATGTGGATTATTGTAAAGCAGTCAGATGAGGTCTCCAATACAGGATATGATCACTTTCAGGAAACAATGAACAAAAGCTTGATAGCTAGTAAATAGACATTGGCATGAGAGCTTATTTTTCAGTAAAACCATGAAACACAAGCAGTTTATTTATTCTGGCAGTGACAGCAGTACACCTATATCCATCTAGCACCTGTACATTTATAAATACAGAATAATCTATATGAAATATTTTACTGCTGAAAATCCAGGCAACAGATTCTGCTTTCAATACTCATGATGGGAAATAAAATGATAGAAAACTAGTTGTAAAATAATACCAAAGAAACGGGTATCTTTGATATATAAAAATTAAAGAAACAGAATTCCATTTTTAGGAAAATAACAGATTATCCCTCCATTCACTTGTAAGTATCTAGATTAAGATCTCCTAGTGTTTGAACTCTGAGCACTTTTGTCAACTTGAAAGTATCTTCTTATGTAGATAATGTTTCTCAGCTGTTTTAAGGCCTGCTTTATGTCCTTGTTTTTAAAACTGTGTATAAAAAGGTTCAACATGGGAGAGACTTCTGTGTGTACATCACTGAGGCTATTGCATTTGCCCTTGAGTTTTGCGTAGCACCAGAACTAAGATACACTCCAAACCCTGTACCATAAAACAGGGCCACTACTGAGAGGTGAGACTCACAAGTAGAAAATGCTTTGTACTTGCCCTCAGTTGTTGAAATTCTCAAAATGGAGGATATAATCTTACAGTAAGAGAAAAGAATCCCAGTGAAGGGAATAACATCCAGAAGTCCAACAATAAAATACATCACTAAGTCATTGAGGAAGGTGTCAGAACAAGCAAGTCGGAT
Source organism: Dasypus novemcinctus (assembly GCF_030445035.2). Classification (NCBI taxonomy): domain Eukaryota; kingdom Metazoa; phylum Chordata; class Mammalia; order Cingulata; family Dasypodidae; genus Dasypus; species Dasypus novemcinctus. The sequence goes on along the minus strand of NC_080702.1, from coordinate 40,409,325 downwards.
CACCTGATTAAATTCACAGAAAAAATGGGGCATTTCCAACTTTGTACAAAAGACAATCACAAAACCATTAAACATTCTAAAAGGGAGAATAAAACATTCAATAACCAAGATGTCAGCAACAGAAAGCCACAGAATCGGGTGTTCATGATGACTCTGTAATACAGGGGGTAACAGATGGGCACGAAGTGGTCATAGGCCATCACAGTCAAGAATGAGTTATCTAATTGTCCAAAAAGTATGAAAAAATGCATCTGGCTGAGACAGTTTTCAAAAGTTATGATTTTGATGCCTCTCTGGATGTTCAGCAGCATCTTTGGTACTGTGGTGGTGGTGAAACAGGTATCTGTAAAAGACAAGTTAGAGAGGAAGAACTACATGGGTGTGTGGAGGTGGGAGTCTGAGATGATGGCCAGGATGATGAGTGTATTTCCAATGAAAGTGACTAGGTACATGGACAGAAACAGCCCAAAGAGGAGGGGTTGCATTCCTATATCTTCTGAGAGGCCCAGGAGGATAAATTCCAAGACATTTGTTTGGTTTTCTGTTTCCATGTACATAATGAATTTCCTGGAAGAGATATCAGAGCAATGCAATTTTATCCACTAGCAGTGAGTAGAAATATATAGTAAATCTTAAGATTTGTATTGTAAATATGTTATTAATATCTTATTAATTTTATGTAGATCTAGTATACTTATCTGAAAATGTCAGGGAAAACATAGGTTTCTTCCTCTTCTTAATATATTTGCCTACTAGAAATCCTTGTCTGTAATAGAAAACACTTTGCCCAGTGAATATTTTCCATGATAAATTCTGTCAGACTTTATTTTATTTTATTTATTTTATTTTTTCCTTCAGGTTTTATTTTAAATAACAAACATCATGACCAGTCTGTTTGTACCCTGTGACAAAATAGTAGAGAAGAACAACGTTTTACGAACCATATTACCTTGTTGCAACACTTAGTATAAACACACAATACTTAAAGAGAATCCTATTGATGAAGTGGACAAATGACCCCACACAAATGGGGTCCACTGATATTGCACAGAGGACAAGTCCAATTGATGTAGAAAGTATGGGTCTTCTCAAGAATTTTTGTTAGGAAAAACAAGATGCACTCATGCCAAACAAAGAAGAATGATAGGCACTGATTGTATTCATTTCACAAAAATTGAATCAAAATGAATCATATAACTTTAAAGTAAAATACATTATAAAAGTGCTAGACTAAAAACTAAAGAAAATCTAGGGACCCCTAGTATGATACTGAGTTTTTTAGATATAGCAACAAAAGCATGATCCATGAGAGATTAAAATTTATAAATTAGTTTTCAGTCAAATGTAAAATCTCTGCTCTGTGAAAAACATTGATAAAGGGTTGCAAAGAATATTTAAAGTTTTGGGAAAAATATTTACAAAACACATTGGACAAATGATTTGTATGAAAAATGCATAAAATTATTATTAGCACTGCAAAACAAGATAGAAAATATTGAGTTAAAAATTTAGGATCTGAAAAGAATCTTAATGTAATATTATACTTGGCAAATAAGAATACAAAATGTACTTCAAACTCACTGGCACCTAGATATTATTGTCAAGTGCCAACTTGCAATGCATCTGGAAAAAGACCTTGACCCAAAGGGGAAAATAATAAGTAGAGATGAGTTTTTATGACTAAGAGATTTCAAAGTGAGTTTTGAGCTCTTCCAGAGGTTACATTTAGGCATGTCTCAGCAGAAACTCCCTGTCTGCTACAGTTAATATTGCCTCAAAAGGCAGGGCTCCTGATGGCTCTAGGGACATCTAGACACTATAAACATTGCAGAGAATCTCAGGATTTAAACACCCTGTCTGTGGGCCTTACTTTGGAATTTACGTTCCTCAGTGCAAAAGAGTTAGACTCATTTGAAGATTCATTTTATTTACAGAAGAGCCATATTTTGGCATTATATTTTTTTAAATGTATGTCCCAGAGTCTTAAATCTTTGTTTTTTTATGTGCCAGTTGAGCCCTGAATCTAAGCAGAGTTTTGCCACCTACTCTCCAATTCATTGGACCTACCTAGGACAAATAACAAGGAGATGACAATGGACAACGTCCAACCCAAGGAACAAAGAGTGTCAGCAACTGTAAGCAAGATAGTTCCATCCATCTGCCCCATGGGGTCTAAGCCTCCTCTCAGTTAGAAACAGAGTCAGCATCACCATCACAAAATCCTCAAGATTGGGGAGTGAAAAATGGAGTGAAATGGACTTATTATTTTTCTCTTATAGACTTATTATTATTCTAGCAATGGAAGAACTTTTGTCATTGATATAAAGGCAGTGGTGATCAGATGTTCTGAATGAAGAGGAAGAACAGGTGTAATAGGAGCATTTTCAGGACATTGGGATTGTTCTGCACAACATTGCAATGACAGATACAGACCATAATATATTTTTGTACAGGATAGACGGTTTAATATAAACCATAGTCCATGGATAGTAGCATCACTGCAATATGTGCTCATCAATTGTAGCAAATGTACCATACTAATGAAAGATTTGTTAATATGGGAAAGAATGAGAGGGAAAATTTGTGGGGCATATAGGAACTTCCTATATTTTTGGTTAACATTAATGTAATCTAAACCTACATTACAAATTTAAATAAATAAATAAATGAATTAAAAATCTTTTTAAAAAGTTAAAACATTTTTGTTATTAGGGAATTACAAAATTTAAACCACAATGATATATCATCACCACTTATTAGAGGAGATAAAAACAATTAACACTGACAATACCAATTGCTGTTGAGTATATGGAAGAGTACACCTCTCATTCATTGCTAGTTAGAACTCAGAATTATTCTGCCACAGTACAATTTAGCAGTTTCTTATAAAACTAAACATTGTCTTACCATGCAACCCAGCAATTTTGTTTTAGGTATATATGTGATTGATATGAAATCTGGAGTCCACACAAAAACCCACACATGAATGTTTATAGCAGCTGTATTTGTAGTCTCCAAATCTGAAAGCAAACAAGATATTTGCCAACCACCATAACGGGGAACTGAGAGTCTACAACTGCAAGCAGGATAATCCCATCCATCAGCCATGTGAGATCTAAGCCCCCTTTCGGTTAAGAAGTGGAGCGGACATCGCCTTCCCAAGGTCTGTTGCATGGAAGAATAAAATATGGATTAGAGTGGACTTACTGGTATTCTACTATAGACTTATCGTGACTCTAGCAATGGAAGAAATTGTATCATTGATGTGGAAATAGTGGCCATGGGTGTTGTTGATGTCAAGGAGATGGAAGAAGAGGTGTGATATGCGGGCATTTTGGGGACTTGCACCTGTCCTGAATAACATTGCAGGGACAGATGCAGACATCATATATTCTGCTATAACCTACTGAATGGACTGGGAGAGAGTGTATACTACAATGTAAACTATAATCCACGCAGTGTAGCTGTGCTCCAAAATATATTCATCAAATACAATGAATATACCACACTGATGAAAGAGGTTGTTGGTGTGCATGGAGTGAGGGAGGTAGGTAGTGGGGGTATATGGCAACCTGTTATATTTTTTAATGTAACATTTTTTGTGATATGTATCTCTAAAAAAGTGATAATAAAAAAATCCTAAAGGACTGTGAGGTGACCAAATGGACATTTTCCAGAAATTTTATCAACTACTAAGGCAATTTACAACCCAGACAAATATCTGATAGCATTTCCACAATAAAAATATTGCCTGGTAAAAAAAATTGTTCAATAGTTTAATAGGTAAACTCAGTGTGCTATAACTATGCAATGGAACATTAGTGAGATAAAAAGAAATGTTACATCCAGCCAAAAAAAAAAAAAAGATATGGATGAATCTTAAATAATTATTTCTAATTAAATGAAGCCAGTATTAAAATGCTGCATATGTTGATATCAATTACATCTAATTCTGGAAATGGCAAACAATGAGACAATAGAATGCTCACTAGTTGCCAGGGGACTGAGGAGAGAGAAGGAGAGTTTAGAAGGTGAACTCCAGGGAAATTTTTAGAGGAATGATTCTATTATGTGTAACAGTATAACTGTAGACACATGACATTAGGCCTTTTTAAAACCCATTTTAAAACCCAACAAAAAGAGTGAACTTCATTTATGCAAGTAAAAAATCAATGCTCCAAAATGTATTCACCAAATGCAGTGAACGTGCCATGATGATTAAAGAGGATGTGGATGTGTGAGGAGTGGGGTGAGGGGGTGGGGGTATATGACAACCTCTTATATTTTCTGAATGTAGCATTAAAAAAATAAATAAATACAAGAATAAAAGTCATTTACAAGGCCAAGGGGATACCGGATAGAATAAAAATGTTGCAAATTTATGTAATATATCATAAATGCATAATTTGCCCTGAAAGGAGAGGCTGAGTACAGAGGTGCTGTAAAGTAATAGTGGATATGAATGAAGCCTGTAAAATGAAGTCAAATAAAATGTGCATGAATATTGTACTCTAGCTAATAAAGTAGGGTTCTATAATGAATAGATTAAAATTTTGATACTTCTAATCATGTAGACTGGAATAAAGAAATCCATAGAGAGATGGCAGATGAGGGAATATTTTTCTCACTGTGAAGTGGGAGCTTACAGATAAGCAAGGGGAGGAGTCTAGAATGCTCTTTGTGATAGTGATTTAGAGTTAGACAAAACAGTATCAACTCATGTTCATGTGAATATAGGTAATGATGGTTGTATGTAGATATAATTTTAGACATTAATATGTAGAAGATTAGTATACGTGCATATAGATTCTCTGGAGAGAGTGCCTAGAAGCCACAGTAGCAGGACAGAGATAGTGCCCAGATCTTGGAATTTAACACCATTCTCCAATAAATGTCTTAGAGAAATTGCTGACTCTACGAAAGAAATATGCAATAAGCACATAGCACATCTTATAGTATCAAAGAGGAAATAGTCACTAAAATAAACTACCCAATGATGGGGTTGTAGTAAAGAGAAACAGGGTTTGACTGAAAGAGCTCCCATGGCCAAAAGTGAAAACAAAAATAAGAATATTAGTATTGTGTCACACCCCAAAGCATGAAATAAATGTCATGAGTTCATCCTGAAATAACTAAATTATTGATTAAGTAAGTAAGAAGAGACAAATCTCTCCTGCAGAAGAATTCAATAACTGATTTAGATTTTGTTCTCTCACTCCCATGGAACAAAAATCCCACTCCTGAAGACCTCCTCATGACTCTTTCTAAAGAGGGTATAAAGAAAGGCTGAGAAACAAAGAACTTTATACTGGGGGAACCTCAAAACCCTGTTGATCAAGGTCAGCATGAACAATGATAAGTCCCATTGATAGGCTACAACCTGGATAGGATGTGTTGAAAATGACATTTTATCTCTGGTGCCTTCCTCCAAAAATGCATAAACCAAGTCTAAATATGAGAAGAACATCAGAAAATTGTAACTTGGGGAGACTTTAAAATACACCTCAATTCCACTCCTCACAAGTATCCAGGTTATCAAAAACCAGGAGAGTCAGAGAAGTTGTCACACTCACAAAGGGACTAAGAGGTTATGAAAAAAAAGACAAGATGTTATTTTGGGTGGCAGATGTTAAAAACAGGGGGAAAGGAGCGAGAGGTTCTTGGAAACTATCTCTAACATCCTTGCAATTTTTCTAATAATCTAAGTCTGTTCTAATATATTAAGTTTATTATTAGTGAAATGCAAAAACCTGATTATTGAAGTCCAAGTTTCAGTCCAGACATAATTACATGCCTTGTATAAAAAGATCACATGGATTTAAGTCTCACATTTTTCATCCCTTGAATCAGAATCATGTAGCTGTTTTCATAGAGCAATTTAAAGAATTAAATAATATATATAAAATGTCTGATGTTGTGCCTAGTATAATTGCCAATGTTTTATACATTATGAATCAACCATACACAAATTCATGCTTCACATTTCATCCCCATGTTTCCTGTGCTGATTTCATCTCTCATCATCAATGTGGTGTTTTTTTTTCTAATTTTTTTTTATTTTTTATTGACTTTGTAATAATATTACATTAAAAATATATATGTGAGGTCCCATTCAACCCCATCCCCCCACCCCCCTTCTCCCCCCCCCAACAACACTCGTTCCCATCATCATGACACATCCATTGGATTTTGTAAGTACATCTTTGGGCACCTCTGCACCTCATATACATTGGTTCACATCATAGCCCATACTCTCCTCCATTCCATCCAGTGGGCCCTGTGAGGATTTACAATGTCCGGTGATTGCCTCTGAAGTACCATCCAGGGCAGCTCCATGTCCCAAAGACGCCTCCACCTCTCATCTCTTCCTGCCTTTCCCCATACCCTTCGTCCACTATGTCCACTTTTCCCATTCCAATGCCACCTCTTCTATGTGGACATTGGATTGGTTGTGTCCATTGCACCTCTATGTCAAGAGGAGGGTCAGATTCCAGTTCTTTATCTATCCTTTAAGCTCATCGCTATATGCCATTCCCTAGTAAGGGACAATGAAATTATATTGGGCTTCAAATTTTGGGGAGTTCTGGATCACAGAGTGTTTCAACAATGGCAATGGAGGGATACTGGTATGGGGTACCAATGTGGGGTTTTAACAAGAGCAATACTCACATGGGCCCAGAGTGACCTTCCCTCAGGGCAAGCTTTTTCATGATCACTGTCTATAAATGAGCACTGACTCGCCAATAACTCCAAAATAAATATGCATCTTGTGTAAAAAAATACAAGGTTCTCTGTTATCTGCCTGCTACCAACCTAACCAAGCTCATTTTCCCCTTTTCAAATCCCTGCCCCTCACTGTTGATCAGATATTAAGAACAATTTTTAAAACCTCACTACAACTTATGGTTATATTGATTGCACATTTCTGTCCCTTTCTTCTCTTCCAGGTGTGCTTCTACCCTTTTTTCTTCCTAAAATTATTCTAAAGCTTCTTCAAGTCCCATTACTATTAAAAACTTCCTTGTGACGTCTTCACTAACATCCATAGGATTAGTCTATACATTTTGATTCACTTCACCATGATTCCAGAGACACTTCAGGGTATTGGACATACTCATTTCTATGTCTATTACCCTATTTGGATGTAATCCCCATAATATGAAGAACAAAGCCTTATTTATTTATTCCAAAAGTAATATCTACAGCTCATCACGAAGTAACTGATGACCAAACATTTATTGAATGACCAAAAGTAAAAAATAAATGAATGTGGTTAAACAGATACTGACAAAAATTGCAGAGAAAGAAGAGTGAGTAAAATAAGGAAAAAATGTCACTGAGAGAGGGAAGACCCAAGAGAGAGAGACCAAAAGAGAAAGATTGGAAAAAGAATATATTTTGGTGTGTTTGCTATCTACTTCCACTCAGGCTTTTTAATAACACAGGACTTTGTATTTTAAGCTTTCTCTTTGGTCAAAACCTGTTGATATCCTTAATGCTTCTACCAATAAATGGGGTCCATGGAGCCAAAATAGATTCCCTCAGTAACTGTGAAGCTTCAATAACTCACCCTGAAATTATCAAGGCAGGATCTAAGTTCTCCAGCACAGATACTTCCTTGAATGAATGATGAAGCTGGAAGCTCTGTTCCCAGGAAGAAATGGGAGATGGAAGCATTCATGAGGTATCTAGAAGATAAATTGTGTTTTCTCTTCACCAGAGGTTAATAAAGTAGATTTGATATAGTTAGATTTTCTGAGCATTTAGGCATTACATACCCATGAGCAACACTAATGAAGCGATCTTTTGTTTCAATACTCCCTGAGATATTTCCTTCTCTGGAGATAAGAAAGGAAAGCACAATGTAAACTTGTGCATTTTGTCCCTTGTGACAGCTTAGGAGCTCCATGCTGCTCCCAGGAGGAGGTCACCGCTCTTAAGGTGTGTTTGTATTTCCAGGTATTGCTTTTGCTGATTCTGGAGAAAGATTCTGGGTACACTAAAATGCCTTATTTTCCCAATTTTTCTCCTCTGGATTTGGCTCTTATGAATGAAGCCAGCCACTCTCAAGAGAATTTCCTCTTTTCTCAATGCTTCTCCTTTATCCTCATAGTTAGCAATATCTATTTGAATCACACAAATATATGGTTTCTCAGTCATCCCACAGCTATTTATTCAGCAATACTGTATGGTAAAATCTAAACTACTTTCTGAAAATGAAGAGAAGACAACGTTACAGTCCTTCCTTGCAGATGGTTCACATTTTTAAACAGCCAAGACATGAGCACTTAATCCCAAGAAGCCTGTCCCAAGTGCACCCTGTGCAAGATGCCCCCCATCCATTACGCTAAACCAGTAACTCTTTCTTATAATATTGTCTAAAGTGTTTTCTCAACATTATAGTTCAACCACATACCTGCCAATGCCCTGTGTTCAACTTCTGCTACCCAACGCTCTCCCCAGTTCCATGGACAATCAGAACATTGTGTTATATCAGTGTGTGGAGGCCCATATATGAGCAGGAAGGTGTTGTACACCCATACTGGGGAGGCCCCATCAATATTCTCAAATAGATGGATGATGTCTCTTAAGATCTTGGGTGGTTCCCAATGGGGGTGGAGAGAATAGTATGTCAAGCACTAAGCATTTTTGCAAGTATCAATGACTCTTGTACTTCAATCAGTGAAGCTTGACACTGTGTGCTCTGATGGGAAGGGGAAAGAGGGATAGAATAGATGGAAGAGGGGATAACTGGGGAGTTATTTATTTGCTCTGCATGATCATGCAATGATGGATACAAGCCATGTTAAATTTCACTAAAAATTTGTGAAAGTGTATGGTCTAAAATGTAAGCCATATGTAAACTACAGCACATGGTTGGTAGCTTTGTTTCAATATTTGTACATTAGTTGTAGCAAATATAACATCCACATGTAAAAACATTTTTGGTGGGGAAGGGGGAAAAGGGGGAAGATGTTGGTTACAAAGTAGACCCCCTATATTCTCTATGTGACTTTACTATGTGCTAAAACTTCTTTGAAGACCTAGTAAAAATAAAAGAGGCAAAACACTAAGGAAGAAATGAAAGAAATTGCCATTTCACTGTATAAACAGGACTATTACATTGGTGAAAGGCAAAACATTTTAAAAAATTATAAAATTTTCATTATTAATACTCCAATTGTTTTACTTTTTTAGTTTTTCTAAATTATTATGCATCTTATTTTTAATATTTAAACCAACCATTTCAATTTCATTTTCCTATTAATCGAATTAGGTTATATTTTTGGGTTCATTTTTAAAGAAGTTTTGGATCATAGAGGGGTTCAACTATGGCACAGAAGGAGCATTGGTGAGGGGTATCATTGATGGGGATGGATGGGAGGGAGTTCACCTGGGCATACATATAGGGTGTATAGATATGTTTGGATGTTCATTAGGTATTGACACAGTGGATAGAGGTAAACATGACAAGAGAAGGAGTGCTGAGTTCCCATTCTGGGGAGTCTGCTACATTTCCCAATGAAGAGGAACAATCTCCCAGGTACAAGGGCAAAGACAAATGAAGAAGGATGGTCCAATGATACGCTTTTGATACTGATGACTATGCTTATGAGTCTGTTGTGCTGAAATTTAAACTTTGCCTAGCGTTGGTTGGTGTCTTAATATCACCTCCTGGGAGTTTCCATGTTACTTAAATGTGTCCACTCTCTACACCAAACTCAGCATATAAATGAGTTACCTTTCCCCACGGCATGAGACATGACTCTAGGGATGAGCCTTCCTGCCAGTGAGGAATTGCTACAAAGCACCCGCTCGTGATGCAGCTGGAAAAAAAAAAGCAGTTCATTGGACTTACCCAGGTCAGCTGACAGGGAGGTGTGGATAAACAACCACCAAACCAAGGAACCAAGATAGTCTACAGCTGTGGACATGAGAGTCCCATTCATCAACCATGGGTGATCAAAGCTCCCACTCAATTGAGAGGTGGAGTGGGCATTGCCATCCCAGGATCCTCAGGATGGAGAAATAAAATATGGATTAGAATAGACTTACTGGTATTCTATTATAGAATTATTGTGACTCTAGCAATAGAATAAATTATATCATTTATGTGGAGCTAGTGACCACAGGTGTTACTGAAGGCAGGGAGAGGGAAAAGGAGGTATGATACGGGGGTATTTTGGGGACTTGGAGTTGTCCTGCATGATATTGCAGGGACAGTTGTAGGACATTATATATCCTGTCATAAACCACTGAAGGGAGAGAGTGTGAAATACAATGCAACCTATAATCTATGCTGTGTAGCAGTGCTCAAAATGTATTCATCTTTTGCAATGAAAGTACATCACTAATGAAAAAAAGACATATGTATTTACTATTTCCTCCATTTGGTCTACGTCTGTTTTATGGGAAATATTTTTTATGTGGCTTTTCTGTAACCTACATCTTCTTTGAAGATAAAATGGAAAAAAATAAGACCTTGGTGAATATAAGGAATACATTGTCTCCATATAAAAAGACAGCAAATCTTACAGTGATGAAAGACACAGTGGCTAAAAATACATATTATTTCAATATTTTAAATTATTTTGTATTTTATTGGTTGTTTTTATAGCTATTATTTCATTTTTAAAGTTTTATTTATTTAGTTGGCCTTGCTTTTGGAGAGGTTTTGGATTATAGAAATTTGACAAATGTGGCAAGGGAAGATAATGCTATGGTCTGTCAGGTGTGGGGGATGTGAGTAGGGGTGCACATGGGACATACCTCTAAGTAATACGAATATGTTCAAGTGTTCATGGGTTATCCTCTAGGTTGGTGGAGACTCACATAATAACCAAAAGAATATTGAATTCCCATGTTGGGGAGTCCTGCTTCACTCTAATAGAATTCAAGTATCCCCTGAATACATGGGTAGTGCCTAGTGAAGGAAGAACAACCATTACTCCAGGCCCCTTATATTGATTATATAAAAGAATCTTTTCTTGTAAAATTGAAACTAACCTAGTATTATACACTGCCTTTGAGTTACCTCTTGTAAACTTCCTTGTTGCTCAAAACGTAGACTCCCTCTAAACAAAATTCAGCATGTAAACTCTCTAACTCCCCCCCCCCCCCCCAGTATTGTGCATGACTACTGGGGGTGAGCCTCCCTGGCACCAAGAGATTATTACCAACCAAGTGCCAAATAGTATTGGCATCTTAATAATTTTAACTTTTCCTTTCAATGAAGCCAGGACTTCTTATATTTTCCTTAGGGTTTTTTCCTAACTAATTGCAGCAGTGTTTTGTAGTTTTCAATATATAAGTCTTTCAATGCTTTAAATAAAATTATCTCCAGTTTAGATTTGTTTAGATATTACTGTGAATGAATTCTTTTTAATTTCTAGTTGGGAATATTCTCAGCTAGTGAATACAACACAACAGATTTTTGTATGTTGATCTCATACCTTCCATTTTTCTGGATTCATTTAAGAGCTCTAGAAATTTACTTGTGGAAGCTTTGCTATTTCCTATATAAATGATCTTATCATCACTAAATACAGATTGTTTTACTTATCCCTGTCTTATTTGGATGCATTTTTTAGGTTTATTGCATAATTTCTTTGAGAGGGACTTCTACCACAAGACTGTATAGAAATAGTGAAAGCAGGCAAGCTTGTCTTGTTCCAGTCCACAAAGGGAATATTTCACTTTTTCAGCATCGAGTGTATTATTAAATGTACATATATATATGCATATATGTATATATGATTTTTATCATGCTGAAAAATATACCTTGTATTCTTCTTTTTCTGAGTGTTTTTATCATGAAATAGCATTGGATTTTGTCAAATTCATTTTCTGCCTCAATAGAGATTTTCATGCAATTTCCCCCATGATTACATTAGAAGTTCTATTGATTTCCTTATGTTGAAAATCCTTACTTCCTGAGTGTGGAAGTTTGATATTATTTATGAATTCCAAAAAGAAATATAGATTATGTTTGTAAACTGGTCTATTCCTCAGACTTGATAACCCTTTGATTTTCTTAGAATCAGCCGAGATGTCTGACTAAATTATGGTATGATTAGGGTATTGATCCAACCATGTCTTTATATTGTGACTCAGCATTGAGTTGCAGCCCCCCTTGTCTGATAAAACAGACTCTCATTTGTAAGTAGACAAACAGAATAAGATATGTGGAATGAGGACTTGCTCCATAGGCATGGCCCCAAGAAGAGAGATCAGGCTGTTAATCTACAAGAGACCTAGTGGAGAGAGCAGAACAGCTAAGCACAGAAAGCCATGAGCCCCAGGAAGAGAGATGAACCTTATGCTAGCCTAAAGCTGCAGATCTGAAGAAGCTGGGATCATGAACCTTAACTGGAAGAATGAATGTTGCAACCTTGCAGACATTATCCACCATCTTGCATCAACACGTGGCAACAGAATTTGGGTGAAAAAATACCTCTTCTGGTATGATGGGTTGGAATTTTTAGTACCTTGTGACTTTAAGCCTTTATTTTTTAAAGATTTTTTTCTCTCCCCTTCCCCCACTCCAGTTGTCAGCCCTCTGTGTCCATTCCCTGTGTGTTCTTCTATGTCCGCTTTGAGTTCTTGTCAGTGGCACCCAGAATCTGTGTCTCTTTTTGTTGCATCATCTTGCTGCATCATCTCTCTGTTGTGTGTGGTGCCATTCCTGGGCAGGCTCCATTTTATTGTACTGGGTGACTCTCCTTAAGGGGTGCACTCCTTGCACGTGTGGCTCCCCTATGGGGGCATCCCTGCTTGGCATGGCACTCCTTGCATGCATTAGCATTGTGCATGGGCTAGCTCATCACACAGGTCAGGAGGCCTGGGTTTGAACCTTGGACCACCCATTTGGTAGGTGAATGCCCTAATCATTGAGTCAAGTCTGCCTTGACACTAAATAAATACCCTTTATAAAGTCTAATGGAGTTCTGGTAGTTTGCATCAGCAACACCACTTGCTAATGGTGGATAATTATTTTAATATTCTCTTGGACTTGATCTGCATATATTTTTTTTAGGGTTTAAGCATATATATTCATAAGAGAAATTGGTCCTTGAATTTCTTTCCTTTTTTAATCTTTAAGTAACTTTGATATTGCAATAACTTTAGCCTCATCGAATGAGTTAGGCAGTTATCCCTCATCTTCAATTTTGAAGATTTTGAGAAGTACTGGAATTAATTCTTCGTTGAATGTTTTATTGGAATTCATCTTTGATGTTGTCTGATTCTGAACTTCTCTTTTATTCTCTCTCTTTATTTTTTTTTATGCTACATTAAAAAAATATAAGAGATCCCATTTTTATCCTCCATTTCCCTCACCCCCCTCCTCCCATATCAACAACCTCTTTCATCATCTTAGGATATGTATTACATTCGGTGAATACATTTTGGAGCACAGCTACACCACATGGATAATTGTTTACATTGTAGTTTACACTCTCTCCCAGTCCACCCATTGGGCCATGACAGGACATAAAATGTCCAGCATCTGTCCCAGCAGTACCACCCAGGACAACTCCAAGTCCTGAAAATGCCCCCACATCATATCTCTTCTTCACCTCTCTACCCTCAGTAGCTACCATGGCCACTTTCTCCACATCAATGCTACAATTTCTTCCATTACTAATCGCAATATTTCCATAGTAGAATATCAGAAATTGTACTCTAATCCATACTATATTCCTCCATACTGTGCACTTCGGGATTGCTATGTCCACTCCCCCTCTTTATTTGAAAGGGGGCTTAGATTCCACATGGATGATAGATGCAATTGTCCTGCTTGCAGTTGTAGGCACTCTTGGCCCCGTGGTGTGGTGTTTGACCTTCTTCACCTCCCTGTTAGCTGACCTGGGAAAGTCTAATAAAGAAGAAGGTAGGAGTTTTTAAGTCTGCTGAGGCTCAGAGCCTTGCTGACACATGGAAAGTCCAGAGATTATGGTCTTCTGAGTATACACCACCCCTAGCAACAACCACAGGTCTGGTAAAAATAATAGAAGAGACATGTGTAGAAAGGTCACATCTGAGTCCAACTGCATCACACTCAGGAACACAAACTCCAAAATATGGTCAACTGACATGGCACTGAACTCCAGAGCCATCTGTCATGACCATAGAACCTGTGGGTCTCTGTAGCCCTAAGGAGAACCAGTCCCTGTGGTTTTATCTTCTGTCTCTGGAACCCTGTTGAGGCATGTGTAAGCATGACCCCTCTGATGACCTCCTGACTCTTTTTTGGAGAGTCATAATTATATAAACTCTTTGGTCCTTTCCATTTCCCCCTTTTATTCAAGGTCAAAAAGCACTTTTCACATCTGAAAGTACATGAAGCCTGTGATATTCTGCTGGTCTGAGTTTACCCTTTCATTCAAGGTCTTTTTCTAGCTGATCTAATCTTTATTGGGCAGTTTTGAATACTGATGGAATCTTCCTTTCTTTGTAAGTCTGTGGAGATCTATGTATTCTTGTCTCAATTTCAGTAAGTTTTGTGTTTCTAGGAAATTTGTCCATTTCTTATAGATTATCTATATTGTTAGCATACAGATATTCATAGTATTCTCTCACAATTGCTCTAATATCTGTAAAATCAAGTAATGTCCCCAAATTCATTTTATACCCTAATAATTTACATGCTCTCATTTTTCTTTTCGAATATGACTGAACCTTTGCAATTCATCTTTTCCAAGAACTTTTGGTTTCACTGTATCTACTAATTGCTTGTGCATATTCTATTTCATTTCTCTTCACTCAAATGTTTTCTATTTCCTTCCTTCCACTATCTTTAAGTTCAGTTTTTCCTACTTTTTATAGTTTCCCTAGATCTGTAGATAGAATATGATTGTGATCTTTCTCATTTTTAATAATCATTCATATATATAAATTTCCCTTCATCATTTAAATTCCTCCCTAATCTAACCTAACATACAGAATTAATTTAGCCACAAAATAAAATAGGGATCTTGCAATTTATAGGAGTTCAAATACCAACTGTATTTTGGCAAATGGTCAATGCTGGAGAGCTTGAAAATCTATAATAGTGAAGTTGGTCATATGAAGATGAAGTCCACACTTCTCTTAAGCAAAAACTCTAAAATCTACAGTCAGATGTGGGCATGATCAAAATCAGAGTCTGATCCTGTTGTTTGATAAATAACAAAATAAGGTTAATTTCAAACTTGGACAAAGAATGTGGTGAATAAAAGAAATAACAAGATCATGTTTTTCTCTCAAATTTGGGCACAAGCTCTAAGGTATTACTAATCTGAAAATGCCACTCTGTTTTTCAATCAAAGGAATGGCTCTGACATCAGGTGATTAATGATACAACCATTATCTATCTCATAGAATAGGTAGTTGGCCTATATAAAAACACTGTTTTTTCTTTCTAATATCTGGGATTAACACATGAGTTAAATGCTTGATTTAAACAACAATGAGTTGTTTTGGGAACTGACAGAGCAGGAGACTTCAGGGCAATGATCTAGAAAAAGAGGTAAAAAGCCCAAGGGAAAACAATCAGTTCCTTGCCCTGTTGCTGGAAATGACAGTTGTCTAAGCCCCACCTTCAAGTCAAATGCTGCTGCACAAACTCTGATTCCCACCATCCACCAAACAGGAGGTAGGGAAATCCTGGAGTAAAAGAGATCTGGCAAGGGGTAGAGAGGGGTTTCCTTTCTGGGGGTTTGGTTTCATGGACCAACTTTGCAATTTAGGGGGCATGCCAGATAGCAAGGAGTCCCAGAAAGAGGGGGGATGTGAACCTGTACAAGCAGCCTGATTTACCTAGCTTTTAAGGGAAAGAGGAACTTGGTCTATGAGAGGGTGGAGTCAGGCAATTCAATAGTTTAGTTCTATAAACTATAAAAATCCCATCTTCTTTAAGGGAGGTGGTAAGTAAGAAGTGCTTAAAAACCTTCCAAGGGCCTCCTGGGAGGAGGGGGATTTCTGGAAGAGGTTTAAGGGTCATTCCTCTATGGTCAGTTCAGACACCAGGTCCCATTTGAATTTCAGAAGGGAACTCAACCTTACCGGGAGAGAGTGGAGGGGGGATGTCTTCATATAGGCTTTCAGGTCCTGCTGCCCTGGTAGGGAAAGCAAGAAAAACAGAAAGGGAGCAGGGTCACACAGACTTCTAATCAGCAGGAATCTTCCCAACTGCAAGGAGTCAATGCAACCCTAGGGAAAGTGACAGGATATCTCTTCAGGTAACGGACCCATGATAAAGTTTATCTCAGTGGAAGAATCTCCAAAATGAACATATAAGATCCCTAATTTAATTCCCAGCTCACCTTAGAGTAGTGATGTGCTGGGTTATTAATTCCTGAGCTGATAATTTAGGACAGGGAACACATAGGTAGTATTTTTGTATTAGCTTCCCTTGAGTCACTTATTTTTCTTTAAAAAAGTTCCTTAATTTAATTTTAACTATGTTTACTTGCTAAAACCCAGTTCAAAACCTGTAGAGGGCAGGTTGCAGGGTAACTGATTTATAAGCCCAGGCAGCTTGAGAAGCTTTTTTGGTGTTTATGTGGGAGGCTGTTTTTCCCTGATTTTTATTTGACTGTTTGCTTGAGGGTTTGTTTGTTGTTGTTTTTTTTAACTCCTTCTCCCCACAACCCTGGTTGTTGTTTTTTTTTAATTAGGTGTGTTGTTTCTTCTTTGCCCCTCTCCTTTATTTCTCCTTTTTATCTGTATACTAATTTTGTGTACCTATGCTATTTATTTTCCTTCTGTCATCTTTCTGTCTTCTGCTTACTGTTTTTATTCGTACATTCCAACTCTCTTTAGTCTTCAAATTAGCTTGTTTTTATTTCTATCTCCTATATTCTGTTTTCTTTCTTTATTAAAACTTTTTTCTTACTGCCTTTACATTTCTCTTTCCCATTCTTCTTATTATTCTGGCCTTCTAATTCATTCTAGATATTTTTCTCTATTCAGTTTTTCATTTCATTGTTTGCACACCACTTTTTAATTTTTATTCCTCTGTACTTCATACATGACTTAATTATTCATTTCCCTTGGTCTTCTATGGTTCCTACTCTACCTCTTACTTCTATTATTACTATTATCCTTTTTCTCTTCTTACCTCTTTCTCTTTCTCTGGACTCAAATTTTTTTTCAAGGGACATAGACAAAATCAAGGAAATAGAATAAAAGTAACATAGTGTTCAATAGAAAACTTACCACATACCCACACACAAATAGCAACTAAATAAAACCATAGAGAGAGAAAATAATCAGCTGAACAAACCCATCAATATAAAGATATGCTTAAACACCAACAAAAAGTTATAATTCATACTAAGAAGCGGGTAGAAATGGTCCAGTCCAAAAAACAATTTAAAAGCCAGGAGGAGATGTAGAACATGGAACAAATAATCAGAACTGTTCAAACAAATATCATGAACCAACCTAATGAAGTGAAAGAAAATAGTAAATATTTTAAGAAGACAATGGGAGAGCATATTGAAAAAATATAAACATAAGTAAAAAGATAATGTATTTGATAGTGATGAAAGTTACAATCCAAGAAATAAAAAATACAATGGAAGCACAAAGCAGCAGGTTCCATGGTCATGGCAGATGGCTCTGGAATTCAGTGCCTTTTCAGTGGGCCCTATTTTGAAATTTGTGATACTGAGAATCATAGAATGGAGAATGTTTCCTTTCTTCTTCAGATGTTTCCTTTCTTCACATGCCTTTTCTAAATTTTAACTAAGCCTGTGGTTGGCCCTGGGGTTGATGTATACTCAGGAGACTTGAGTTTCTGGATTGACTATGTGTGAGCTGGACACTGAGCTTCCGCAGAGTTGCAACTTCTACCTTTCCATTTGCTGGTGACTTACCCAGGTCAGTTAGTAGGGACATGAAGATTGTCAACTACCACACCAGGAAACCAAGCATGAGAATTACATCCTTCAAGAATGTGGAATTTAAGCCGCCACAAATTTAGAGGTGGAGTGGACATCACCATCCCAGGGCCCATAGGATGGAAGAATAAAATATGGATTAGAGTGGGCTTACTAGTATTCTAATATAAAACTCTTGTGACTCTGGCAATTGAAGAAACTGTATCATTGATGTGGAGATAGTCACCAAGATATTTGCTGAGGGCAGGGAGAGGGAAGAAGAGATGTGATGTGGAGGCATTTTTGGGAATTGTAATTGTCCTAAAGAATATTGCAGGGATTGATTCTGGACATTTTATATCCTGTCATAACCCACTGAATGTACTTGGGAAAGTGTAAACTACAATGTAAACTATCATCTATGTGGTGCATCAGTGCTCCTAAATGTATTCACCAAATGCAATGAATATGCCAAAATGATGAAAGATGTTGTTCATGTGGAAAGAATGCTATATAATGGGGTGTGCAGTATATGGGAACCTCTTATTTTTTTAATGTAATATTTTTTGTGATCTTTGTGTCTCTTTAAAAAAAAGTCAATTAGATTAAAAAATTAGAAATAAAATAAAACTTTTTTGAAAACAAAATAAGAATTAGTGATGTGGAAGGAAGTACAACTGAAATCACACAAATAGCAGAACAGATGGATAAAATGATAGAAAAATTCCGGCAGGGACTTAGAGATCTAAATGTCAACACAAAATCCTCAAAAATATGCATTGTCAACATTCAAGTGGGTTAACATAAAGGAAAGGGGAAATAAGTGGTTTTGGAGGAAATAATAGCTGAAAATTTCCTAACATATTGAGCAAAATCAATGCACAGGTCCAGGTAGTGCATACACCTCAAACAATATAAACCTCAGCAAGCCTACAGCAAGACACATACGTGTCAAAATGTCAAATGCTCAAGAGAAAGAAAGGATACTGAAAGCAACAAGAGAAAAGAGAACCATCACATCCAAAAGAAGTATAATAAGATTAAGTGCTCACGTCTCATCTGAAACCATGGAGGCAAGAAAGCAGTGGTATGACATATTTCAGGTGCTAATAGAAACAACAACAAAAACAAAAACAAATTCTCTATACAGCAAAGCTGGCATTCAAAACTGATGGGGGGAGGGCAAGATTGTTTTGGAGGAAGTACACCCACATTATCTCTCCTACAAAAAATGGCTGAGTGGGACAAAATCCTGCCTGAATAGGCCACTTTGGCAACCCACAAAGCATGATGCTTCAGGTCATCAATATGGAGAGAGTGCAGCAAAAGATATTGCTCAATTAAAACTGTGCTGCTGGCTTGCTTTTGATTCCTCTATTTCCTCTTTCTCAATCTCAATCTCCATCACGCAAAACACCAGTTCCAAAGAAGGGCCAACTGACATGGCAGTGAACCCCATCAGCCATGACCATAAAACCTTTGGTCTCTTTAGTCCTCAAAAGGACCAATACCTGGGGTTGTATCTACTTTATCTGTCCCTGAGACTCTGCCCAGGTGTGCATAAGTGCATCCTTCTGAAAACCTCCAGACACTTTTTTAGAGACTCATAGCCATATAAACTCATGTGTCCTTTTCATTTCCCCCTGACTTTAGGTCAAACAGCATTTTTAAATCCTGTTATTATATGTAGACAAGGATATTCTGCTGGTCCACGTTGAGCCTTTAATTCAAGGTCATTTTCTAGTTATGTCATCAGCTGGTACTTGGTAGTGAGCCCTCGGTGCCAGGGAGGCTCATCCCTGGGTGTCATGTCCCACACTGGGGGCAAGGCATTGCATTTACATGCTGAGTTTGGCTTCGAGACTGACCACATTTCAGTAACACGGAGGCTGTCAGGAGGGAACTCCTAGGCACAGTGCTGCTCTAGGCCTTGTTCTAATTTCAGGTGTATAGGCTCACAAGCATAGTCATTAGTATCAGGGGCTCACAGTTGGACCCTCATTTCTTCCTGGTCCTTGCTGTTGCACCTGGGGGACTGCCACTGCTCCCCTAGGGACCACAACAGAGCTCCACCAGCCAGGAATCCAGTACCCCCCCCCAGGTGTTGTTTTTAATTTTTTCCACTATGAGTATATCCAAACATGTCCATGCATCCTGGACACTTGCCCTGTATAACTCCCTGTCAACCATATGTCCCCTGTCAATAATATCCCATACCAGTATTCCTCTGCTGCCAATATTGAACCACGCTGTGATCCAAAACTTCCTGAAAAGTGAAGCTCAGTATAATGTCAGGTTCCCTTACTAGTAAAATGGAATATAGCCATGAGTTTAAAGGTTAGATATAGAATACATATTGATTTCGAAAAATTATACATCCTATCTTTTTCTTTTCTTTTTTGCTATTTATTGAGCTTCTCTTCACAAGAGCCTTAGATCACAGTAATTCATATCTACAATATACAGTACTCCCACATATCCATTATCAAACCTTTTCCCTTCCACAGCGATAATCTTTTAAATTATTCATATCCCATTTACTGAAACTGATGTACAGATATTGAGACAAAAGCTTTCATACAAGATAACATTTGTGTTTACATTATGGTTTATACTTTAAGCTATACAGTTTTCTAAATTTTTTAGTTTTCCTATGTTTTACAATTTGGTTTACATTATTAGTCTGTTGTCCCCTGTTTCTTTTTGGTGTAATATTACTTGTTTTATATCCATCCTTGTGTAATCCTGTGAAACAGTTCTTTTCCCCTCACAGTTACCTTGGTTCCATCTATTCAATATCTATTTCCCCCTCCCCTTGGGGCCCACAATGACAGCCAATCTACATTTCTTGAGGAACCATGTTCAGAGATACTTGCAACAGTGTTGAGGGCTTGACTTGCTCAACTGCCCTAATTCCCTGGGAGCCACCATTTCTCTTTAGAGATATAGGTACCTCTATTGGATGGTATTAGTCCTCCCCAGGTTGTGGGTCTACCTTCACTCTCATTATATGGGTCTCTACCCAATGGTATAACCCACTCTGCCAAAATTTGCATTCACATATTCTCTAGGAGTCTGACCTGCATCAGATTATCCCCTTTGAGTATCTTAAACAGGTAATTTTCCGAATTATATTTTGAAAAGGTTTTCTCAGCATTATACGCTCAATCAACACCTGACAATCTCCTATGTTCATATGCTGCCCCACCCTCCCCCCAATTTCTTGGGCAATATTACCCATCCGCCCATCCCTAGCCCCCTCAAACCCCCAAAGCCCACCCAAAGTTAATCCTATGCCCCCATTTTATCCCTTCCTTGTACACATACTTACCTCCAGCTTATCATAGATTTCACCCATGTAGATGTCAGCTTACATCCTTCCTCTACCCCCCGATTTCTTGTAAGCCTATCTTCTAGTCTTTAGCTCTATGTGGTGCTTGCTTATTTCATATCATTGAGGTCATATAGTATTTGTCCTTCAATGCCTGGGTTGCTTCACTCAACAGTAAGGTTCTCAAGATTCATCCATGTTATCACATGCGTTTGCAGTGTATTTGTTCTTAAAGCCAAGTAGTATTCCATTGTATGTATATGCCATATTTTATTGATCCACTCATCTGTTGATGGGCATTTGGGTCGATTCCAACTTTTGGCGATAGTGAAAAATGCTGCTATGAACATTGGTGCGCATAAATCGGTTTGCGTCCCTGCCTTCAGTTCTGCTGGGTATATACCCAGCAGTGGACTTGCTGGGTCATATGGCAAATCTATGGTTAGTTTTGTGAGAAACCACCAAACTGTCCTCCAGAATGGTTGGATCCTTCTGCATTCCCACCAGTAGTGGATGAGTGTTCCCATTTCTTCACATCCTCTCCAGCATTTGTATTCTTCTGTTTTTTTTCATAGCTGCCAATCTTATGGGAGTAAGATGGTATCTCATTGTAGTTTTATTTTGCATTTCCCTGATAGCTAGAGATATGGAGCATTTTTTTATATGCTTTTTAGTCACTTGCATTTCTCCTTTGGAGAAGTGTCTGTGTAAATCTTTTCCCCATATTTTATAATGGGTTGTTTCTCTTTTTATTTTCAAGATATTGAGTTCTTTATATATGCAAGTTATAAGTCTCTTATTGGATATATGGTTGCCAAATATTTTCTCCGATTGTGTAGGTTCCCTTTTTACTTTCTTGACAAACTCCTTTGAGGTGCAAAAGGTGTTGATTTTGAGGAAGTCCGATGTATCAATTAGTTCTTTCGCTGCTCGTGCTTTTGGTGTGATGTTCATGAAGCCATTTCCTATTACAAGGTCTTGTAGATGTTCCCTACACTGCTTTCCAAGGTCTTTATGGTATTGACTCTTATATTTAGGTCTTTGATCCATCTTGAGTTGATCTTTGTATAAGGTGTGAGATGGTAATCCTCTTTCATTCTTCTACATATGGCTATCCAGTTCTCCAGGCACCATTTCTTGAATAGGTCATTCTCTCCCAGTTGAGAGAGTTTGGTGGCTTTATCGAATATTATAGGGTTATATATATGAACTTCTATATCAGAAATTTCAATTCGATTCCATTGACCTGTGTGTCTCTCCTTATGCCAATACCATGCTGTTTTCACTACTTGAGCTTTGTAATATGTTTTGATGTCCGTTAGTGTGGTTCCTCCAATTTCATTTCTCTTTTACAATATGTCTTTGGCTACTCGGGGCCTTTTTCCTTTCCAAATAAATTTCATAGTTAGTTATCTAGTTCCTTAAAGAAGGCTGTGTTGATTTTTATTGGGATTGTATTGAATGTGTAGATCAGCTTTGGTAGGATAGACGTCTTAATAATATTTAGTCTTCCTATCCATGAACAGAGAATATTCTGCCATTTATTTATGTCTTCTTTGATTTCCTTGAAGAGGCTTGTATAGTTCTAAGTGTATAAGTTTTTTACATCTGTAGTTAAATTTATTCCTAAATATTTGATTTTTTTACATACTATTGTGAATGGTATTCGTTTCTTAATTTCCTCCTGATCTTGGTCATTATTTGTGTACAGAAATGCTACTGAAATTCACGCATTGATCCTATAACCTGGAACTTTACTAAATTCATTATGAGTTCTAGAAGATTTGTTGTAGACCTCTCAGGGTTTTCTATGTATAGGATCATGTCATATGCAAATAATGAAATTTTGACTTCTTCCTTTCCAATTGGAATGCCATTTATATCTGATGTTTGCCTCAGTGCTCAAGCAAGTACTTCTAAGGCAATGTTAAATAGAAGGGGAGAGAGTGAGCATCCTTGTGTTGATCCTGACTTTAAAAGGAAGAATTTTAGGATTTCTCCATTGTAAACAATGTTGGCTGTGCGTTTTCTTATATACTCTTTATCATGTTCAAAACATTTCCTTGTATTCCAATCTTTTGGAGTGATTTTATCAAGAAAGCGTGCTGTATTTTGTCAAATGCTTTTTCTGCATCTATAGATATAATCATGTGATTTTTTCCCTTCAATCTGTTTATATGGTGTATTACATTGATTGATTTTCTTAAGTTGAACCATCCTTGCATACCTGGAATGAATCCCACTTGGTTGTGGTGTATAATTCATTTAATGTCTTGTTGAATATCATTAGCAACTATTTTGTTAAGTATTTTTGCGTCTATGTTCATTAGGGAAATTGGTCTGTAATTTTCCTTTCTTTTGGCATCTTTGTTAGGCTTTGGTACTAGGTTAATGTTGGCATCATAGAATGACTTAGGCAATGTTCCTTCTGTTTCGATTTTTTGGAAGAGTTTCAGCAGGATTGGTGATAGTTCTTTCAGTTACATTTTGTAGAATTCACCTGTGAAGCCATCTGGCCCTCGGCTCTTCTTACTTGGGAGGTTTTTAATGACTGATTCTATCTCTTTACTTGTGATTGGTTTCTTGAGATCTTCAATTTCTTCTTTCATCAATATAGTCTGCTTATGTGTTTCTAGCAATTTGTCCATTTCCTCTGAATTGTCGTTTTTGTTGGAATATAGTTTTTCAAAGTATCCTGTTATGATAGTCTTTATTTCTATGAGGTCAGTGGTGCCATCTCCTTTCTCATTTCTTATTTTGTGTATTTGCATCTTCTCTCTTTTTTTCTTTTTTAGTCTTGGTAAATGTTTGTCAATTTTAATGATCTTCTCAAAAACCACCTCTTGGTCTTGTTTATGTTCTCAAATGCTTTCTTATTTTCTATTTCATTTAGTTCTGCTCATATTTTTGTTATATCTTTCCTTCATCTTCCTGTGCATTTACTTTGTTGTTTTTTTCAAATTCCTCCAAAATGCAGTTAGTCTTTAATTTTTGCTCTTTCTTCTTTTTTGATGTTTGATTTTTATGGCTATAAATTTCCCTCTCAGTACCACTTTTACTGCATCCCATAAATTTTGGTATGTTGTGTTATCATTATCATTTGTTTCAAGGTAGTCATTGATTTCTTTTGAGATTTCCTCTTTGGCCCACTGTTTTTCCAAATGTGTGCTGTTTAATTTCCATATCTTGGTGTGAAATCTGGGCCTCTGGCCCTTGCACATTTCCAGCTTCACTCCACTGTGGTCAGAGATATTATTTTGTATGATTTTGATCTTTCTGAATTCATTAAGCTTTTCTTTGTGGCCTACAATATGGTCTGTCTTGGAGAATGATTCATGTGCACTTGAGAAAAATGTATATCCTGCTGTGTTTGGGTGTAATGATCTGTATATGTCTATTAGATCAAGCTCCTCTAATATACTGTTCAAATATTTGTTTCTTTAGTGATTCTCTTTTGAGATGTTCTGTCCAGAGTTGATAGTGGTGTATTAAAATCCCCCACTATAATTGTAGATGCATCTATTCTTTCACTTAGTTTTTCCAGCATTTGTCTCACATATTTAGAGGTGCCCTGGATAGGAGCATAAATATTTATGATTGTTTGCTCTTCTTGACAGATTGTCCCGTTCACTAATATGTAGTATTCTTCTTTGTCTCTCTCAATTGTTTTGCATTTAAAGTCTATTTTTTTCTGATATTAATATAGCTACTCCTACCTTTTTTTTTTCTTTTGGTTATTGTTTGCTTTTAAGATTGTTTTTCAACCATTCACTTTTAGCCTCCATGAATCTCTGGGTCTCTTGTAGACAGCATATAGACAGCATGTAGATGTGTCTCTTGTAGACAGCATATAGATGGGTCATATTGCCTTATCCAATGTCCCAGTCTGAATCTTTTGATAGGTGAGTTTAATCCATTGACATTCAGTGTTATGACTTTGAAGGAATTATTTATGTTAGCCATATTTTGATTGGACTTGTGTTTGTTATGTTTTGTTTGTTTGTTTGTTTTTTCTTCTCAATTTGTCTTTTTTGCTGCTCTTACACTCTCCTCCCACTCTACCTGTCCTGTTTTTTCCTTTCTTACTGCAGAACTCCCCTTAGAATTTCTTGAAGGGGAGGTTTCTTGTTGGCATACTCTTTCAGTTTCTGTTTATCTGTGAATATTTTGAAGTCTCCTTCATTTTGAATGCTAGTTTAGCTGGATAGAGTATTCTTGGTTGGAAATTTTTTTTCTTTTAGTACCTTGACTATATCATACCACTGCCTTCTTGCCTCCATGGTTTCAGATGAGAAATCAGCACTTAATCTTATGGAGTCTCCGTTGTATGTAATGGTTTTCTTTTCTCTTGCTGCTCTTAGAATTTTCTCTTTGTCTTGAGCATTGGATAATTTGACAATTATATGTCTTGGGGTAGAACTGTTTGGGTTTATGATGTTTTGGGTTTGTTGTGCTTCTTGGATATGTGCATCTGTCTCTTTCAGTAGATTTGCGATGTTTTCAGCCATTATTTCCTGCAACACCCCTTCTGACCCCTTTCCCTTCTCTTCCTATTCTGGGATGCCAATAATACATATGTTTGTGAATTTTGCATTGTCATTCAGGTCCCTAAGTCCTAGCTGGATTTTTTCTGTCTTTTTATTGATCAATTCTACTATCTGTTCAATTTCCGAAGTACTGTCTTCACATCACTAATTCTCTGATCTGCCTCTTCTAATCTGCTGCTATTTGCTACGAGTGTATTTTTGATTTCTTGAACTGTGGTGATCATTCCATCATATTTGTTATATTTTTGCATATGTCTGCAATTTCCTCTCCAATTGTTGTCTTCATATTGTTAACCTCTTCCTTTACTTCATTAAATTTGTTGGTGATGTATGTTCTGAGATCTTTAATTACTTTTGCAAAGTTCTTCTCCCCTTCCTGGTTTTTAGTTTGTTCACTGCATTCAGCCATGTTTTCCTGATTACTGGTTTGGTTTGTAGATTTTTGTTGCTGTCTGCTCATCATTTTACCTTGATGGGTTTAATCAGTTCCTTCACTTCTTTGTCTAGTCTTGGGGGTTAATTAGCTGTTGTTTTTGCATAAGTGTTATATCTTCTCTTTGTCACTTTGTTCTTCTTATTCTAATTTCCTATTGCTGACTGAGCTCACTTTGAAGGAAAGTATTAGGGCCAAGGAAAGCCAATTGTGTAAGAAAGGAAAATGTGTAAAGTAATATTGGTAATACATGTTAAGAGAACAACAATATGAGATCTGGGAGAATGGATATTAGATTCATGTAAGTTGTGTATAGTTTTAGCAGTAAGTAGAGTACCTACAATGAGGTAGTGGACTGAATATGGGAGGAATATGGTATAAATTAAAAAGCTAGTGTTTTCGTGAGAGAGGGAAAGAGAAACGAAAGGCAATAGTTTCAAGAGTGAGTAAAAGACAGAAAACAAAACAAAGGTATTAGAAATTAAGAGTTAGACAATTTGGAGATCAAAGAAAGGGAGGTGGAATATAGAAGAGACAGTAGATGATGGAGGTTATCAAGATGTGGGGGAAAGGGGATAGTGTAGGTAGCCAAAATCAATTCACACAGAAATGAGGAAACGGAGGATGAGGAAACCCAACAAATGTGAGGTGTTCCCTGTAGCACCTATTGTATAATTAAGATAAAATAAGAAGAAAATGAGGGACAAGAGAAAAGAGAGAAAAAAAGAGAGAGAAGAAAGAAAGAAAGAAAGAAAGAAAGAAAGAAAGAAAGAAAGAAAGAAAGAAAGAAAGAAAGAAAGAAAGAAAGAAAGAAAGAAGAAAATGGGCGTGGGTAAAGAAAAGGGAGGGGAACAAGTAAGGAAAGAAAAGAAAATATAGAACACCAACTACAGCAACAACAAAAAAAAACCTCAATAAATGAAATAAAAAGACCATGGGGGATACAATGGGAGAAAAGACTAGGAAATAGTGCAATATTAGCAAACAGGACAATAAAAAATTAAAAATTAAAAATGAAAATGAAAATGAAAATAAAACCCAAACGTTGAGGGCTATGACAACCAAGGACCTCAGATGGGCCTCAGGGCATGGTGGATTCAGGGATGGAAAGTCTGTGATATTGCAGACTCAAGAGGGGTGAGTCTCTTGGATGTCGGCCACCAGGGTTTAAGGTACACAGACCTGGCAACCTTAAATCTGGTTAACAGGGCCCCTGGGAGCACTGCAGTGCAACACAGCCTTCAGGGATCCCCTTAGCTGGGTGCCAGCCCTATGGGGGAGGTCACATCCGCAAACTCTGACCTGTTTCCGAAAACCGCAATTCCCCCTTTCACTAGGCTTCTTCTGTGGCTGTATTACCAATTCGACTTCAGGACACCTCCCACCCTGCAAGCCCCCAAAACAGCCAGTTGGGGGTGCCTCGGTATTGCAGCCAATTTAAGGACACTGCAGATCCACAGACAGGCCTAAGGGCGGGGCTCTAGCCGGAAGCACTGTATCGGTGTCCAAAACCAAAAATCCCACGCCTTGCAAATGATTCCCCTATTCCGCTTCCAGCCACCTGCCACCCTGCAATCCCCTGAAATAGTCTCCTGGTGACATCTCTTTACTGCGAGCAATTTAAGTCCAGTGCAGATTGGCAGCCAGCCTTGGGGGTGGGGCTCTAGCCAAAAGCGCTATTATTCGTGTCAGAAATCAAAAATTCAATGCCTCGCAAATAACTCCCGTCTGTCTCACCCAATCGGTTTGTGAAGGCCTCCTGCCCTGTTAGTCCCTTAATAACCCACTCAGGGCTGATGGACTCCCCAGTACTGCAGAGCCTCCAGGAATCACCGCCGCAGCGCCAGTTCCCTGGTTCCACCCGTCCAAGCAGGGAGCCCTGCACGCAGCCCCTAACTCCATGTAAGAGAGGCTGAATTTTATCTTTAACACGAATTTTCTGTTACCTTCCCACGAAATCGATGTCCTGACACCTCCTGCCCTGCAAAATCCTGAAACAACCTGGTCCTGAAGAATTTCTAACGCTACCCAGCTGCTTCTTTGCAGGAGAGACTATCAGGTGCACTCACACAAACACCATCTTGCCCCATCCTCCCCCATCTCATTTTTAAGTCTCTTAAGCATATAGAGTCATTTGTCTTTACAATTTCCCCATTTTATTCCAGGTCTTTTTCTAGTTGTATCACCAGCTTGTGCTTGGGAGTAATCCTTCAGCACCAGGCAGGCTCATCCCTGGGGGTCATGTCTAATGCTGGAGGGCAGGTAATGCACTTATATGCTGATTTTGGCTTAGAGACTGGCCATTTTGAGCAGCATGGATGTTGTCAGGAGGTAACTTTTAGGCATCCTGCAGCTCTAGAGAAATTTGAAATTTCAAGCACACAAGCTCACAAGCATAGTCATCAGTATCAAGTGCTGATCATTGCACCATCCTTCACTGGTGTTTGCCCTTGTACTTGGGGGATTGTTGCTGTTCCACTGGGGAGTGCAACAGATTGTCCCAGAATGGGAACTCAGTACTCCCTCAGTTGTCCTGTGAAACTACCCACTATGTCAATACCCAACGAACATCCAAACATATCTATATACCCTATATGCATGTCCTGGAGAACTCCCTCCCACCCATGCATTTCCCATCAATGACACAGCACATGAGTGC
The DNA here is from genome assembly GCF_030445035.2 of Dasypus novemcinctus. Taxonomy (NCBI): domain Eukaryota; kingdom Metazoa; phylum Chordata; class Mammalia; order Cingulata; family Dasypodidae; genus Dasypus; species Dasypus novemcinctus. Next base: position 40,380,491 of record NC_080702.1, on the reverse strand, counting down.
TTCTCCCTTGCCATAGTTGAAACCCTCTCTGATCAGAAACATTTTCAAACCTGAAGACTAATATATTGCCAAATTCAACTAATAGCAAAATGAAATAGTAATGATAGTTTTGACAAGAAATACAATACTTAACAATTTAGAAAAAAAGTAAAATGAAGTAACAAATAAATTGGGATATTAATAATGAAAAATGTCATAATTTTTTTTTTTACATTTTGCCTTTCATCACTGTAATAGGTGTTTCCATGTGTGTACAGTGGCAAGGCATTTTCTTTCATTTCTTCCTCAGTGCCCACATCCTTTTTTAAAATTATGTCTTGAAAATGTTTTAGTAAAGTCACATATAGAATATAGGGAACTTCCATATGCTCAAAACCCCCATTACCCAGCATTGATATTTTTAATGTTACATTTTCTGCAACTGATGTACAGATATTGAAACATAGCTACTAACCATGTTTCCTTTATGATTTCCATTATGGTTTATATTTCAGCTTATACACTTTATACATTTTTAGAGATATTTAATATGGCCTGTATCCATTATTATAGGATCATGCAGAAGAATTCCATTGCTCCCCACTTACCTCTGCTTTTAATTATTTTCATCTCCCACCTTTCCCTCAGAGCCCACAGTCACAACCAGTCTTCAATGTTCGAAGGACACTATTCATGGATAATTGCAACAATGCTGAACGCTTGACAAACTAGTCTGTCCTACCCATTAGGAACCACCCATGCTCTTGAGATACACACTTCCCTCTGTTTGAGAACATCTGGCCTCCCCAGGATGGAGACAAATATCTTCCTACATATTGTATGCATATCTACACATTGAAATAACACACTATGACACCATGAAGACTGCCCGAGGTGCATTCAGTGCTAGATGATCCTTGTCAAACACCTTAAACAAGTAAACCTTCCTTATTATATTATCTAAAGAGATTTCTCAATATTATAGTTTCAACCACATGCCTAACAGTCTCCCAGGTTCACTTGCTTCCCCCAATCCTCCATCAAATTCTTTCAACCATCTGACCCATCCTCCCGACCATGCCTGCCTCAAGCCTGCAAAATTTAACCCAATTGATTATTTGTGCCCCCATCTTATCACTTCAGTGCACAACTACTTAACTCCAATTTAGATAGATTTCACCCATGAGCGAATGGACTCACAACTATCCCCTACCCATTTCCCATAAGCCTATCTTCCAGTTTCTAGCTCTCTGAGACAGCTTGATTTACTTAATTCATATCAGAGAGGTCATGTGGTATTTGTCTTTCAAAGTCTGGCTAGCCTCATTCAGCATAAGGTTCTCAAGATACATCCATGTTATGCCAGGTGTTAGTACTGTATATCTTCTTACAGCTGAGCAATAGTACATTTAAACATATACCACATTTTGTTTAAAATGTAACAAGAGAGGCTTGTGGACAAAGATCACATGTGAGTCCAGCTCCATCACACAGAAACACAAACTCCAGAGAAGGGCCAACTGACATGGGACTGAACTCAATGACCGTAGAACCTGTGGGTCTCTGTAGCCCTCAGAAGAATCAATACCTGGGGTTGTATCTACTTTATCTGTCTCTGAGACTCTGCTGAGGTGTGCATAAGGGCAACCCCTCTGATAAACTCCCTGCTCTTTTTGGAGACTCATAGCCATATAAACTCATTTGTTCTTTCCATTTCCCTCTTTTATTCAGGTCAAAAAGCATTTTTAACTCCTGGTATTATATGTAGACTGAGATATTCTGCTGGTCCAAGTTGACCCTTATATTCAAGGTCATTTTGCACAGTTTTTTTGGGTGCACAAGTTTCACTCTGTAGGACAGACAATGTTCATTATGCACAAGTCTCAATAAATTAAAAATATTGGAAACCTACAATGTGCATTATCTGAATAGATTCCAGAATACCATTACCAGAATAGATGGATAAATATACATATTGTGAATGGCTGAATGTGGTTTCACAGAAACTTTTAATGATGGGAAAAAGAGAAGGAGGTAAATGTTAAAAATGGAGTGAGCAGATATAGCTCAATTGGTTGAGCACCTGCTCCCCATGTACAAGATCCCAGGTTCTATCCCCAGTACCTCCTAAAAACAAAACAAACAACACAAAATAAACAATTTATCTGAGGAGCAGATGACAGATATAGCTCAGTGGTTGTATGCTTGCTTTCCATATATAAGGTCCTGGGTTCGATTCTAAAAAATGTTTGCAATGTGTAGATTTCATCCAGTTTCAACCATGATGCTTGACATACCTTCCCTCATCCTTAGTAGAATAGCCAGAAAGTTTCACACACCATCAGGCAGGGACCACTGCCCTTATGCAGCAGGAAGCAACTACAGAAGAATTACCAAGGGCATGGGGACTAAATGTCCTACTGATGTGGCCCAATCATAGCACTAATAATAATTTAATCATGCCCAGGTACAGAATAGTTTACAAACATAATCCAATATCTAATTTTGGAATTCATAAACCATATCAAAATACCACAAGTACATTTGTTACAATTGATTAACATATTTGGAGCTTTGCTGCTAACTGTGGATTAAAGTTTACATTATAGTTTATACTCTGCTGCACAATTTTGTAGGTTATAACAAATTATATATTGGTCTGTTTCTATCATTGCAACATCATTCAGGCAATTCCAAGTTCCTAAAAATTCTCCATAATGGACAGAGTTTTTCCTTTCCTTCCCCTCAAATCTTTAGGTGGCCACTGCCTCCACATCAATGATAAAATTCTTCCATTGCTAGGGAAACAATAAGTCTATAGTAGAATGATGGTTAGTCCACTCTAGTCCCTCTTTCATTTCCCAATCCTCAGCATAATGGGAGTGGATGCCTACTCCACCTCTAATTGAGAGGGGGCTAATATCCCTCTCAATTGATGTGATTATCCTGCTTACAGTTGTAGACTCTACAGTTTCTTTTGAGATGACAATCATATCGTGTTAATTTTTCTAGGTGAGTCGAATAAACTGCATAGTATATTTCAATTTTGTTGAGATCCAGGGGCCAAATGGCACATGGACCACCCAAAGATTTATGTCTCTTGGACATACACCTTTCAAGTCTAGTATTAATTATAGGTTCATATAGAAGGGGCAGAATAGCCATATGAAGGGAAACCACAGATGATTCCAACTCTGTCATACTGGGGATAATAAATGCCAAGTTAGGGCCCACTGTCAGGGTGTCAAACCCCTGAGCTGTCTACCCTGCCTGTAGTGTCTGGATGTCTCCAGAGGCTTCTGGAACACTGCTATTTCAGGCCATAGTCTGACATGTCAATGAGATAATGTGGAAAGAGGGGATTCTCATATACCCAACATCCTCCCCCGTTACCCATTCTCATATTAATACCTGTTTATATATGGATCGTATATTTCTTACAACTGATACAGAAATAGTGAAATAGTTTAAACTATAAACTACAGCATAGACTATAATCCATGATGTGTAGCTATGCTCCAAAATGTACTCATAAAATACAGTGACTATACCACACTAATGAAAGCAGATGTCAATGTGGGGTAGTGGGAAGTTGGGAGAGTGGGGTATATGGGAACCTCTTATATTTTTAATGTAACATTTTGTGTGATCTAGGTATATTTTAAAATTTTTTAATAAAAAGTAAATAAATAGTGAAACACAGCTACTAACCATACTCAGTGGTTTACATTATGGTTTACATTTTAGACCTTGCATTTTTATAAATTTTGATGTTTTTTAACATGTCTTGCCTCCATCATCACAAAATCACTTCCATTGCCCACTAACTACCCTCGCATCCATCTATTCCATTCTTCCATCTCCCTCCACATGGAACACTGTGACCATCAGGCTTCACTCCTTAGATGACAAGATGCAGAGTTACTTGCTTCAGCACTGAGGTCTTGACACACTGGTTTGTTCTGCCCTACTAGGAACTATGTTCTTGAGAGACTCCTGCCCCTCTGTTTGAGCACATAGTATTCCTCCTAAGGATGGTATTCCAAATCCTTCTTGCTCATTATGTGGGTCTCCATCGACTGATGCAACATGTTATTACAAATTGATCATTCACACATTCCCTAGAAGCCTGCAACAAGTGACCTTGTCTCAAATGCCCCCCCATTCAACACCTTAAACCAGTAAACTTCTTGTTAAATTGCCATAAAAGCTTTCCCAATTTTGTACTTTCAAACACACGCATGCCAATCCCCAGTGTTCACCTGGTCCCTCCCCCAACCCTCCCCACAATTCCATGAACTGTGCTTTGGGTGTAAAGTTCATAAAACCATGTCTTATTAAAAGGTTCTGCAGATGCTTGCCCACATTATCTGCCAATGTCTTATTGTCTTGTCTCTTATATTTAGATCTTTGATCAATACTGAGGTAATTTTTCTATAAGAAGTGAGATGTTGTTCCTCTCTCATTTTTTTTTGATATGAATATCCAGTTCTCCAAGCACCATTTGTTGAAGAAGCCATTCTCTCCCATTTGAGAGTGTTTGGATGCCTTGGTGAATATCAGATGACTGTACATGCAAGGATCTATGTCAGAACTCTCAATTCAGTTCCATTTGTTGGCATGTCTATCTATTTTTGTGTCAATAACCTGCAGTTTTGCCCACTGTAGATTTGTAGACAGCAGATAGTGTGGTTTATCCAATTTCATTTTTCTCCTTCAATACCTTTGGCTATTTGAGGCCTCTTGCACTTTCAAATAAATTTCATAGTTAGGTTTTCCAATTCAGTAATACAAAAGCTGTATTGATTTTTATTAGGATCGAAGTATATCTATAGATCAGTATGGGTATGATATACACCTTAATGGTGTTTAGTTTTCCTATCCAATAACAGGGTATATTCTTTCATTTATTTAAGTCTTCTTTCAGTTCCTTATACAGTGTGGTGTTGTTTCTTTTATAAGTCATTTACATCTTTAGTTAATTTTATCCCTAGGTATTTGTTTCTTTTAGTAACTATTGTAAATTTTTTTCTTGATGTCCAACTCAGATTATTTATTATTGATGTACAGAAATGTTACTATTTTTTTCCTTTTTTTAAAATTTTATTCATTTTGTAAAAATATTACATTCAATAAATATGAGGTCCCATTCAACCCCACCCTCACCCCACCACTGCCCCCCCAGCAACACTCACTCCCATCATCATGACACATCCATTGCATTTGGTAAGTACATCTCTGGGAATCTCTGCACCTCATGGTCAATGGTCCACATCATAGCCCATAATCTCCCACGTTCCATCCAGTGGGCCCTGGGAGGATTTGCAATGTCCAGTGATTGCCCCTGAAGCACCATCCAGGGCAACTCCAAGTCTCAAAAACGCCTCCACATCTCATCTCTTCCTGCCATTCCCCATACCCATCAGCCACCATGGTCACTTTCCCCACTCCAATGCCACCTTTTCTATGTGGACTTTGGATTGGTTGTGTCTGTTGTACCTCCATGTCAAGAGGAGGCTCAGATTCTACATGGATACTGAATGCAATCCTCCTGCGTTCAGTTGTAGGCACTCTAGGCTCCATGGTGTGGTGGTTGTCCTTCTTCAACTCCATCTTAGTGCACTGATCTTGTAACCTGTGACTCATTTATAATTTCTGAAACCTTTGTTATAGATTTCTCAGAGCTTTGTATGTATAGTATCACGTTGTCTGCAAATAGTGAAATTTTTATTTCTTCCTTTCCAATTTGGATGCCTTTGATAGCTTTTTCTTGCCTAAATGCTCAAGCAAGTGCTTCTACCACAATTGCTTCTACCACAATTTTAAAGAGAAGCAGGCATAGTGGGCATCATTGCCTTGTTTCTAGTCTTAGAGGAAAAGCTTTTAGGAATTCACCATTTTATATGACATTAGCTGTGTTTTTTTCTTCATATATACCCTTATCATGTTCAGAATGTTTCCTTCTATTCTTATCTTTTGCAGTGTTTTTTTTTTTTTTTAATCAGGAAATGGTGCTGTATTTTGTCATTTGCTTTTTAGGCACTTATAGAAATGATCATGTGATTTTTTCTTGCACTTTGTTTAAGAGGTATACTATATTGATTTTATTATGTTAAACCATCCTTGTAAGCCCTTGATGAAACCCACTTGTTCATAGTGTACAATCACTTGACGTGCTGTTGGGTATGATTAGCAAGTATTTTGCAGGGAATTTTAGTATCTAGGTTCATTAGAGAGATTGGTCTGTACTTAAACTTTCATATGTTAAGATTTTTGGCTTTGGTATTTGGGTAATGCTGGCATCATTGAATGATTTAGGCAAAGTTTCTTCTAATTCTATTTTTGGAAGAATTTAAGCAGGTATTGTGTTCTTTCCAGAACTTTTGGAAGAAATCACCTGTGAAATCATGTGATTCTGGGCTCTTCTTAGTAGGGAGGTTTTGGATGACTGATTCTGTCTCTTTTCTTGTGATTCTTCTGTTGAGTTCGTTTTGAAGAAAAAAGCTTTCAGTTTTGTTTATTTTTTCTAGTGTTTTCTATTTCATTTAGTTCCACTATAAACGTTATTTCCTTCTTTGTCCCTTACAATAGTTTTGCATTTAAAATCTACTTTGTCTGATATTGGTACAGCTATTCTTACCCTTTTTTTGGTTATTCTTTCCATGTAAGATTGTTTTCTAGCCATTTACTTGCAGCCTCCTTGAATCCTTGGGTCTAAAGTCAGTTTTCATGTAGACTGCATACAGATGGGTCATATTTCCTAATCCATTCTTCCAACTGGTGTCCCTTGACTGGTGAGTTTAATCCATTAACACTCAACATTATTACTCTCGAGGAATTACTGATATTTACCATATTTTGTTTGGATTGATGTATGTCATAAATTTATTTCTCTTTTTGTCTTTTTAGTTTTTCTTACACTCTCCTCCAACTCTCTCTCCCCTGTTTCTTCATTTCAACCTGCAGACTCCTTTTAGTATTTCTTGAAGGGTAGGTCTCTTATTGGCATACTCTCTTAATTTCAGTTTTTCTGTGAATATTTCGAATTCTCCATCATTTCTGAATGAATGCCAGGTTTGCTGGGTAGTGATTTCTTGCTTCTGAGTTTCTTTCTTTTAGTACCTTAGCAGTGTCATAGCACTGCCCTACTGCCTCCAAGTTTTCAGATGTGTGATCAGCACTTAATCTTATTGAACTTCCCTTCTATGTGATGGTTCTCTTTTCTCCTGCTGCTTTCAGTATTTTCTCTTTGTCTTGAGCATTGGGAAATTTGAAAAGTGTATGTCTTTGAGTTGGACTGTTGGGATTTATACTTTTTTGGGTGTGCTGCACTTCATGGACATCGACATCCATCTCTCTCAATAAGGGTAGAAAATTTCCAGACATTATTTCCTCCAACACTCTTTCTGTCCCCTTTTCATTGTCTTTTCTCTCAGGAATGCCTATAATGCCTATGTTTGTGCATTTTGTGTTATCCTCAAATCCTTAATCCCTGCTGGATTTTTTCCATCTTTTTAGCTATCTGTTCTACTTTCTGTTTAATTTCAAATGTTTTATCTTCCACCTCGCTGTCTATTTCCTCTGTCTATTCAAATCTGCTGTCATATTTTTGATTTCTTGGATTGTGCTGTTCTTCACCATCATATCTGTTTTCTTTTAATGTATGTTTGCAATTTCTTCAGTATGTTCTTCCAGTGTCCTTTTAAAAATCCTTAATCTCTTCCTTCAACTTCTTTAAGTTTGTCCATGATATTTGTTTGGACAGGTCTGATTAGTTGTTCAATGTTCTGCTTCTCCTACTGGGTTTTAGTTTATTCATAAGATTGTGAAATAAAAAAATACATCTGTCTGCGGCAGTTTTCATAAGCTATGATTTCACTCTCTGTTTAGATGTTCATGAGCACCTGTGGAATTGTGGTGGAGGTGAAACCGACATTTGCGAAAGACAGGTTAGAGAAGATGTAAATGGATGTATTGAGGTAGGATCTTCTGTAAATGGATGTATTGAGGTAGGATCTTCTGTCATCTTTATTATTTCTTTCCTTTGACTTGGTTTGGGATTAATTTGCTGCTTTTTACTAGTTCTTCCAAATGTGCAGTTAGATCATGAATGTTAGATATTTTTTCCTTTTTAAATGTAAACTTTGCATCTTTTCCCCTTAAACTAAGATTGTATCCTCCACTTGAATAAGGTGAAACATATCTATAAAAGACAGGTTGGAGAGGAAGAAGTACATGGGTTTGTGGAGGTGGGAGTCAGTAATGATGGCCAGGATGATGAGCAGGTTCCCAAATGATTACCAGGTACATGGACAGGAACTGCCCAGAGAGGAGAGGCTGCAATTCTGTATCTTCTGAGAGACCGAGGAGGACAAATGCTATAACATGTGTTTCGTGTTCCATGTGGCTGATGAAACTACTAGAAAAGAGACCAGAATAATGAGAATTTAGCCACAAACAATGACCCACAAATTATCATAAATGCTATGGTTAGTAAACACATTAAATTAATGATTTCCTCTTATTATATATAAATAGATCTAGTATGCTTTCTTGGATAATTTTAGAGGAAACAAATGTTCCTGCTTCTCCTTGATAATTTTGGTGACTAGTCTTCCTAGTTCATAATTCAAAATATATAGTCATGTCAATATTTTACACTACAAATTTTCTTAGAGTTTATTTTATTCAGCAAACATTTTAACCAATCATTTTGTACCCTTTGAACAAAAAGTTGTAATATATACTGGTGATGGTAGCACCACATTTGAATGGAATTAATATTACCAAATTTTACAGAAAAATTAACTCAGTATAAACCATACATGTGTAAATAAAATGGAAAGTATAAAACTTCTAGAATAAAACATACAAGAAAATCTAGGGACCTGTGGTTTAGTGATGGGTGTATTTTTATAACACCCAAAGCATGATATAAGAGAGAAGAATATCTGTAATTTGGTTGTTTTTTAAATATGAAATTGCTGCTTTTTGAAAAACTTGTTAATGGTATTAAAAGAAAAAATAAAATAAACTGGCTTGGGAAAATAATTGCAAAACACATATCTGATAAATTGTTTATATTCAAAAATATAAAGATCTCTTAATACCCAACAATAAGAAAGAAAATATTAAATTTAAAAATTGACAAAAGAGCTAAATGGAATCCTTAACAAAAGGATATAGTGTCAGCAAATCAGCATAAACAAAAAGATGCCCAGGGAAGCAGATCTGGGTCTATGGATAGAGCTTCCACTTACCATATAGGAGGTCCAGGGTTTTCATACCCAGGGACTCCACACCAGTGTGGCGAGCTGGCACATGTGGAGTGCTGCTGCCTGCAAGGTGCGTGCAAGGAGTGTCACCCCCATGCAAGGAGTGGTTCCCCCTCAATGGAGTGCAGCTCAGGAATCATGCCACCCACACAGAGAGCTGATGCAACAGATGATGCAACAAAAAAGAAACACAAAAAGAGACCATGAGACAGTGCACAAGGAGGTGAGTTAGAGCAAAAGAATGATCACCTCCCTCCTACTACGAAGGTCCCAGGATGGGTTTCTGGAGTTGCCAAATGAGAACAAAACAGATATGGAAAAACACACAGCAAATGGACACAGAGAGCAGACAATGGAGGTGGGGAGGGGGAGATATAAGAAAAATAAGAAAAATGTCCAATATAATTCATAATTAGGAAGTTGAAAAATTAAAACCATAATTATATTTCACCACATGCTTATTAGAATAGCTAAAAACCTAAAAACTGTCAATAACAATTGTTGGTGAGGATGTAGCACAATACAGGTTCACTTTCATTGTTAGTAATAAAACAAAATGGTACAAGCAGATGGCAGTTTAGTGGTTTATTGTAAAACTATATATTGTCTTACCATGTAAGACTTCATTTTTGCTCTTAGGTACATATATGGTTTATATGAAAACTTAATTTCACACATACACCCAAGGGTGAATGTTTCTAGCAGATATATCTATAATCTCCAAAATCTGTAAGCAACCAATAAGTCATTCCATAGGTGAATAAACACTGTGCTATATGGACACATGGCAATAAAGCTCAGAGATTAAAAAAATAAAACCTCCATCTTGCCACAAAAGGAAGGATGAATCTCAAATGATAGCTGTTAATTGAAATAAATGAAGCTAAAAGTGTTATATAAATATGATATGTATCTGGAGACATATTGCCTTCTGGATAAGGCAAAATAGCAGAGAAAAAATCGATAATTAGTGGTTGACTGGGTTTACTGAAAGGCAGGGAGTGCTGAATAAGTAAAGCACAGGTGGATTTTTAGAGCAGTTAAGCTATTCTGAATCATACTATAATTGTAAAACATGAAATTATGCACTTGTAACACAAAGAATGAGCTTTGATGTATGCAAATAAAAATTCATTTAAAAGCTTAAGGAAATCCCAGGACGGAATGCAAAATATTAAAAACCCATGTAACTGCATTGAATGTATGGCATACCCTCTCTATAGAGGATGGGCAAAAGGTGCTGAAAGAAGTTATACTTTCTTATATTTCTTAATATAACATTGTTTGTGTCCTATGTATCTTTATATAAAGACAAATAATTTTTAAATGAAGTTATACTTGATATGAGTAGTATCTGAAAAATAAAGTCAATGCACACTCTACCAAAGTACTGTATTCTAGTTAATTAAGTTGTATCCCACTAGGGTAGGAGTTAAATTTTTGATTACTTCTGCATCTGTGTCAATCAAAGAAGTAAATGGATTGCAAATGAAGGAATTTGTTTTCAACCTTGGAGTGGAAGTTTACAGATAAGCAAATTAAGGAAGCTTGACTTTCCTATGTGGTTTAGAGGTAGATACATCAGTATTAACTCACATGAAGGATAATATAGATTTGGAGAATTACATGCAGAAATATGTATTGATATGTGTATATGCACACATATGTCTTTAGCCTTTCAGCAGAGAAGACCTAGATGCCCCAGAATCAAAGACTAGAATTGATTATTTGACTATATTATTATAGCAATGGAAGAACTCTCATCATTGATGTGAAAGGCAGGGGCTGCCAGAGGTTTGAGGGATGCAAGAGGGAAGAAGTGTTGAAATATAAGGATATTTTCATGACATTGGATCTGTCCTGCACAATATTACAGTGACAGATATGGACCATTGTATATTTTGTCAAAACTTACAACATTGTGTGGGACAAATTATAAACTTTAATGTAAACTGTAGTACATGGTTAGTAACAATGCTTCAATATGGGTTCATCCATTTTAATAAATGGACCACACTAATGAAGGATGTTGAAAATGTGGGAAAGTGTGGGAGATGGAATGATGTATAATACAGTGAAACTTGTTGTGGACAATGTGCTAGAATTAATAGTATAAGTATAAGAATGTTCTTTCATGAATTATAACAAATGTACTATGCTAATAGAGTGTGTTAATAATAGGGTGGAATATGGTGAAAATGCAAGCAATTTAAATTATGGACTATACCTCATTGTACTATTTTAATATTCTTTCATCCGTTGTAATAATGACACCACACTAATGCAACATGCCAACAAAAGAGTATATAAAGAAATGCTGTACTTTTAAAAGTGATGCTTCTATAAAACAACAACATCTCCAGTATAAAAATAATAAATATTAAAAAGAGTATTTCAGGCAGACTTGGAAAAGAGTAAGCAAAATTTCTGCCAAGTGAATAGGATGTGCAAAACATAGAAGCATAAGATATCATGTTCATTTTTTTGTTCATTTGTTTTGAATTTTTTCTTTATTTTTGACTGTTCTTTGCTTTTTATTTTTGTCTTTTTGTGTTTTTTTGTATTTTTATTTATTTATATTTTAATTTATTCTTAGCAAGTTCACTGTTGCTTGAGAAATCAGTATGAGAGTGAGAGGAATTAGCGGATAGTTCAGAACCTTGAATGGATTTATATGTACTAATAAGAAAATTGGACTTCATCCTGTAAGCAATGAGAAATCAGTGAAGTGTCTACAGCCAAAGAGAGATATAATTATACTTGTATTTTAGAAATATCCTTTTAAAATTATCTGAAGCCTGGATTGAAGGTGAGGAAAATTTGAATTAGATTAATATCAGATAAGTTGTTGTGGTTGTTACAGTCAAAACCAAGAAGGATGACATAAACCAAGTCTGTCCTTATGAAAGGAGAGAATACATTTAGGAGATATTAAAACACAAGTATTGATTTAAGTATTGATTGTGAAGGAGGGAGAGGAAAGGGTTAGGATGATTTCCAGGGTCCTGAACTGGGAGAAGTAGTGAATGGTTGTGCTAATATTTAATATAGGGAACACATGGTGAAGAATGGATTAGGGTGGAGAAGGACAGAGAAATATATTCCATTTCACAGGCTCAAAGATAGACTTTTGTTACATTTCAATATCTCTGAAATTTGGATGATTCTTATAATTGATGGAATCTTACCAATTTACTTTGTATAATTTTTCTTAGTAGATTATAAAATGATGATCTTACAATCAGTGACATCTTGGGTTGAAGGAAACAAGGTTAATATGTTAATTTGATATCTTAAATTTGAGATGCCTGCATGATGCAAATATCTCTTTGCAAAGGAGTTAATGGTAAGAAACACAATGAAAATTTGCCAGAGAAGCCTACCATACAAATATGACTTAAGTCATCTCTGTGCAGGTAAAATTTGAAGAAATGGGAATGAATGGAATCCCCTAGCGGATTTGGGTATAATTGAAATAACAGTGAACAGACAACCTTGAACAATATCCAACTCCAAATGGGGAGAGAAAGGAAGTGAATTAGAAAAGTAAGTAATCAGAAAATTTCATAAAAGTAAAGGGAGAAGAAAATTTAAAAATCGGTGACTGGTTTCAATGTTGGTGCAGTGAGAGAAGCTGTATGTGGTCACTAAATGTGGCAATATAGAGGTTATGAGTTACTTTTCCAGAACGATTTCAAAGGGGTGGTGAAGAAGACAGGTTGCATTTCATGAGGAATAAAGAAGATTAGGGAGAGCAGGGATAATAAGTGTGAACTTTCTTAGAGCAGTTTTGACTAAGGGGAATAGAAAGGTGAAACGAATTAAATAGAGGGAATGAGGTCAAAGTTTTGTTAGAGGCTTCTCTGACTTGAGCTTGTTTATAGGATAAATAATAAAGGCATGAGCCAGAGTTAGCACATCAGCTTATGTCTAGTTATAAGATGAACTTATTTACCCCTTGACATTTGAAGAAATGAGATAATCAATTAAGAGAGGGGAGATGAATCAATCAGCCAAGATTCTGGTAGAAAATAGAGAGTACACCAACAGACAGTGACTCAAGAATAAAATGACTGAGCAAATTACATTGGACCAAGGAAGTCTAATATTAGAATTTGCAGCAGTAGAAAACCACCAACACCCATGTGCCTGAAAGGGCAAAAAGGAGAAGTTACTAGAATCTAGCAATACCTAAGCCTTAGGAGAGAGCTGCCCAGCAGGAAAAGCAAAGCACCTCTGTTGTCTACATACTACTCCATAGAGAGAGAGCCATGGGAATAAATAAGCTGAACTCTCTCCACTTCCACCTTCTTGCCCTCTGCCAGTGTCTCAAATTGGCTGAACTTACCAGGTACCTAGAGTATTAGGAAATCTATTTGACACAGAGCATAATAATTAGCCTCTTGGGAGCACAGAGCAGTGAAGAGAAGAATGGAGAGATGTCAGGAAAGTTGGAGAGAGGAACTGAAGGAGAAAAAAGGAAAACAGCAGGAAAGGAAGATTTGTCAAAACTGGCATAAGACGCAGGATGCTGAGCCTCCTGGTGAAGGCAAACTGGCCATTTATCAGAGACCAGGATATGCTCACCCATCATACAAAATAACTGTCATAAATTTGCACTTAATGACAAATTGATATTTCTAAATAAGAAATGGCCCAATATCCTTGTTTTAAGTCCAATCTTCATTTTATATTGTGTGTAACAAAAACAGTCATGATACCAGTTATTGAAATAATTCTAATTCTCTGCAGAAAAACTTAACAATTAACATAGAATTTCCTCTTTATATAAAATACACCTTCCCTATTTTAAAGATCCTCCTTTTTAAAAAATATGAATACATAGAGTTTTTGTATTTTATGCTTAGAGAAACTTTAGATTACATAAATGATACATCAAAATTTTGAGGAAAAACAATAAAGAGAAAATTAAAAGTATATACATATATATTTACACACACACACACAGATACACACACACACACATACACACACATACGGGATTCCCAGATGCCCCACCCCCTCCCCTTCCCACACTCTCCCATATGGACAACATCCTTCATTAGTGTGGTACATCTGTTACAGCTGATGAACACATATTGAAAGATTCCTACTGGTTGTCTATGTTTAGTGCTTAAAAATGCATGCTGTTAAAATTTTCTGTAGGCTTTTAGATTTTGCATTGAGTTTGGAATTGAATGGCTTATTCTTTTACAATTTGTGTTTTATTTTTTTCTGTGGTAGAATTAACCAAATCTTGATAGACTTAAGTAATGCTTATTTTGTATCTGTTTAATTATAGTATCGAAAATATAAATATTGGCTATATATTAAAAAAAAAAGAAACAGAAGAAAGGACCAGATCTCTTTCTTTTTTTTCAAACTCGTACATTAGCTAAGAGCAATCACTAAGATAAATTCCAACTCACTTTTACCAATCCAAGTGATTGCCCTTGTGTCAGGGATGAATGAACCATTCACCTAAGTCTACCTCACAGAGAGGACAGAGGGTATACATAAAATTGCTGCTATTTCCTAATACCTGGGATTAATAGTTGAAAAATACACAGCTGGCAGTGGGCAAAATATGCAGATTACCTGTTATGATCTGTAAATGAGAGGTATTATTGTAGAAAGCGTGATGAGAAATTTCCTGAAAATGTCCAGCACATGAAAATAATTTTAAAGAGCAACTGTATATCACTAGAAGAATCCCAGAGATTAATGACACCACAAATGTCTGCAGAATCAGGGGTTATAATATCTATTGTATCCTCAACAACTAATATTGGGGAATGGGCAGTAGAAAGGCACATACAGGAGATGGAAAGTGGATGATAGTAAAACTAATCATATGGTGAATTCAATTCAGGACATGACCCCTTTCAGGATCCAATTAAAACAAATGTGGTAGCTGTTACACAGGCTTTCTAAAAATAATTATTTTCTTTTGTTTTAAACAAAGCATTAGATTACATAAATGTCACATAAAAAATAGATATAAGGGATTCCCATATGCCCCACATTCTCACCTCCCACTCTTTTTCCACATTAACAACATTCTTCATTAGTGTGGAACATTTATTACAATTGATGACCAAATTTGGAACATTGCCACTACGTGTGGATTATAGTTTACATTGTAGTTTACACTCTGTCCTGCAAAATTTTGTAGGTTATGACAAAAATACTATGGCTTATATCCATCACTGCAATTTCATGCAGGTAACTTGTGTCTCAAAAATGTCTTATACTTTAGACCATTGATCATTCCCCAATCTTGAGGATTTGGGGCTGGTGATACCTACTCTGTTTCTAATTAAGAGGGAGCTTGGATCCCATGGGGCAGATGAATGGAATTATCTTTCTTGCAGTTGCAGACACTCTCTGTTCCTTGAGATAGGCTTTTTCCATCATCATCTCTTTGGTAGTTTTCCTCAATGAGTCAGTTAACTGGAAAGTTCATGTTGCAATCTGCTGAAATTCAAGGTTCAAAAGGCACATAGATGAACCAACGATGTAAGTCTCTAGGAGATATATTTATCAAGTAAAGTGCTAATTATAGGTTCAAATAAAAGAGGGAGTAGAGCCATATGGTGCACAGCAAATTATTTTGCACAAAATGCACATGACCCAAGAACAGTAGCTTTCTTTTGACAGAAAAATGCAGTTCATGTTCATTTCTTCAGCACATTTTATAATTGTACAGATACCCAATTACCTGTATTAAATAATTTACTGCTGAAAATTTAGGGAGCACATTCCATCTTCCAAACTATAGCCAGGAAATACATGAAAACCTGAAATGATTTTTTAAAGAAAGACAGAACAGTGTGTTGTTGTATAAAATTAAGTAGATAGAGTTTTTCAAATTATGAAAATAGCAAATTACTTTTCTATAAAATGATAAAAGTATGTAAATATGGATTTCTTAGTGTCTGATCTCTGCTAATCAGGAGTAAATGTCTAACATAATATCTTTTATAGAGAGAATGCCTCATAAAGACCTGCTTTATGTCCTTGCTTCTAAGACTGTAGATAAAGTGGTTCAGCCTGGAAATGACCACTGTGCACATCACTGATGTGATTTAATTTACCCTTGAAATTGGGGTAGCAGCAGAGCTAAAATGCACTCCCACACCTGTACCATAAAACAAAGACAGTACAGAGTGAGGGGACCCACAAGTAGAAAATGATATATATTTGTCCTCAGCTGTTGAAATTCTCAACACTGAAGATACAGTCTTGGAGTAAGAAAGAACAATTCCAGTGAGTGGAATAACACGCAGAAGTCCAGCTACAAAATACAACATTAGGACATTGAGGAAGATGTCAGAATAAGCAAGTGGGGTCATCTGATAAAGTTCATGGAATAAGAGGGAGATTTCCAACTCTGTTCAAAATGACAATCACAAAATCATTAAATCATGTAAAATGCTCAATAACCAGTATGCTAGCAGCAGGAGACCACAGAGCCTGGGTTTCATGATGACTCTGTAGCACAGAGGGTGACAGATGGCCACGAAGTTGTCATAGGCTATTGTAGATAGCAGGAACGTGTCTAATCCTGCAAAAAGCATGAATGAATACATCTGGCTGAGGCGGTCTTTCTTTCAGGATGTTCAGCAGCACTTTTGGGATAGTCGTGGAGGTGAAATAGATTTCTGTAAAATACAGGGTAGAGAGGAAGATTTACTGGGTATGTGAAGGTTGAAGTCTGAGATGGGGGCCAGGATGATGAGTAGGTTCCCAGTGAAGGTGACCAGGTACATGACCAGGAACAGCCCAAAGAGGAAAATCTGGAGTTCCGTATCTTCTGAGAGTCCCAGGAGGAGAAATTCTAAAATTTGTGTGTGGATTTCTGATTCCATGTAGGTTATTAAACTGCTAGAAAAGTGACCACAGCAAAAGGTAGTCAAAACAGCTAAAACCACATTAATACAAATGCAATGGTATGTACAAAAAACACGTTAAGTTACTTATTTCTTATATTTAGATGTTGTCTTCTTTACCTCAAAATATCAGGGAAACCAAATGCCTTTGCTTCTCCTTGATTAACTCACTTAGTAGCCATCCTTGTCCATAGGGGGAAGTATTTTCCAAATGCTCCAATTTCAACTAAAATTTCTCTTAGACTATTTTATTCAACATTTGCTGTTACCATATATTTTATACCATGTGATGAAAAGTTATGGTATTATATATTTGTTATGGTAGCACAAAATTTGGAGTATAGCTAATATCACCAAACTGTACATCTGAAAATGGATAAAATGGGAAATTTTGAGTTCTATGAAGGTTACTGCAGTAATAAGTTTATAAATAAATAAATAAATAATTTATTCCACTTTTATGGATTGGGAGACTCAATATTGGTAAGATGAGCTTCTTTCCATACTGATCTATATATTCAATTCAATTTATTTCTAAATACCAGCAAGTGATTTTTTAGATATTGACAAACCATTTCTATAGTTTCTAGGGAAAGGCAAAAGACTCAGAAATCCTAAAAAATCTATTGAACAGCAACAACTTTGTAAGATACATGTAATCAGACTTACTATAAAAGAGCAATAAACAGTGTGTATTGGTTTAATAGACACATAGACTAATGTCAAAAAAACTCACAAATAGGCCCAGAGAAATGTATTCAAATGATCATAGAAAAAAGGATTAAGTACAATTCAGTAGAGAAAGTCTGATCTTTTCAAAAATTGCTGCTGGGAAAATCAGATGCGTACATGCAAAATAAAAATTGAACTAAAGCCAGGATTGTACACATTTCACAGATTAAAATTTGAATGAGTATTACACTTAAAATTACAAGGTAGTGTGTTGCCCCACATCCTTCAACATAAATGTGATAATGGGCTTTTCATTTTCTATGAAGTAGGCTGTTGGAGTTTTGTTTGGGTTTATAGTGAATCTGTAAACTTATTTGCCTAGAATTGACATCTTAACAATAATAAGTTTTCCAACCCTTTCACATGGAATGTCCTTCCATTTATTTAGACCTTATTTGATTTCTTGTAGCAAATTTTAGTAGTTTTTCGTGTGCAACATAGACAAATTGATCAATGAAATCTAATTAAGAGCTCAAAAATACAACTTCACATCTATGGTCAATTGATTTTTGCCACGGCCTCCAGTCCCCACAATTGAGACAGAGAAATCTCTTCAATAAAATGGTGCCAGATATGGAAGCATTTTCCGAAGTAGGAGTAGTCCTGAATGATGTTGCCAGGGCAGATGCAGGACATTATTTACCCTGCCATAACCCACTGAATGGACTGGGAGAGAGTGTAAAATAAAATGTAAACTCTAATCCATGCTACATAGCCATGTCCAAAATGCATTCATCAAATGCAATGGATGTCCCACACTAATAAAACAAAACTTTGGCATGAAGGATCCTCGAGTTAATGGAAATGTTCTGTGTCATGGTAATAACAATATGCTGGTTGTGATATTGAAGTACAGATTTGCAAGATGTTATTTTGGGAAGAACTGGGTAAAGGGTACATGGTAACTCTCTGTATAATTTCTCTGTGTCATTTCTTATAATTGTATGTGAATCTACAATTACTTCAAAATAAAACATTTTAAATATGTACAAAGAAGAAAAAATGTTGCTGGGAGAGCTGTGTTTTCATATCCAAAGAATGAAAGAGGACCCCTATCCCTACATCTTATACAAAATTAACTCAAGATGAATCACAGACCTAAGTATTTGAATCAGAACCTTAAAACTCCTTGAAGCAAATGTGGGGAAGCATCATCAACATCTTTGTGTAAGAGGTGGTTCCTTAGATGTTACACCCAAAGCAAGAAAAAACTTTAAAAAATAGTAAAATGGGACCATCTCAAAATTGAAAATGGTTGTTCAAAGAAGTTTGTCAGGAAGGTGAAAAAGCCAGTGTACTCAATGGGAGAAAATATTTGGAAACCAAATCCAATAAGGGTTTAATATCAAGGATATTTAATAAAAGACCTTTAAGGTCATTGTTAAAACAAAAAAAAAATCCCATTTTAAAATGGGCTAAGGTTCTGAAAAGACATTTTCTGAAGAAAAAATGCAAATAGATCAAAATACCTTACATAAAAGGGGAAATGGTAAATACAAATGAGTTTATATGACTAAGAGCCTTCAAAATTAGGCAGGAGGTCTTCAGAACGGTAATGCTTATTCCCATCTTGGCATATTCTCATAGACAGCCAAAGTAGATACTACCCCAAATAGTGAGCCTCCTGATGGCACTGGAGATACCCTGGTCCTACGGTTATGGAAGATAGCTCTGGACTTTGGTACATTCTCAGTGGGCCTGACTTTGGAGTTTGTGCTCCCAAGTGTGCCAGAGATCGACTCAGATGTTACTTCTCTATGGACACCGATTCTATCCCTTTTACTGAGCATATTGTTGGTGCTGGAGTTTGTGGGTATATGCCAGGGAGACTCTCCGGAATGTCCATGTGCCAGCTGGCCCTGAGTCTCAGTGGATTCGCAGCACCTACTCTCCAGTTCATTGCTCTCACCCAAGGCAACTAACAAGAAGGTGAGGATGAACAACCATCATACCAAGGAACCAAGAGGTTTAAGACCTACAAGCAAACAAGTCCCATTCATAGGCAATAAGGGATTGAAGACACCTCTCAATTACCTGTGAAGTGGACATCACCATCTTCAGGATTGGTGAATAAAATATAGACTAGACTGGACTTGCTGGTATCCTACTATAGACTTATTGTGAATTTAGCAATGAAAGAAATTTTAACATTTTTGTGGGAACATTGGCCACTGAAATGGCTGAAGGGAGGAAGAAGGAAAAAGAGGTGCAATATGAGGGCATTTTTGGGACTTGGAATTTCTTGAATGACATCTCAAGCACACAGACAAGACATTACATATCCTGTGATTAACTATTGAATGTCTTGAGAGAGAGTGTAAACTAAAATGTAAACCGTAATCCATGATATGTGACAATGCTCCAAAATGGTTTATCAATTGAAATTAATATACCACTATACCTCACTAACGAAAGAAGTTATGAATGTGAAAAATGGAGGAAGATGTGGGGAATGGGGCATACAGGAATCCCCTGTGTGTTTTTTTGTAGTTGTTGTTAGTCTAGCTAATGATTTGTCAATATTATTAATCATCTCAAAGAACCAGAGTTAGTTTGTCCAATTTTTCTCTTGTTTCTTTTTTCCATATTTATTTTTTTAATGTTACATTAAAAAAATAAGAGGTCTCCATATACCCCACAACTCCCTCACCCCACTC
Organism: Dasypus novemcinctus; assembly: GCF_030445035.2. Taxonomy (NCBI): domain Eukaryota; kingdom Metazoa; phylum Chordata; class Mammalia; order Cingulata; family Dasypodidae; genus Dasypus; species Dasypus novemcinctus. The sequence goes on along the minus strand of NC_080702.1, from coordinate 40,359,956 downwards.
TTCCAAAATCAACAACCTCTTACATCATCGTGGGACTTTCACTGTGTTTGGAGAATAAATTTTGGAGCACTGCTCTACCACATGAATTGTGGTTTACATTGTAGTTTACTCTCTCCCCCACTTCACCCAGTGGGCCATGGCAGGACATACAATGTCCAGCACCTGTCCCTGCAGTACCACCTAGGAAAGCAAGTCATGAAAATGCACCTGCATCATATCTCCTCTTACAAATTCATGAAATATGTATTTGGCTCAGACTGTTTTCAGAAGTTATGATTTTCTTTTTCTGTGCAGATGTTCAACAGTATTGAGTCAGTAATTGGGATGAGATAAATATCTGTAAAAGACAGGTTAGAGAGAAAGAATTACATGAGTGTGGAGGTGGGAGTCTGAGATGACAGCCAGGATGATAAGCAGGTTCCCCAAGAAGGCCACATCATACCAGCATCATTCTTGTGTCTTATAAAATTAATTATAATGGTTATACCTAAATTATGATAGAAATTCATATTAAGGAAATAGTAGATGAGTGACAAGGACAGAAATGTTTTAGAATTATTCAGTTAAGATATGAAAATGAATCATATTTATTAACAATCATTCAAAAGTTTCAAATCCTATTGACTATTCGTAGTTAAAAGAAAGTGAACATCCTTTCACAATCCATTGGCAGCAGGGTGCCATGGGCACCAAGGCTACTTGACTTGAGTTTGGATATATGTGCAGTTTTCACTACAAGGATGAGCAACTCATGGTTTTCCTTTGGCTACTTATCTTTCCAATACCCTCCTAGATGACTCAAGAGCATCTCCCATTCAACATATATCTCCTTTAGTAGGTCCCTGCTTTCTCTCTCTCGTGTGTGTGTGTGTGTGTTTGTGTTTGTGAGACTTTTCCTACTGTGATATTTTGGACTAACTTGTGGTTTCCCTTCACATAGATCTTCTGCCCCTTATATTTGAACCTACAGTTAGTATTATAGTTGAAAGATTTATGTCCAAGAGACTTAAATCTTTGGTCTTTCAATGTGCCAGTCAGGCTCTGAATCTCAACAGAGCTGCAACTCCTAGTCTCCAATTCTTTGAACTCCCCCAGGATAAATAAAAAGGAGGTGATGATGGACGATGACCATCCCAGAGAAACTTTAAAACTGCAGACAAGATAGATCCATCCATCTGCCCCACGGTATCTAAGCCTCCTGTAAATTAGAGGTGGAGTGGGCATTGCCAATCTTGAATCCTCAGGATTGAGGAATGAAAAATTGACTGGAGTAAACTTATTGTTATTCTCCTATAGACTTACTGTGATTTGAGAAATGGAAGAAATTACATCATTAGTGTTGAGGCTGTGGCCACCAGAGGTTTTGAGGGGAGAAAGAGGAGGAAAATCCGAGTAATATGGGGGTATTTGGGGGATATTGGATTTGTCCTGAATGACATTGTAATGACATATATAGACCATTATTTATCTTGTCATAAATTACAAAGTCATGTGGGATAGTGTCAACTATGTAGTAAACTCTAATCTACACTTAGTGGCATGATCCAAAATCTCTTCTTCAATTTTAACAAATATGCCACAATAATGATGGATATTGTTAAGGTGGGAAAGTGTGAGAGGGATAGGGAGTGGAGCATATGGGAATTCCCTATATTTTTATCTAACATTTATGTAATCTAAGTATCTCTAAAAACATTTTAAAAAATTAAGAATGTGGAAATGCCTTGCTCAGAAAGGTAAAGAACATCTAAAATTCTTACTCCTCTTTACAAAAGTGTATTTTGCAAATGCTATTTACACTGAATTTTTCTTTCAAACAGATCTGCCAATCTTAACAATCTATTCTTTATTAAATATGTACACTTGTTATTCTAATGAAGAACTAGTCATTAAACTAAAAATAAATATATAATTTACTAACTTAAAAAAACATAGGCTGTTTTCTAAATTGTTTTGATTACACTGCTATTATAAAGTCCTGGAAATTTTCCAGCATACTGACCCAAATGACTTTTGCAGATTGATGGTATTTAATGAATTCCTTCATCTACATAGTTTCTAACATCAAAATTACACAAACCATATATGTTGTTTTAGAATTCTTAAAAAGGCCTAATTTCTATGGATATATAATTTCTTTTTTATTACTTTTTTGTCTTTTTCGTATGTTAGAAAGTTGTGGGTTTACAGAAAAATCCTGCATAAAATACAGGATTCCCATATACCACCTTTTATTAACACCTTGCTTTGATGTGGTATAGTTTTTACTTTTGGGGAAAGCAAATTTTTTTACATTTAATCTTAAACTTGGTCCATGATTAAACTTAGTTTTACTGTTTGTGTTGTACAGTTTCATAGATTATTTTCAAACTTTTGTTCTAATACTGTATATATAACTAAAATTTCCCCTTTGAACCACATTCAAATGTATTAGTCAGTGCAGGTAATTGCATGCACAATATTGTGCTAGCATCACCAATATCAAAAATCATTACAAATATCTGAGCCACAATTTTAATAGTATCATTATTCACAATTGGCAAAAGATGGGAGCAACCCAAATGCCCATTAAACAATGAATGGACAAATAAAATGTAGTATATTCAAATAATGGAGTCTTCTCAGCCATTAAAATTGAAACCCTGATGCATGCAACAATATGGATGAGCTCAAAGGCAACATATTGGATGAAAGAATTCAGACCCAATAGTACGAATGTTGTATGACCTCACTGATTAGAAACAATTAATATAAAAAAATCCACGGAGTGGTCATTGTTTCTATCCTCTTTGTGTAGGACTGGTTGCTTACACAGCATTAACAAGACAATATACTTTGTTTTCCCAATGACAGTAGCTAGAAAGTACAGAAGCTTTTTAACAGGGGATTTCAACCAAATATAAATGACTATGATAAGAATAAAATAATATATCATAAGTAACAAGTGCTAATAGGGAAGTGGACTTGGCCCAGTGGTTAGGGTGTCTGTTTACCACATGGGAGGTCCGCGGTTCAAACCCCAGGTCTCCTTGACCCGTGTGGAGCTGGCCCATGAGCAGTGCTGATGTGCGCAAGGAGTGCCGTGCCATGCAGGGGCGTCCCCCGCATAGGGGAGCCCCATGCACAAGTAGTGCGCCCCATAAGGAGAGCTGCCCAGCGCAAAAGAAATTGCAGCCTGCCCAGGAATGGTGCCTCACACACAGAGCGCTGACAAAAAAGATGACACAACAAAAAGAAACCGATTCCCATGCCACTGACAACAACAGAAGCGGACAAAGAAGACACAGCAAATAGACACAGAGAACAGACAACCAGGACCCAGGACGGGGGTGGGGTGGGGGGGAGGGGGAAATAAATAAATAAATAAGTCTTTTTAAAAAAGTGCTAATAAAAGATGTAGACATTGTGGAGTCTCTTACTCATTCTCACAAAACATGCAAGGGTCAATTCCCTGATAATTTCTGATTCCATGTAGCCTTTTTGTCTAATGGCATGTGTCTGTATGTGCCAGCATAATTTTTCTGAGCTGGGTCCTCAGAACACTTTTCATGTTTCCACTGCTCTCTCAAGACTTGGTCACTTAAATGGGAAGACCAGACCCTGGCTGCCCACTAATGTAGCACCAAGAGCAAAGCCATCCAGCTGACTGAATTAATCCAGGAGGAGCAAAGAATCCACCAAGCAAGCTGGAGAAAGTGCACCTGCACCCATAGGTCTGAAATAGCAGGTTTTGGGAATGCTGGTATGTCCAGGCAAGGTACCAACACTTATACCTGCACATCTTCTCTGAAGATTCACTTTTACCTAAAGGGTACAAAGTATGTTCATTCTCATTAACAGATAAGGAGACTGGGTTCAGAGATCACACGCTGCCCCTTAGACACAGGGGTGGTCAGTGTGGCCATATTTTTTTCCATGTCTTCTTCATGCCTTAAGCTCTGCTCTGGGGACATGAAGGACTCTATCCAAATCCTTAATAAGGGAATTTCTTCTGAGGCTACTGGAACCATCAGCAAAAAAGTCAAAGGATCCCTCCTGGTTGGGTAAGTACAATGTCTTCTCCTGAAGTTAAGATTTGAGGACCTAGGTTGCCACAGGAAGCAACTGTGTTGCATGGAGGGTCTGACAATTAAATGTGTTCGAAAAGGGAGTCAGACAAGCTCCTAGGAGAAGGATCATCATGGACCTTCATGTAGGCGAATCCCACAAGACAAATGGAAGCATGTGGTTGTACTTTTAATTTTACAGTGTCCTTTGTTTTATCCCAGCTTTGAGATTCTCTAAGTTAAGGGTAACCCAAATACAGCTGGCAATAACCCATCTCATCTGTATCTGTACAAAGATTTGTTAGAACACAGTCTGCTGATTTTCCTGGAGCCCTAAAGATATGTCCACATTCTAATATCCCCTGTGGAGCCAGTAACAGAGAACTTATTTGGAATATGGGTGTTTCCAGTTATAAATGGAAGGGTCTCTAATAAGAAAATCCAAATTATCTAGGTGGATCTGAAATCCAATGATGAGTGTCCTTGTAAGTGGAACGAGGAGACATAGAGAAGGAAGAGGGGAAAAACATGTGAAGACAAGCAGATATTGGGGTGATTCATCAAACAAGCCAAGGACTATGGGAGTCTGTAGAGTTTTGGGGTGGCATGGATGCTTTCACCTCAACAATTTCAGAATTAGTATAGCCTTGCAGACCCCTTGCTCTTGGGATCTGGGCTCAAAGAACTGCCAGAGAATAATTAATGTTGCTTCAAGCCACCAAATTTATGGTTATTTTTTTTTTACAGAAGACACAGGACATTAATGCAAACAGCTCACACCTGACGTATAGCAGAAAGCTGTGTTTACATACACCACTGGGATGAGTAGTTAGAAGCAAGAACAATGTATGGCTCCAAAAGTCTAAAATATTTACCATCTAGCCATTTACATAAAAATGGCTGCTGACTTATATTCCAAGTCACTGCCATGGTCTGATAATATATACAAAGTTCTCTTCAATGTTATGTTCTGAAATCTTACCTGGGTTTATATATATATATATATATATATATATATATATACACACACACACACACATCATGTGTTTACCCAAGATGGAAAGATGGAAGAATTGGACCTGGGGATGTGCCATGAAAGTTCCTTCTCTTTAACCTAAAGTGAGACTGTTTTAACTCCCCTGTTGCAGGATTTATACTATAGGTCAGGATGATGTAAAAGGGAGGACCCTGTTTGGGTTTGTTGTGGCCAGGGGACATTGCCACATCTCTGAGTCAAGAGTGGGGACTCAGGGTGGCTTACAGCAGTGAGAGTCTCAGGAAGAGCCCTTGTGGTGTGCCCTACAGGAGACGTAAGATCTTCATGGGGAGGCCTTTTTCAGGCAGAATGGCTCTATTGATAGGTAAGGAATATGCATATAGCTTCAAACATATGCCCTCAGGGACAGAACAGGTAGAAATTCTTACTTTTATATGGCCTCTGGTCCTCCAGGGAACTCAATTGCTAAGCATATCAAGTAAAAGAAAACACTATGTTCAATGAGTAGTACTGAGAATTCAGCCTCTGGATCCCCGGAGACTATAAATTCTCATTGAGCCACAGCACTATGGGCACCAGGCCAGGCTTGGAGAACCCCCCTGAGGCTCTGCACAATGTCCTTTCACTGCTGCTAACACTGCCTACCACGTCCTTGGACTTCCTGCTCACATTGTCTGAGAAGGACAATCCTGTAGAGCCAAGTCCTTCTGGTGACACTGTTGGGAGAAGCCACTGCTGGCAAGTCCTATGTTCATGGGGCTTGGGGAAAAGGAAAGCTTTTATTAACCTTGACTTCTTGGGAACAATCAAGGTTGATGAGTCAGTTAATAAGGTAAAGAAGAACAGATATATTGGGGAAGAAATCTTTGGCACCAGTATTTATTACTAGTTTTACAGTGTCCATAATATTAAAGCAAACTGCTTTTCTAATAGAAACTTCACAATTCCATATATCAATGCTAAAAAAAAAAGACACTTATCTCCCTCGTGAATAGGACATTCTGTGTCATCTAACGAGCAACGTCTTCATCTCAATCACTTCAAAGAAACAATAATAAATTTCAAGGTTCTTTAACTATGTCTTAATATGAGCTGAAGACCTCACACAGGGACCACCTCCTAGGGCGGGGGAGGCAGGGCACTATATAATGGCCCTGAGATGCACGGGTCATGCATAAAACATCAGAAAACCATGGCCTGGGAAAAGTGCAAAGCCCAGCTCTTGACAAGAAACTTCGGGCTCTGGTGGTGAAGACAGGAGAAATGCGCTACCAAAATTCTAAGTAGTTTCCTCTATTTTTAACATGATTTTGGTGGCTCCAGGTATTGAGTCATCTAATCCTGCTTTGATTTGATTTGAAACTGTTGAAGGGTCTATCTGTGCATATTTCCAGGGCAACTTGTGATTTCCAAGCATCAATCATGCATGAGTTCCATAAAAATAATTGTCCCCCTCCCTGAAGTTTGTAACCTGGCCGCATTATTACCACATCCTGGAGGGGGACGTATGTGAAGTGGGAGATGCTCCATGTGGTCTGCTGTGAAGCTGGACAGTCAGCTGTTCTTTTCTCTCTCCCACCACAATGATTTCCCTGGTTCTGAGTCTGCACTCAGAAGATATCAGTGGCAGTGGTGGGAGGATCCTGGGGGTTCCCGGTGACACTGAGTGTGTTCAGGTGACATCTCCACATCTCTGGGTATATGTAGTGTGTCCTAGTGACCTTGAACTAAGGTCAGCCTCATTTCCTGAGTGTAGCTCAAGGTCTCTGTCAATATTTATTTCAAGAGTTGGCAAGATGGTGGCTGAGTGAGCTTACCTGATAATATCTCCTGCAAAGAAGTGGCTGGGCCACGTTGGAGGCTCTTCGGGACCATGTTGTTTCAGGATTTTTGCAGGTCAGGAGGTATCTGGACATCAATTTGTTGGGAAGGTAACAGAGAAAATATATCTATAAAATATACATAGAGGCCCCCAGCTGCGCGTGAAAAACTCCCTCCTTGGTTGGGCAGAGCCGCAGCACCAGGTGCTGCCGCGGTGTTTCTTTTTTGTTTTTGTTTTTTTTTGAGGCTCTGCACTACTGGGGAATTCATAAGCCCTGAGCGGCCTATTGGGGGGTTAATAGGACAGGAGGTGCTTGCAGACCGATTTGGGGAGACAAACGGGAGTTTTATTGCGAAGCGGGGGGAATTTTTGATTGCGGACACAAACAATAGCACTTCCACCAACAGTCCTGTCCTCCTCCCCCAAACCTGGCTGCCGACCTACAGTGGACTTAAATTGATAGCAATAAAGAGACGCTACCTGGGTCTGGCAGGGTGGGAGAGGTTTGGAAGCTGATTAGGGGAATATTTTGCGAAGCATGGGAATTTCGGGTTTGGACTCTGTTATTAGCATTTCTGGCTGGAGCCCCACCCCCGGGCCTGATTATTGATCTGTGTCATTAAATTGGCTGCAGTCTAGAGGCGCCCCCAGGTGGCTGTTCCAGGGGATCACAGGGTGGGAGGGGTCATGAAGTCAATTCAAGATACATCCACAGAATAGACCCCAGTGAGTGAGTGAATTGTGGGGTACAGAACACAGGATAGAGCTTGTGGATGTGACCTCACCCATAGGGCTGGCACCCAGCTGCGGGGATCCCTGAAGGCTGTGTTGCACTGCAGTGCTCCCAGGCTCCCTGTTAACAAGATTTGAGGTTGCCAGGTCTGAGACCCTTAAACCCTGATGGCCCACATCCCAGAGACTCACACCTCTTGAGTCTTCAATATCTCAGACTTTCCATCCCTGAATCCATCACGCCCTGAGGTCCATCTGAGGTCCTTGAATGTCCTAGCCCTCAATGTTTGCGTTTTTTCTTTTCTTTTTTGTTTTGTTTTGTTTTGTTTTTATTTTTATTCTATTTTATTTTTTATTTTATTTTTTTAATGTTCTGATTGCTAACATTGCATTATCTCCTAGTCTTTTCTCCTAGCGTATCCCCCAAAGTCTTTTTTTTTTCAGTTATTTAGGTTTTTTTTTTATTGGTATTGTGGATGTGGTGGATGGTGTACATCTTTTTTCTCTTTTCCCTATCTGTTCCCCGCCCTTTACACACCCCCTTTTTCTTTCTTCCTTTCTTCTCTCTCTCTTTTTTTTCCTTCTCTTTCTCTTGACCCTCATCTTCTTCTTATTCTATTCTATCTTAACTATAAAATAGGTGCTGCAGGGAACACCTCACATTTGCTGGGTTTCCTCATCCTCCACTACCTCATTTCTGTGTGAATAGATTTTGGCTATCTACACTAACCCCTTTCCCCTACATCTTGATAGCCTCCATCATCCACTGTCTCTCCTATATTCCATCACCCTTTCTTTGATCCACAAAATGTCTAAATCTTAATTTCTAATACCTTTATTTTGTTTTCTGTCTGTTATCCACTCTAGAAACTATTGCCTTTCTTTTCTCTTTCCCTCTCTCACGAAAACAATAGCTTTTTAATTCATACCATATTCTTCCCATATTCAGTCAACTACCTTATTATAGGTACTCTACCTACTACTATAACTCTACCCAATTTACATGAATCTAACCTCCATCCTCCCAGATCTCATATTGTTGCTTTGTTAAAATATATCACCAAAACTACTTTACACTTTTTCCTTGCTTACACATTTGCCTTTCCCCGGCACTAATACATTCACTTAAAGTGAACTCAACCAGCAATAAGAAATTAGAATAAGAAAAACAACGTGACAAAGAGAAAATATAACACTTATGCAAAAACAACAGCTAATTAATCTCCAAGACTAGGCAAAGAAGGTAAGCAACTGATTAAACCTGTCAAGATAAAATGATTACCAGACAGCAACAAAAATCTACAAACCAAACCAGTAATCAGGAAAACATGGCTGAATCCAATGAACAAACTAAAAATCAGGAAGGGGAGCAGAACTTCGCACAAGTAATGAAAGATCTCAGAACATTTATCACCGACAAATTTGATGAAGTAAAGGAAGAGGTTAACAACATGAAGACAACACTTGGAGGGAAAATTGCAGACATACACAAACAGATACCAGATATGATGGGAATAAACACCACAGTTCAAGAAATCAAAAATACACTTGCAGCAAATATCAGCAGACTAGAAGAAGCAAAGCAGAGAATTAGTGATGTGGAAGACAGTACATCGGAAATCAAACAGATAGTAGAATTGGTTGACAAAAAGATAGAAAAAATCCAGCTAGGACTTAGAGACCTGAATGATAATGCAAAAAGCTCAAACATACGTATTATAGGCATTACAGAAGGAGAAGAGAAGGGAAAGGGGTCAGAAGGAGTGTTGCAGGAAATAATGGCTGAAAACTTCCCAAATCTACTGAAAGAGACAGATGTACATATCCAAGAAGCACAGCACACTGCACTGGTCATAAACCCTAACAGGCCCACCCCAAGACATATACTTGTCAAATTATCCAATGCTCAAGACAAAGAGAAAATTCTAAAAGCAGCAAGAGAAAAGAAAAACATTACATACAAGGGAAGCTCTTTAAGATTAAATGCTGATTTCTCACCTGAAACCATGGAGGCAAGAAGGCAGTGGTAGGATATAGTCAAGGTACGAAAGGAAAAAAAATTCCAACCAAGAATACTATATCCAGCTAAATTAGCATTCAAAAACGATGGAGAGTTCAAAATATTTGCAGATAAACAGAAACTGAAAGAGTATATCAAAAAGGAACCTCCCCTTCAAGAAATTCTAAAGGGAGTTCTGCTGGAAGAAAGGAAAAAAACAGGACAGGCAGAGTTGGAGGAGAGTGTAAGAGCAACAAAAAAAACAGAAATAGAAGGAAAAAAATGCAAACAAAATATGACAAACACAAATCCAATCAAAATATGGCTACCACAAATAATTCCTTGAAAGTAATAACATTGAATGTCAACAGATTAAACTCACCTATCAAAATATTCAGACTGGGACACTGGTTAAGGAAATATGACCCACCTATATGCTGTCTACAAGAGACACATCTTAGACCCAGAGACTCATGGAAGTTGAAAGTGAATGGCTGGAAAACAACCATACAAGCAAACAATAACCAAAAAAAGGCAGGAGTAGCTGTATTAATATCAGACAAAATAGACTTTAAATGTGAAATAATTGTGAGAGACAAAGCAGGATAGTACATTTTAGTGAAAGGGACAATTTGTCAAGAAGATCGAAGAATCATAAATATTTATGCTCCTAAAAAGGGCGTCTCTAAATACGTGAGGCAAATGCTGGAAAAACTAAGTGAAAAAATAGATGCATCTACAATTATAGTGGGGGATTTTAATACACCACTATCAACTCTGGACAGAACATCTCAAAAGAGAATCACTAAAAAAACAAAACAGTTGAAGAGTATATTAGAGGAGCTGGATCTAATAGACATATATAGATCATTACACCCAAACACAGCAGGATATACATTTCTTTCAAGCGCACATGGATCAATCTCCAAGATAGATGATATGCTAGGCCACCAAGAAAGTCTTAATGAATTCAGAAAGATCAAAATCCTACAAAACAATATCACTGACCACAGTGGAGTGAAGCTTGAAATTCACAAGGGAAAGAGGCCCAGATTTCACACCACAATTTGGAAATTAACAGCACACTCTTAGAAAAACAGTGCGTCAAAGAGGAAATCTCAAAAGAAATCAATGACTACCATGAAACAAATGATAATGATAATACAACATACCAAAATTTATGGGATGCAGCAAAAGCGGAACTGAGAGGGAAAATTATAGCCATAAATTCATATGTCAGAAAAGAAGAAAGAGCAAAAATTGAAGAACTAACTGCACATTTGAAGGAACTAGAAAAACAACAACAAAGTAACCCAACAGGAAGAAGAAGGAAGGAATTAACAAAGATAAGAGCAGAACTAAATGAAATAGAAAATAAGAAAGAACTGGAAAATATAAACAAGACCAAGAGCTGGTTTTTTGAGAAGATCAACAAAATTGACAAACCTTTAGTGAGACTAACAAGGAAAAAAAGAGAGAAGATGCAAATACACAAAATAAGAAATGAGAAAGGTGATATCACCACTGACCCCACAGAAATAAAGACTATCATAAGAGGATACCTTGAATAACTATATTCCAAAAAAAATGACAATTCAGAGGAAATGGACAAATACCTAGAAACACATAAGCAGCCCATATTGATGAAAGAAGAAATTGATGATCTTAACAAACCAATCACAAGAAAAGAGATAAACTCAGTCATTAAAAATCTCCCAACTAAGAAGAGCCCAGGGCCAGATGGCTTCAGAGATGAATTCTACAAAATATTCCGGAAAGAACTAACACCAATCCTGCTGAAACTCTTCCAAAAAATCGCAACAGAAGGAACATTGCCTAACTCCTTCTATGATGCCAACATTACCCTAGTACCAAAGCCAAACAAAGACACCACAAGAAAGGAAAATTACAGACCAATTTCTCTAATGAACCTAGACGCACAAATACTTAACAAAATACTTGCTAATCATATTCAATAACAAATTAAACGAATTATACACCACGAACAAGTGGGATTTATTCCACGTATGCAAAGATGGATCAACATAAGAAAATCAATCAATGTAATACACCATATAAACAGATTGAAGGAAAAAAATCACATGATTATATCTATAAATGCAGAAAAAGCATTTGACAAAATACAGCACCCTTTCTTGATAAAAACACTCCAAAACATCGGAATACAAGGAAACTTTTTGAACATGATAAAGAGTATATATGAATAACCTAAAGCCAACATTATTTACAATGGAGAAATCCTAAAAACCTTCTCTCTAAACTCAGGAACAAGACAAGGATGTCCATTGTCTCCGCTTCTATTTATTATTGTCTTAGAAGTACTTGCTCGAGCACTGAGGCAAGAACCAGATATCCAAGACATTCAAATTGGAAAGGAAGCAGTCAAAATTTCATTATTTGCAGATGACATGATCCTATAAATAGAAATCCCTGAGAGATCTACAACAAAGTTTCTAGAACTCATAAATGAGTTTAGTAAAGTCCCTGGTTATCAGATCGATGTGCAAAAATCAGCAGCATTTCTGTACACCAATAATGAGCAAGATCAGTAGGAAATCAAGAAACAAATACCAATCACAATAGTAAATAATAAAATCAAATAATTAGGAATAAATTTAACTAAAGAGATAAAGAACTTATACACGGAGAACTATACAAGACTGTTCAAGGAAATCAAAGAAGATCTAAATTAATGGAAGAATATTCCTTGTTCATGGATAGGAAGACTGAACGTTATTAAGATGCCTATCCTACCAAAACTGATGTACACATTCAATGCAATCCCAATAAAAATCAACACAGCCTTCCTTAAGGAACTAGAAAAACTAACTATGAAATTTATTTGGAAAGGAAAGAGTCCCGAAATAGCCAAAGACATATTGAAAAAGAAAAATGAAATTGGAGGAATCACACTTCCTGACTTCAAAACATACTACAAAGCTACAGTAGTGAAAAAAGCATGGTATTGGCATAAGGAGAGACACACAGACCAATGGAATCGAATTGAAAGTTCTGATATAGAACCTCATATGTATAGCCATATAACATTCAATAAAGCCACCAAACCCTCTCAACTGGGAGAGAATGGCCTATTCAACAAATGGTTCCTGGAGAACTGGATAGCAAATGTGGAAGAATGAAAGAAATGAAAGAGGATTACCATCTCACACTTTATACAAAGATCAACTCAAGATGGATCAAAGACCTAAATATAAGAGCCAAGACCAAAAAGATCTTGGAAAGCACTGTAGGGAAACATCTACAGGACCTTGTAATAGGAAATGGCTTCATAAATATCACACCAAAAGCACAAGCAGCAAACAGACACTTCTCCAAAGAAGAAATACAAATGGCTTAAAAGCACATGAAAAAAATGCTCCAAATCTCTAACTATCAGGGAAAAGCAAATCAAAACTACAATGAGATACCATCTTACTCCCATAAGATTGGCAGCTATGAAAAAAACAGAAGAATACAAATGTTGGAGAGGATGTGAAGAAAGGGGAACACTCATCCACTGCTGTTGGGAATGCAGAAGCATCCAACCATTCTGGAGGACAGTTTGGCGGTTCCTCAAAACTAACCATAGATTTGCCATATGACCCAGCAATACCCAACAGAACTGAAAACAAGGACACAAACCGATATATGCACACCAATGTTCATAGCAGCATTGTTCACTATCGCCACAAGTTGGAATCAACCCAAATGCCCATCAACAGATGAGTGGATCTATAAAATGTGGTATATTCATACAATGGAATACTACTCGGCTGTAAGAACAAATACACTACAAACACACATGATAACATGGATGAATCTTGAGAACCTTATATTGAGTGAAGCAACCCAGGCATTGAAGGACAAATACTACACTATCTCAATGATATGAAATAAGCAAGCTGCCTCAGAGAGCTAGAGACTGGAAAATAGGCTTACAGGAAATCGGGAAGTGGAGGAAGGATATGAGCCCACGTCTGCAGGGGTGGAATCTATGATGAGCTGGTGGTAAGTATGAACAAAAAGAAGAGATAAAATGGGGGCTAGGGATTGCCTTTGGGTGGGGCTTTGCGAGTTTGAGGAGGCCTGGGGCTGGGCGGATGGGTAATATTGCCCAAAAAATTGGGGGGAGGGAGGGGCAACATACGAACAGAGTAGAGTGTCAGGTGTTGGTTGAGAGTAAAATGCTGAGAAAATCATATCAAAACATAATTAGGAGGGTTACCTCTTTAGAATGCTCGGAAAGGATGGTCTGATGTGGGACGGACTCCTGGGGAATGTCTGAATGTTCATTTTGCCAGGGTGGGTTATACCATTGGGTAGAGATGCAAGAATTGAGAGTTGGAGTGGACCCACACCCTGGGGAGGACTAATGCCATCAAATAGAAGCAACTGTATCTCTCGAGAGAAAGGGTGGCTCCCAGGGCATTAGGGCAGTTGAGCAAGTCAGGCCCTGAACACTGTTGCAAGTATCTCTGGACATGGCTCCTCAGGAAACGGAGATTGCCTGTCAAGGTGGGCCCCAAGGGGAGGGGAAAATGGGTGTTGAATGGATGGAACCAAGGTAAATGTGGGGCAAGAGAGTAGTTTCGCAAGAGTACATGAGGATGAATATAAAATATGTAATATTTCACCAAAAACATATAGGGGATACAGACTAATAATGTAAACCATAATGTAAAACATAGGGTAACTAAAAAATTTAGAAAACTGCAAAGCCTAAAGTGTTGACCATATTTTATGCACAGATGTCACCTTGTTTGATAGATATTGTTTCAGAGTCTGTACATCAGTTTCAGTAAATATGATATGAATAAGTTAAAAGATTATCACTGTGGATGGGAAAAGGTTTTATGGTGGATGTGTGGGAGTACTGTATATTGTATATATGAATTACTGTGATCTAAGACTCTTGTGAACACAAGCTCAATAATTAGGAAAAAAGAAAAGGAAAAGATAGGATGTAGAAATTTTTCCAAATCAATACGTACTCTAGATCTAACCTTTAAACTCATCGCTATATTCCATTTTACTAGTAAGGGAACCTGACATTATAATGGGATTCGCTTTACAAGAAGTTTTGGATCACAGAGTGGTTCAACAATGGCGTTGGAGGAATACTGGTATGGGATGTTATTAACAGGCTATATATGGTTGACAGGGATTTACACAGGGCATGTGTCCAGGGTGCATGGAAATGTTTGGATATACTCATAGTGGAAACGATTAAAAACAACAGCTGGGGGGTACTGGGTTCCTGGCTGGGGGGCTCTGTCTTGGTTCCTAGGGGAGCAGCGGCAGTCCCCCAGGTGCAACGGTAAGAACCAGGAAGGAATGAGGGTCCAACAGTGGGCTCCTGATACTAATGACTATGCTTGTGAGCTTATACACCTGAAATAAGAACAAGGTCTAGAGCAGCATTGTGCCTGGGAGTTTCCTCCTGACAGCCTTCATGTTACTCAAAATTGGCCAGTCTCAAAGCCAAACTCAGCATGTAGATGCAGTGCATTCCTCCCAGCATGGGACATGACATCCGGGGATGAGCCTCCCTGGCACTGAGGGATCACTACCAAACACCAGCTGAAGATGCAACTAGAAAATTACCTTGAATTAAAGGTTCTACGCGGATCAGCAGAATAGCCCTGTCTACATATAATAACATGACTTTAAAATGCTGTTTGACCTAATGTAAGGGGGAAATGGAAAGGACAAATGAGTTTATATGGCTATGAGTCTCTAAAAAAGAGTCTGGAGGTTGTCAGAAGGATTGCCCTTATGCACACCTGAGCAGAGTCTCAGAGACTGATAAAGTATATTCAACCCCACGTATTATTTCTTTTGAGGGCTAAAGAGACCCACGGGTTCTATGGTCATGGCACATGGGGTTCACTGCCATGTCAGTTGGCCCTTCTTTGGAGCTGGTGTTTCTGCATGATGGAACTGGAGTCAGATGGGATCTCTTTTCACAAGACTTTCATGCTACTTTACTGGAATTGTAGTTGGTGCTGGGGTTTAAATTATATCTAGGGGTTTGAATTTCTGGACTGACAATATGATAGCCAGGCCCTGAGCCTCAACAGACTTCAACTCCTACATTCTGATTTATTGGACTTACCCCACTCACCTAACATGGAGTTGAAGAAGGTCAACCACCACACCATGGAGCCTAGAGTGCCTACAACTGAAAGCAGGAGGATTGCCTCCAGTATCCATGTGGAATCTAAGCCCCCTCTTGATATAGAGGTGCAATGGACACAACCAATCCAAGGTCCATAGAGAAAATGTGCAGTTGGTGTGGGAAGGGTGTCAATGGTGGCTGCTGGGTGCGGGGCATGGGAGGAAGAGATGAGATGGGGAGGCGTTTTTGGGACTTGGAGTTGTCCTGGGTGGTGCTTCACGGACAATTATGGGACATTGTAGATCCCCCCAGGGCCCACTGGATGGAACGTGGGAGAGTGTTGGCTATGATGTGGACCATTGGCTATAGGGTGCAGGGATATCCAGAGATTTACTTACCAGGTGCAATGGATGTGTCATGATGATGGGAGAGAGTGTTGCTGTGGGGGGAGTGGGGGGTGGGGGTGTTGGGGTTGAATGGGACTTCATATTTTTTGAATGTATTATTTTTTTAAAAATGAATAAAAAGATATATTTATTTCAGGAATTATAAATAAGGAATGTCACAATCTAAGAAAGAAAATCATTTGTGAGATGAAAACTCTTAAACTTGAGGATTTATTTATTGGTTCCAAAATAGCACCACTCAAATTTAATGAATTAAAGAAAATCCTTGGCTTTTTTGAACAACGTGCTCACAATAAGCAAAAGTGCTTAGAACCTACAGAAACAATAAAAACAATTGAGAATTCAATTGCTGAAGCCACAGGCTAACAATATTATGCTATGGCATTTGCCTAGAACCCTTGCATCCCAAATGGAATAAACTCACTTGTGCCTTGCAGACAGCTCACCCACACCTGCATGGTCTCCATCCCTTTCTGATGACACAGTAAGGAAAAAGAGGAGGCTTTTATGAGCAGTAATTCCCAGTAGACAGAGTGAGAAAAAGAGAGGTGAAAACCTATTTGCTAAGAATCCTATGTCGTTTAAATCAGAGGTTATGGGTGGTGTTTGTATCTTCAGTGCCTTCTCTTCTCTCAACTCTGGGCATGTTCATTCACATTTTCAACATCACTGTCTTCCCTTCCTAATCATCTAGAACCTATATTCTCCAGAGAATTTCTCAATTAGCCAGTCTCTTCTTGCTGTCTGTCTCCCTTTCCCACAAGTGAGATCTCACATATTCATTTCCTCATTTATTCATTCAAGGTACATTTACTGGATGCAAATATTTACCAGTAAAATGAGTAAAATAAAAATAACTGTCTATATAATCAGGTTGTGCCATCATACAATTACATAATGCATGAAAAGACGCACTGTCCAATAGGCCAGAAGCACAGCTTTCTCTCAATAAATGTAGTCAGATCTGGTCATTGATAAATGGACAATCCTTTTGATTGTTTTCTGAGAAAAACTGTTTTTCAATTCTTTCTCCTTTCTGATGAGTGCAATAAACATGAAAGCTAATTATTTTGGAAATTTTTCTGGATATTCTCATACCAACATAACATAATTTTTTAAAAAATCTTTGCTATTTATTTTACTAAAATTTTATTCAAAATATTAAATAATACAATTTGAGATACAAAGAAAATACTGCAATAAGACAGTTCAGGTGAATTACTCTTCCTTATTAAGACAGTAAAATTTCCACCTGGGATAAATTTTAACCTCCAGATCTACTTTTTCCATCGCTATACTAAATGCATGCCAACAAACTCATCCTCGGATTTGTGAGCAGGTGTTTAAAACATGGAGTGGATTATGTTCTCTAAAACGTTGTACACTTGTAGTCAACCATGATTCAAACTCATAAGTATATATTAATCAATTATTTATGGTAGAATGATAAACTAAAATGAAATACAGTAAATAATTTCCAATCCCTGTAATTAAGCAAAGAAAATAAAGCAGGGATGAAAAATGTGATTGTACACATATATCCTTTTGGTATACCTACAAGTTAGTCAGGTAGAATTTTAATTTGAAGGACCTGGAGATAAGATTATTTAAGTGTTAATGGCCTCTAAGATTAATTCAAACATACTATAATGTAATAAGCAAAAGAGAACAAATCTCATATAATTTTAAACTCTACCCCTAGTTTGAAAGCTTGGGGAAACCCATGCTAAGGTCAGTTGCTAGCTAAGGGCAAATGTATGTTTCTTTAATACTTTATCACAATTTCAATCTTTAAATTTTATTCAGTAGTTGAAACCAAAGAAAATTCTATCTCTAATAGCATTTTATCTACATCAACTGCAAATTGCACCAGTCTCTATTTCCAGAATTTTTAAACATATTAATGTGTTACCTAAAATAGTGGTGAGATGGAGCAATATCATTATATTGAATTATGTATAAATTACCCAAAATATCCTCAGCAGGTTTCTTGAAGAAAAAAAAATTACTTAAAAGCAAATCATTATCATATTATGTCCTTGTACATTACAGTTTGGGAGCACAAAATATGTGTGCTAGAAAACATGGTATTTGAATCCAACACCCAATGTTTGAGAATTTAGTCACAAGCTTGTGATGTTTTTAAAAGAAGCATTGTTAATACTTCCAGAAGAAGTATGATAAAGAAATCTAAAACAAACAGGGAAATATTAACTTATGCTTAGCTCCATATTGTGGACACTTAAATGAATTCAGCTCTTGAAGTGTAGATGGAAAATTATGTAATGTTTTAATTTCTAAAGCACCAAGCAAAATAAAGAGACCTACCCTTCATTTAGTATCAATTGCTTATGGAAAACATCTGAACAATATCATATAAAAAATCAAGCAGACAATGGGCAAAAAAAAAAGAGCAGGGGACAGATGTGGCTCAAGCAGTTGGGTGCCTGCTTCCCACATGGGCATTTCCAGGTTTGATTCTAGGTGCCTCATAAAGAAAAAAATAAGCAGACAACAAGCAAAAACAATGAGCAAATAGATGAGGGAGAAATCTTGGGTGGGAGGGAGCCAAGCAGATATAATTAAGTAATAACAACACACATCATGGTATTTCAAAAAATATAATCATTGATTACCTTCAGAGAAGGCATTGCCTCATTAACATTCTGGTCTATATGATATCCCACTGATTTGGAACAAAGACTATCAGGCCATTTCGTGCTTTGAACTGAAAGGAACATCTTCCTTTTTTTTGATAAGTGATTTAAACAATAGCAAAAAAAGCAAAAATAATAAGATTAAATAAAGAAATGGGCAGTTGCAATAGTGTGGGCCAATGGGCAGAGGTTCTTGATCTCTTGCAGCTTGAATGCCTCAGCTACCCAATGATGACACTGCCTATAACTACTGAACTATGGTAAATGAGAAGGTAGCAAGTTTTTCTTCTGTACAGATGGATTTTGCAAGTAATTTGGCATGATCCAAATGATTCTGATCACAAATAATTGAAGGACTGGGCAAGGGAACAATTCAAAGAAACAAAAGTGTCACAGAAGAAGCAAGAACAAGATTATGGATACAGCCCGGATGATGATTACTCAAGGCAACCTGCAGTTCAAGGAGTTAGAAAAAAAAAAAATCGCTTTAAAAAACTCTTAACAGTAGCATTATTCTGAAGATTTTGAAAGCATCAAATGATTATTGATGGGTGGCCCAATGTCACATAGAACGGTTTGGCAAATATATCAGAACACAGAGCATGGCATGTCATAGAGAGCAAAGAAAAGAGCATCAGAACAATTGCCTTGGCAATGGAAAAGATAACATGAATTGTGAAAATGCTTCTGGATATCTCTGCAGTTTTTGTAAGAAACAAAAAACAATAGAACAGATGGCCAACAAACACACATGTAAAGATGTTCAACATAATCAGCCATCAGGGAAAAACAAATCAAAACACAATGAGATAACGCTTCTCCCCCACCGAGATGACTATAATCAGAGATAAAATTTGGTGAGACTGAAATAATTGGAACTCTTATTACCTTGTGCTACAGGGAATGTGAAATGATGCAGCCACGTTGGAATGCAAATTAATAGTTCCTCAAAAGGTTAAACAGAAGCAGTGTGAAGAAGAGCCGACTAAAACGACCCCCAGCCCCATCCAAGACCCTATGGTGCTGCATCTCCATGTCCAGCACCCACATCCTGCCACCACCTCCATGATCAAGAGAAAGGTTGAAGAGGATGATAAAGGAGATAAAGCCAAGCCACATCTGCTAAACCTTCTCCTCAAAAGCCAGAATCCATGCCTTAAAAGGCCCCTGCGAGGAAGGAAGAGAAAGTACCCAAAGGGAAAAAAGGGAAAGCTGATGCAGGCAAGGATGGGAATAACGCTGCAGAATACAAAGACGCCAAAACAGACAAGGCACAGAAAGCTGTAGGTGCTGGAGATGCCAAGTGACATGTGTGCATTTTTTGATAACTATACTTCTGGTGACTGCACAGTTTTAAATAATAATTTTTAATCAAATTTTAAAAAATTGCTCAATTTGCTTTACATTATTTTTTTTTCTAAGCTATATTTGCACAAGGAACACTTCATTGTTGTTTTTGAAGGAAGGGTCAAATATCACTCATAGAATGTATGAGCTGGATTGATGTGGGTAAAAACACCTTTCCCTCTAGTTTAAAAACATTTCTTTTAGATATTTCCTCTTTACTGCCAGTAAAAGGGGATCCAAGATGTTGATAAGCATTATTCACCTTAGCACAGTTGCCATTTGGTGTGGAAAAATGAAAATTTGTTTTTATGTTCACATGTCCTATACTTTTCTCAGCCTTCAGCACAGATTTGACTCCTTTATACCCCAAGACTTGCTGGGGCCTGATCCTGAAAAAATTGGTTACAGGATTCAAACAATCTGGACTTTCCAGTGATGCCATGGAAATGGCATCCCTCAAAAGAGTAGCAGTTCCGTATTTTAGACTGTGGATGATTCTACTGTTATAATTTCATTTCCTGGAACTCAGGGTCTGCTTGTGAAAAGTTGTTAAAACATCATGCTACAAGTGAAATGGCAACCCTCTCTCTAAACTTCCTCAGTTTAGAGCATCAGATGAATACTTCATTGGGTTTTATGGTGGCTATCTGATTTTGGTGGGACATTGAAGAAGGGAGTTTTAAAGATGTGTACTGTTAATGATTGTCTGCCCATGTCCTGCATGAAATATCATGATTGTTTATGAAAATTATCTTTTAATAAAGCTGGATACAGTTAAATAAAAAGCAAAGAAATGACTGTCTTCCTCTTCCATATTTGAGCAAGGGGTCTTAATAGATTTCACTCACTACTCCATGTCCACATAACCCTGGTTTTCTTAAAAACCATAGTGTCTTTGGCTGTGGGTGGAGAATTTTTCAGTGTGATCAGATCCTCATCCTCTATGCTAGGATCTGCACTGATATCAGCTTCCTCTTGGGACAGAGGAAGAGCAGGGGAGGGATGAGGGGTCAGAGATTCTTGTCCAATTTTCTCTGTACAATTTGTGGAAGGCAGAGTGTTATCGATCTGTGAAATAAAAAGGTTGGTTGGTCTTCATGTACTAAAGCTTTCATTTTTGGAATAGAACCATCTGAACTGACAACAGTTTGGTTCAGTGAATCAAAAAGTGAGAGAACCGGATCTGTAGTTGGTGCTGGGGCTTAGTGTATACCCAGGAGACCTGAATCTCTGGACTGACCATGTGATAGCCAGGCCCTGAGTCTTAGCAGACTTGCAACTCCTACACTCTGGTTTATTGGACTTACCCCACTCATCTAACATGGAGGTGAAGAAGGTCAACCACCACACCAGGGAGCCAAGAGTGCCTACAACTGAAAGCAGGAGAATTGCATCCAGCATCCAGGTGGAATCTAAGCTCCTTTATGATATAGATGTGGAGTGGACATAACCATTCCGAGGTCCACAGGATGGAGGAATAGAGTGTGGATTAGAGTGAACTTACTGATAGTCTACTGATGAACTATTGTGATTATAACCAAAGAAAATGTGGCATTGGTGTGGAGAAAGTGGCCATGGTGGCTGCTGGGGGTAGGGAGTGAGAGGAAGAGATGTGATGTGGGGGCTTTTTCAGGACTTGGAGTTGTCCTGAGTGGTGTTGCTTGGACAGTTACCGGACATTGTATGTCCTTCCATGGCCCACTGGGTGGACTGTGGGAGAGTGTGGGCTACAGTGTGGACCATTGACCAGGAGGTACAGCAGTGCTCAGAGATATATTCAACAAGTGCAATGAATGTCTCATGATGATGGAGGAGGTTGTTGGGGGGGGGAGGAGTGGGGTAAGGAGGGTGGGGGTATATGGGGACCTCATATTTTTTAATGTAACATTAAAAAAATAAATAAAGACAAAAAAAAGATGTGAGAGAAAATTGGATAGCACAGCAGACACAAGCAGGAGCTCCAACATCCACAGCTGTGCAATACCAGTGACCTGGGTACTGGATCCACACACGACTTTCACTTGCAAGATCCCTCTCTTTATTACTTTTGATAATTTCCCAAGTACTATCTATCAGTGTTTTCAGGTGTCTGTCACCATCTGTAAGAGATGACTTTCCTTTCGAAAAACAACTAATTTAGATTCATTATCTTAAGACTTTTTAACCATAATGAAGAGTGGTTCTAATAAACATGTTCATCTTCTTTATGATTTTAATGAAAAATTTTCTTCTGTCTGCTGCAAAGATCCCCAGGGGTGTAATTTGTGGAAACAATTCTTATTGATTGATCATTTACATCATTGGCTGCAAATCTATTCTACCTTATTTTGAATGAAATATGGTTAATTATAAATTCTCCAAAATAAATTAGCTGTATTTAGGTGTTCTAAATTGTTTAATGAAACAGAAAAGAATCTCACAAAGTGGACATATGTTAGTATAGGATCATGTTGTCCAACTGTAGATAAATGTACAAACACAGGCCTTTTTAAATTTATTCACATCCAGCAGAACAAAATTCTACTGATAAAATTGAGGAAGCCAATAACTTTTTTGCTTGGTCTGTTTGTTGATTATTTATTCTTGTTTTGTCTCTGTCCTGGCAGGTATATCATCCACATGGAATCAGAAAATCAAACAAGTGTTTCAGAATTTCTGTTTTGGGGATTTTCAGAGAAATCAGAGATTTAACTCATTCTCCCTGATCTGTTCCTGTCCCAGTACTTGGTTACCTCCACTGGAACCTGCTCATCATCACCACAGTCATCTCAGACTCCTACTTCCACACACTCATGTGATTTTTCCTCTCCAACCTGTCCTTTGTTGACCTCAAGTTCACTGCCACACCATCCCCGAAATGCAGGCAAACTTCCATACCTAAGAAAAGATTTTCACCTATGCAGGCTGCCTCATGGAGATATTCATGTTCATTGTTTGTGGATCCCTGCCTCGGGGCGGGGTGGGGGTGGGGGAAGGGAGAGGATCACAAATGACCAAATAGTGGCCATCTGTCACATCCTGCAATAAAGGTCATCATGAACCTCAGCTCTGTGTCCTGTGGGTTTTGGGCTCTGTTGTCTCCCTGTCTTGATGATCCTGTTTGAGACCTTGCCCATCTTGAATCTATCCTTATGAACAAATATTGAAATCACACATTTTTGTGATGTAACTGAAGTGCTTAAGCTTGCCTGTTTTGGCACCCTCATCAAAGTATTCTGTGAATTCTCTGTCGTTACTGATTGAGGTGTTTTTCCTCTCATAAGCTCCTCTTAGTCTATATTCATTTTGTCCCTTCCATTCTGAGAATTTCATCAGCCAGAGGCAAGTATAAAGCCTCTTCCACGTGCGAGTCTCTCCTGTGAGTTGTCTCCTTGACTGTGGCACAGACATTGGTGTCTACTGGAGCTCTGTGTAAAGCCATCCTCTACAAAAAGGCTTCCCGTCCAATACTCTCTAGCAATAGTGAAATCAGATGCCTTGTCTTCTTCTGAACGTCAAGAAGAAAGCGTTTACCCTTTCAGCTTTGAGTATTTGAAAGATAAAAATATATAATTTTTATCATGTTGAGGAAGATACCTTGTAATCTTATTTTTCTGTGTGTTTTTCAAAACGAAAGAGCACTGAATTCTGTTAAAATCATTTTCTATATCAATAAAGGTATTCATATGATTTTTCCCTTCCTTGTGTTAACATGGTATATTATATTCATTGTATTTCTTATGCTCAACACCCTTGCAACCTGGGGCAAATCTCCCTTGGTCATGTTGGATAATTCTTTTAATATTCTGATGGATTTGTTAGGAATAGGCTACTTATTTTCTTGAGGGTTTTTGCATCAATAAGCATAAGGAAATTGTTCTTTTAGTTTCTTTCTTGTGACTGTGTGTAGATATAACAAAGCCCAAATCTTCATGTATTTCACCAATAGCAGATAATAGGAAGATTTTCTTTTAGCCAGTTTTAGATTATTCAAGAAGAAAATTAAGTTTTCTGTGAGAACAAATCTATACCCTCAGTTCATAGTGAATCATTATTGCTATCACATATTTTAAGTGTTCTTGAGAGGAATAAAATTCTACTGATAAAATCAGGAAGCCTTTTTTTTGAGACAAAATTTGGAGGGGAAGGAATGATAAAGTAAGTAGAGGTCTAGGAGAATAAGGCAGAGTTGAAATGGTCTGCATCACTCAGTAAGCACATGCTCTACAAACGTCTTTCTTAAGAATCATTCTACCATCTAGCTGTATTAGGAAACAGAAAAAGGTCTTATGAGTCTTGAAAGAGCTACAATTGCCCTCTCTCCTAAAATATACACAAAGTTTAAGTTTGGCATTCACCATCAACTCTACAAGATATGGTGTGAGGTGGGTAGGATGGAATGGTTCTTTGCAGCCAATTCTCCCTTCTGGTTTACAGTCCAGTACTCCAGAGAATGATGAACTACCATGTGCAATTCCTATTACTCAATACTTACAGAAAGAGAGTCCTACTGCCTGGATTGCAGAAAATGCAACATATTTGTCAAGCCAACAATTTCAGTGGAATCTTCTTGATTATAAAATATTCCTGATGATAATAGAAGTATCAGCTTTCTTGGTTATACTGTTTTTCAGTGTTTTCTACTTCCATTTACTTGAAAGACATACATCTAGAATTTTCAGCAATATTCAGAATACACACCAAGTTTGTTTTCAACATTCAGAGATATTTTTGAAATAGAGACTCTGCCTGAATAAAATTATTCATACAAGAAAGTATTTGTTAAAAGAACTGATTGCACAAACACAAGTCTCCAGGCTAGGAATTGATTTATAAGCTATTGGCTTAGAGAACAGGAATGGCACTATTTCTAATGGATAAATGTACACCACTAGTGTATTTATAAGATTGGCAATTCTAATTGACAATATATTGGTTGAACTCACCCATAAAGACAGTGCCTTGGGAAAATTTTGACAAGTTGACTTGTTTATGTGATAAATCATTTTGTTTGGGAATCGCAATCCAAGAAATGTGGACTGAATTGCTTCCTTTAATTGTCCTGGAATGACTATTAAAAAATGACAGGCTGTGGATTTTTAAATCTCAGATTAAGTCACAATCAAAAACCAGAAATCTTCTAGGACTGTATGAGTCAAATCTATTTTCTCTGAAAACTACAGTCAAATGTGGAAATTACTCAAAATCATAGTCTGAACCTGTGGATTGATAAATTATGTAGTAAGTTGAATTCTCAGTTTTGCCAAAGAATATAAAGTGATTAAAGGAAAATGGCCAGATGACATTTTTTCCAAAGTTTGGTAAAAGTTCCGAGCAATTATTAATCCCAAAATGCCTCTCTTGTTTGCCAGTTGAAGGGATAGCTCTGGAGTAAGGGGAACAAAATATTAGCCTTTATCAAGTTCCCAAATAAAACAGTAGGTCTCCACAAAAGTCTTATACTCTTTCCTAATATCTGGGATTAATGCTTGGAAAAGTCATAGTTGACTCTCTAAAAAAATCCCAAATTACTTTCTTTAATCAATTTTATTGAATCATATTCTTAAAGCATATAATCCATCTAAAGTGTACCATAAATGGTATTTGGTATAATTACAGAATTGTGCACTCATCACTTCATTTAATATAAGAGCTTTTCCATTACTCCCAAAAAGGAAAGAAAAAACCAACACAAATGAAACAAATGAACACAGAAAACCCTACATCTTTTTGGTCACTTCTCAATCTTGCTATCCTTCTCCTGTCATTCATAATTGTTAATCTATTTTCTTCTCTATAATCTATTTGCATTTGCATTTTCTATAGACAGAGTCTAACAATGTATAATATTTTGCCTAATTTCTTTCACTTACTATACCTCCTTTTTTAATATTGTAGGGTGGTTATTAATCTATTACTATACATTACTGTCCATAATATATTTTGGTTGAATTTTTGCCCACATATCACCCTGATATTAGCATCTTATAACTTCATTTGTTCTGATCCATAGATAAACATTCTCATATATGGACTATTGATAGTACATATTTTCACAAGAGTGTTTGTTATGCTATACAGTCCCATGTTGCATTCTGTAGCTTCCTTTCTGGTGATATACACAACCATTGGCTTCCATTTTAACTGTTATTATATTCGTATATTAGACCTGCTAATTACAAACACTATGATGTGCTTTCACCATTTCTATGCATTTCCAGATATTTACAAAGACATTTTTAACAATTCTGCACAGACTAAAACTCAGCTTCTCATTATCTAACCTCACACTATTTTCTGGTGACTTTCATTCTAGTTATTAACTCCATTAGTTTGTTCATATTCATTTCATAATTTTGAGATAATACAATATTTGGTCTTTTGTTTCTGGCTTGCTACACCCAACATAGTGTCATCCAGGTTCATCCGTATTGTCATATGTTTCATGATTTCATTTGTTCTAACAGATGAATAACGGCCTTCTCGTGTGTATACAATAATTTGTTTATCCATTCATCAGTTGGTAGGCACTTGGATTGTTCTCATCTTTTGGCAATTGTGAATAACGCCACTGTGAACATCAGTGTGTTGCTGTTAGTTCATGTCCCGTCTTTCAGTTCTTCTTAATATACACCTAATAAAGGTACTGCTGTGGCATGGTAGATCAATATCTAACTTCCTTAAGAACTTCCAAGCAGACTTCCACAGTGGCTGTGAAATTCTACATTTCCAGCAACAGTGAATAAGTACTCCTATCACTCAAACTCCTCTTCAACACTTTGTTTTTTCCTTAAAAAAAAAAAAGAACTGTGCCATTCTATTAAGTGTGAAATGAGATCTCATTGTAGCTTTGATTTCCACTTCTTAATAACGAGTTTTATGGAACATTTTGTATGAGATTTTGCCTTTTGTATTTCTTCTTTAGAAAAATATCTATTCAAGCTTTTTGCACAGTTTTTAATCGTGTCCATTTATCTTTGTATTTTTGAGTTACAGAATCTGTTTATGGATCATGGATATTAAGTCCTTGATGGATGTGCGATTTGCAAATATTTTCCTCCATTTGTTAGACTGGATTTTTACTCTCATCTCAAACTTTCTGGTGTAGACATTATCTAGATTGTCCATTGTTGCTAATGCTGTGTGTGTAAGGTTTAAAAGAACCCACATACCACAAGATCTTGAAGATGTTATCCTACTTTATCTTCAATGAATTTTCCTGGTTTTATGTTTAGATCTTGGTGCAATTGGAGGTGATTCTTGGGGAGTGTGATTGAGATCCTCCCTCTTTTTCACTTTCATTTAAGGAAATCCAGTTATCCAAGGCCTATTTTTTTCTTTTTCTCTTTATTTTTTTAAAGTTTGCATTAAAAAAATATGAGGCCACCATATAATCCAAACCCCTCTCACCCCACTCCTCCCACATTAACAACCTCCTTCATGATCATGGGACATTCATTGCATTTGGTGAATACACTCCAGAGCCCTGCCACAGTAAATGGATGATAGCTTACATTATAGTTCATAGTTTCCACCAGTCCACCCAGTGGGCCATGACAGGACATACAATGTCCAACAACTGTCTCTGCAGTACCTGCAGGACAACTCCAAGTCCTAAAAATGCCCCCACATCATATCTCTTCTTCCCTCTCCCCACCCTCAGCGACTACCATGGCCACTTTCTCCACATCAATGCTATATTGAGTTCAATATGCTAGCCTGTATTGCGTGCTTTTGATTCTAAAGGGGAATTGATGCTTCTTTCATTTTTATTACTTTATGTGGCTTTTATATCAAGTCAGCCTTAGAGAATAATTTTGAATGAGATACACTGACATCAAGTTGGAATATTTTGAAAAGAATTGAAATTAAATCTTCTTTGAATATTTCATAGATTTCATTATGGAAACTGATAATAGAGTTCAGATTTTCGGAAGGTGTTTGATAAGTAATTGAATTTCTTTCCTTGTTAGAATTTTGTTGAGATCTTCTATTTCTTTGCAGTCAAGTTAGGTAAATTCTGTGTTTCTAGGAATTATTCCATTTTCTCTAGATTTTCTAGATTTTTGGCAGACAGTAGTTCATATTATTCATGCATAATCTTTTAAGTCAGGAATATCAATTAACATCTTGAATTTCATTTTTAATTTTGGTAATTTGCATCGCCTCTTTTTTTTCTTTTTCAATAAAAACAAACATTTGTAATTTTAATACTCTTTTCCAAGAACAATTTTAGTAGTTCTCTCAATTGCTTTTCTATATTCTATTTAATTTTTCTCCACTTAAATCTATGTTATTTCCTTCTACTATTAGTTTTAACTTTAGTTCACCTTACTTTTTCTAGTACCTGCAAATCTGCAGAAAGGGTATTAATTTGTGTTTTATTTTTTAATGTAGTTATTCACATTTACAAATTTGCTGGAATCTTTAAATTCATCCCGAATCTAACTTAACAAAAATAATTTAGCCATAAAATAAGTAATAAAATAGACCATGATGAGTATCAAGTTTCAAATGCAAGCTGCAGTTTTGGCACTGTTATCACTGAAGATCTTGAGATTCTATGTTAGTGATAGGTTTCATATGAAAATGACACTCTTAGAAGAGATTCCTGTATAAAACTGGATCATTGGGAAACAGATTTGCTCAACTGAATGCGCTCTCGTCTACCATATGGGAAGCCCTGTGTTCACTTCCCAGGAACTCCTTGTGAAAGTAAGATGACCCACCCCCAGAGAGAGCTGATGGGGTGCAACAAGATTATGCAACACATGGAAACAAGCAGACACAGATGAACGTACAGTGAATGGACACAGAGAACAGACAGCAAGCATGCAGCTGGGGGGGCAGGTAACTGAAAAATAAATCTTTTTAAAGAGTGGTTGATTACAAATAAAAACATAATAGAAAAGTTAATCATAGGAATTATAATGGCATTTTAAAGGGTAACAATTAATATACACACTAATCAGATATGTTTATCAAGATACACACCTGACCTAACACTGGCATTTCGAGGTGAGAAAGTCCTTTAAATTAGGGGCCAGCATGCAGTCTGAAATCACAGCATCTATTGGGCCTTGAAAGCTCTAGGAGGAAAACTTAACATCAAATTGTTCTGGCTGGCTAATTGCAAAATAAAGTCAAATGTGAATGCTCTATTTCCCACTGAGTCTTCCAAGAATTCTCACAAATATCGGTCTAACAAATTAAAGAGAAGACAATATTAAAAATCACCATAGGTGCTAAGGAAACAAGTTACATTTACAAAGAGCCACAAGCAAAGTAGACAGTCTGAAAAAGACTTTAACTGTTTCAGATTTGGAAATAATTCAGATATCAAATATGAAACATTTTTAATGAGTTTTAGAAAAAATTTTAAAATCTTATATAAAATTCCATAAATACATTTCAATAATGAATCACATAGAACCTCTAAGTTTGAAAAGTACAATGATGAAAATTTAACATTTCCATGTAGTAGAACTGGGAGAAATTTAGCTGCAATGGAAATCAAAGCCATCAACACCACACTGAAAGAGAAGTTTAAAAATAAGTCAAATTTATTTCTGTAGACTTCCCTATAGCTGACATCTTCTCTATTAATAGATAGTAGATAATAATAGATAATAGATACATTTTTAAAAACCTGCATTCTAGAAACTCCAGGAAATGAACAACATATGTAACCATATTTGGGACAAGGTACTTCAGAGTTACAAGGGTGTTTCCAATTCTTCTGAGAAGAGTGATCTGGAATAGAGGGGAAATGAAGATGGTGGAATTGGGGAAAGACCCTAGGAGAGTAAATCTAGGATCTTCTCATTCAATACTGTTACTCCAGAATTTGCTTCAATTGGATACTCAGCTCTTGGAAGCTGGGGAAGAAATCATCATCTTTATGCTTGAAAGATACTCACTTTGACACTGTCTACAATTCTAGCATGCATAATAAGAGGTAAGAACTCCAAATGTTTTTTTTTTCTTAACCTGCTTTCTTTAATTAGGCACTGCCTATGTTCCTGAGAGATTTATTTTCTGTCTTTATTTTTTTTAATGTTACATTAAAAAATTATGAGGTCCCCATATACCTCCCACACTCCTTACCCCACTCTTCCCACATTAAAAACCTCTTTCATCATCATGGCACATTCATTGCATTTGGTGAATATATTTTGGAGCACTGACTGTTGTAACACATGGATAGTGGTTTACATAGTAGTTTTCACTCTCCCTCATTCCACCCAGTGGGCCATGCCAGGATATAGAATGTCCAGCAGTTGTCCACATATACCACCCAGGACAATTCCAAGTCCTGAAAATGCCCCCACATCATATCACTTCTTCCCTCTCCCTACCCTCAGCAGCTACTGCAGCCACTTTCTCCACATCAATGCTACAATTTCTTCCATTACTACTCACAATAGTACCACAGTAGAATATCAGGAAGTCCACTCTAGTCCATACTCTATTACTCCATCCTGTGGACATAACTCTGGTATGGTTATTTCCACTTCTCTAAATCCAGAGGGGGCTTAAGTTCCACATGGATGATGGATGCACTTCTCCTGCTTGCAGATGTAGGCACTCTTGGCTCCCTGATGTGGTGGTTGGCCTTCTCTGCCCATTAGCTAGCCTGGATAAATCCTACCAGAGGGTAGGAGTTGCAAGTCTGCTGAGGTTCAGGGCCTTGCTGTCACATGGACAGTCCAGAGATTCAAATTTGCCTGAGTATACACCAACGCCAGCGCCAACAACAGGTCTGGTGAAAGTATCAGAAGAGGCATGTGAAGAAAGGTCATATCTGAATCCAATTCCATCCCACTCAGGACCACAAACACCAAAGTAGTGCCAACTGACATGGCACTGAACTCCAGAGCCATCTGCCATGACAGTAGAATCTGTGGGTCTCTGATGCCCTCAGGAGAACCAGTAACTTGGCTTCCATCTACTTTGGCTGTCTCTGGGACCCTGCTGAGGCATGGATAAGCATTACCCCTCTGATGACTTCCTGACTCATTTTTGGAGACTCATAGCCATATAAACTCATTTGTCCTTTCCACTTCCCCCTTTTATCCAAAGTCATAAAGCAATTTTTAACACCTGATATAACATGTAGGCCGAGATATTCTGCTAGTCTGAGTTGACACTTTTATTCAAGGTCTTTTTCTAGTTACAT
The DNA here is from genome assembly GCF_030445035.2 of Dasypus novemcinctus. Classification (NCBI taxonomy): domain Eukaryota; kingdom Metazoa; phylum Chordata; class Mammalia; order Cingulata; family Dasypodidae; genus Dasypus; species Dasypus novemcinctus. The sequence goes on along the minus strand of NC_080702.1, from coordinate 40,328,652 downwards.
CATCAGCTGGTGCATGTTTGTAATCCTAATTGCTTTTTACTGTGTGTTAGATTAAGTGATGTTCCTTGGATACCGAAGTTGTTTATTATCACTTTCTCACTATGGACATTTATTCTTCAGTTGAGAGTGTTCATTTTTTTCTAAATTTTTCATGGTAGGGTACCTAAATAACTATTGTACTTGTACAACAAAATACAATTGAACAGAACAGAACTCACTCAGAATGAGTCTTTTCCTCCTTCTGTTTAAGATACATTTCATGGCTTTCATCCACTTCTCCAGGATAAATTAGTAGTAATTCCTTCTGTAAATTGGTATTTATCCCTCACTCAATTTGTAGATGTTTCTTTAGCAGAAATCAATCTTTTAGGGCCTCTCCTCAAATTTTTCCTTAAACAAAACCCTAAACTGCACTTAACATGCACAGATGGCAGACAATTTGATATTTTTCTTATAGTCATTTATAGATTCTTCAGGAATTAATTTAGATTTCCAAGACAACAAATTTTTACTCTCAGTTCAGATGAATCTTTATTGTTTCCACGTATTTTAGGGTCCTAGAGAAGAGTATCATTCTACTAACAAAACCAGAAATATTCTTTTTTTCTGACAGAAAAAATAGGAGTTGCAGGAAATGGGAAGTTAGTAAGATGTAGGAGAGCATAGCAGATTTGAAACAGTCTCCATCACTCACTCATATTTTATGCTTCAAATTTTTTCTTAAGAAACAAGGTATCAGCTAGGTATATCAGTAAGGAAACAGACAAGGTTTTTAGGAGATTTGAAAGAAATACAATCACCCTCTCTTCTTAATTATACTCAAAATATAAGTAAGTTTGGCATCTACCTTTCTTTCTATATGATATAGTGTGAGGTCAGTAGGGTGGACTGGCTCTTTTATTTATTTTATTTTTTGTCTTCTCATTTTTTTTAATTAAAAAAGACTTTAATTACATAAAATATAACAGAATATAAAGGGGATTCCCATATGGCCCTCTCCGCACACCTCCCATATTTTCCCATATTAGCAAAATCTTTCATTAGTGTGGTACTTTCATTGTAATTGATAAACACAATTTGGAGTATTGCCACTAACTACTAATTAAAGTTTGCATTGCATTTTACACTCTTTCCCACTCAATTTTGTAGGTTATGGAAAGATATGTTAGGACTTGTATCTGTGATTGTAGTGTCATTCAGGACAATTCCCAGTCCTAAAATTGGCCCCTTGTTACAACTGTTTGTCCCCCTCTCTGCCTTTGGAAACTCCAGTGGCCACTGCCTCCACATCAATAATATTCCTTCCCTTCTCTCTTAGCAGACTTTTCTCCCTCTTTTTGATTTGTACTGCTGTTCTCCAGAAGATGAGGAACTTGCAAGTATGGTGCCTGTTAAACAATACGTAAGGCAAGAGCCTCCTACTATCTGATTGCAGAAAGGAGATATATTTGTGGAGTCAACAATTTCAGCGGAGTCTTCTTGGGTATTCAGTGTTCCTGCTGATAACAGAAGTATCAACTTTCTATGTTGGCCTGTTTTCCAGTGTTTCCTATATTTCCAGTTACTTGAAAGCCATAACTCTAGCTTCTTCAATAAGATGAGTGTGCATGCTTACTATTATTTTCTAAAAATACTTAAAAAAGCTTTCTGCTTTTTAAGAGACTTCTGAATGAAGAAAATAAACCATACAGGAAGAAATTTCTAATTGAAGAAAATAAGTCATATGGGTAAACTCTTCGGTAAAAAACTGATTGCAAAAGCACATTCTTGTAGGATAGAAATTTGGGAATTTATCAAATTGTTGGGAGTGAGAACATCAATGACACTATTTACAGAGGATAAATATAAAGCTCTAGTGTATGTATAGCTTGGGAAAATATGATTCATAATACATTTTTCACAAGGGAAAAATTCTCTTTTTGATTTGTTTAAACAAAAATAAAACAAACTGCATAGAAACAATGTGTAAGTCCAAAGAGACACCAACTTAGTTTTAAAGCTGCAGTGGCATATAGAGGACCTCCTTGCAGCCTTATCCAGCCTGCTCTGTGGACCACAGTGATGCATGTAGAAGCCTATTAACTACCAAGGAGTTTGGAACACTGTTCCATTGGTTCTTCATCTGCTTGCTGCCTAGCAAGACTGAAGCCTGCAGTATAAAATTTTTTTTTAAGATTTCAAAGTAAAACCAAAAAGGAAATAAAAAGAAGCCTCACTCCCCAAAACAAATAAACACAAAACCCACTTTTTCCTAAAGGTCAGGGAAAGACTTTCTTCATTTCCCTCACTTATCCATGTAATTGATGGGACCCATGTTTCTACTGCATTGTCTATTTTAAAGAAGTGTGAGAGAGAGCTGACAACCCGAATTGCATTGTAACATGATTTAAGTGGCCAGGGGAATCATTCTGGTGGTGCATATTCCTCACATCATATCTGCTTTGGACAAATTAAAAGGCAAAATATTTACCTTAATCATTCTATATTGTTTGCAGTAACCTCTAAAGACAGTGCCTAGGAAATATTTTGAATAACTGGTTTATATGATAAATGATTTTGTTAGGACACATAATTCAAGGAATGTGGAGTGATACGAATTTTTTTACTTGCACAGGAGAGACTTCCAGATAGAAATGACATGTTGAAGATTTTTAATTCTCAGATGATGGTGAAATCAAAACACAGAAATTTTATAAGACAGCAAGAATGAAATATCCTTCTCTGAATATTGCAGTTCAGATATGGGATAGGTAGGACATAAAAACAGAGTCTAAACTTGTGGGCTAATAATCACAAAATGAGACTGAAATCACAGCTTTGCTAAAGAAGGTGAAGTGAATAATAACAACTAAAAAAATTTCCCAAAATGGCGCCCAGCTCAGAGCAATCACTAATCCCAAAAAGGCATTCTGATTTCCCAGTTGTGGTGATGGTCCTAGAATCAGGAAATGGATGGAAAATTCACCTTAGAGTGTGTTCACAAATAACCAAGTACATATATCCTACTATCTCGGTTGCATAGTTAAAGACATAGTTATAAGTGGGGAAAAATGCACATTGTTTTTTATGATCTGTAAATGTGGACTATTATTATAGGAAGTGTCAAGGGAAAGTTCCTGGAAATGTCCTTACCTATAAAAATAATTTTTTAAGGGCAACCTTAAATTGCTGAGAGAATCACAGAAATTATTGACACCACCAATATGTGAAGTATCAGGGATTGTTTTCCAAAAAACAATTTCACTTAACTTATGATTGGAAATGAGCACAAGAAAGGAGCAAATTGGAGTTGGAAAGTAATTATTGTAAGCCAAATCAGTTGATGTCTCCAGTTCAGGATGTGACCTCTTTCTGGAGTGAATGCATGAAAACTCTGGAAGCTGCTATACAGCCTGTGATGTGATATTATTTTTCTCCAAAACCATAAAATAAAATTAGTTGCTTTCATCTGGCAGTGAATGCCATATACTTTCATCCCTCCACAACCTGCTATAATTTTATATGTACAGAATTACCTGTGCTAAATATTTTACTGATGAAAATCCAAGCAGCAGATTCTGCTTTCAATACTGATTACATGGAATAAAATAAGAGATCTTAGGATGTATAATAATTTAGAAGGAACAGGTGTCCTTGATATATAAAAAATTTTTAAATTGAATTCTAAAAATTGGGCAAATAACAGATTATCTCTCCATTCACTTACAAAGTTTCTAGATTTAGATCTCCTAGGGTTTGACCACTGTTAATTATGAACTTTTTTCTCAACTCGAGACAAAGAGTCCTTTTATAGCGAGAATGTTTCTCAGTTTTTTTAAGGCCTTCTTTATGTCCTTGTTTCTGAGACTGTAGATAAAGGGGTTCAGCATGGGACTGACCACCGTGTACATCACTGAGGCTATTGCATTTGCCCTTGAGTTTTGACTAGCAGCAGAAGTAAAATAAACTCCAAGTCCTGTACCATAAAACAAGGACACTACTGAGAGGTGAGACCCACAAGTAGAAAAAGCTTTATATTTGCCCTCCATTGTTGAAATTCTCAAAATGGTGGATGCAATCTTAGAGTAAGAGTAAAGAAACCCAGTGAGTGGAATAACAGCCAGAAGTCCAGCTTCAAAATATATCACTAAGTCATTGAGGAAGGTGTCAGAACAAGCAAGTTGGACCACCTGATTAAGTTCACAGAAAAACTGGGACATTTCCAACTCTGTACAAAAAGACAATCGCAAAACCATTAAGTCATGCAAAAGGGAGACAAAAACACTCAATAACCAGGATGCCAGTAGCAGGCGGCCACAGACCTGGGCGTTCATGATGACCATGTAGTGCAGAGGGTGACAGATGGCCACAAAGCGGTCATAAGCCATCACAGTCAAGAGGGAGATGTCTAATTGCCCAAAAAGCATGAAAAAGAACATCTGGCTGAGACAGTTTTCATAAGTTATAGTTTTGCTTTTTGTCTGGATGTTCAGCAGCATCTTTGGGACAGTGGTTGAGGTGAAACAGATATCTGTAAAAGAGAGGTTGGAAAGGAAGAAGTACATGGGTGTGTGGAGGTGGGAGTCAGTGAGGATAGCCAGGATGATGAGCAGGTTCCCAAATATGATGACCAGGTACATGGACAGGAACAGTCCAAAGAGGAGAAGCTGTAACTTTGTATCTTCTGAGAGACCAAGGAGGACAAATTTTAAAACATGTGTTTCATTTTCCATGAAGCAGAGGAAACTACTAGAAAAGATTCCAGAACAGTGAGAATTCAGTCATAAGCAATGACCCACAAATTGTCATAAATGCAATGGCTTGTAAACACATTAAGTTAATGATTTCCTCTTAGGTAAAAATAGATCTAGTATGTTTTAATGGAAAAGGTCAGAGAAAACAGATGTTCCCATTTCTCCTTGATAATTTTGGTGACTAGTCATCCTTGCCCGTAATTGGAAATAAATAACTCCTGGCAATAATTTCCACTACAAATTCTCATAGAATTTATTCAACAATTATTTTAACCAGTCATGTTTTCCCTTTTGATGAAAAAGTTGAAGTAATATATATTGTTAATGGTAGCCCCATTTTTATTTTACATTTTTAATTGTGTTTTATTTTCTCTTTTAATATATATAAATTTTATTCAATTGTCTTTTTTTTAAGATACATGAATCCCCAAAAAATGTTATATTACAAAATTCAAGATTCCCACATACCCAGCACCCCACACCCCGGACTCCTCCCACATCAGCAACCTCCCTTATCATTGTAGCACATTCATTGCATTTGATGAATACATTTTGGAGCACTGCTGAACCACTTGGATTACAGTTTACATTGTAGTTTACACACTGTCCCAGTCCATTTAGTGGGTTATGGCAGGATATATAATGTCCAGCATCTGTCCCTGCAACAACATTTAGGACAAATCCATGTCCCAATAGCACCACATATGAATGTAATTAATATTAACAAATTTTACAGGAAAACTTAATATGAATCATACACTTATAACTGTAATGAAAAGTATAAAACTTCTGGAATAAAACTTGTGAGAAAATCTAGGGACCAGGATTTGGTGATGAGTGTTTTGATATAATAGCCAAAAAATGATACAAGAGAGAAGAAAATGTATAACTTAGGCTTTATTAAAATATTAAACTGCTGCTCTTTGAAAGACTTGAAAAGGGAATGAAAAGAAAATCAACAGGTTGGGAAAACATCTACAAAGCATACACCTGACAAATAATTTGTATTCAAAAATGTAAATACCTCCTAACACCCAACATTAAGAAAGCAAATACTCAATTTAAAAATTGGCAAAGGATCAGATCATAATCCTCACTAACAAGGTACAGTGTCGGCTAATAAGTGTAAACAAAAAGATGCCCCAAATCATTTGTCATTAGGAAATGGCAAAATTATAACCACAATGATATTTCACCACATGCTTATTAGAGTAGTTAAAAACCTAAACACGGACAATAACAACTGCTGGTGAGAATGTGTCACAATATAGGCTCTTGTTCACTGTTAGTGAGAGTACAAATGGTAGAAGCAGAAGAGAGTTTAGCGGTTTCTTGTAATACTAAATATTCTTACCATACAATCCTGCAAACTTGCTCTTAGGTACATATGTGGCTAATATGAAAACTTAAGTGCACACAAACACCCATGGGTGAATGTTTGTAGCAGATATATTTATAATGTCCATAATGTGTAAGCAACCAATAAGTCATCCTATAGGTGAATAAACACTGTGCTATACTTATACAAGGCAATATAGCTCAGAGATTTAAAAAAAAAATGTTCCAACTAGACACAAAAGGGAGGATGACTTCCAAATGACTGCTACTAATTGACATAAATGAAGCTAAATATATTCCATAGATATGATATGTACCTGGGTACAAACTGTTCTCTGGATAAGGCAAAATAATAGAGACTGAATCAATGATCACTAGTTGACAGGGTTTAATGAAAGCGGATGTGTGTTGAATAGGTGAAGCACAGGTGGATTTTTAGAGCAGTGAAACTATTCTGTATAACACTGTATGAGTAGACACATGGCATTATACATTTGTAACACAAAGAGTGAACCTTGACGAATGCAATTTAAAAATCAATTTACAAGGTTAAGGGAATCCCAGGAAGGAATGCAAAATATTCAAAACCATCTAACTGTATTACAATGTATGACATGCCCTTTCTATAAGGGATGAGAGAAAGGTGCTGAAAGAAGTAATACTGGGTATGAATAGCATCTGAAAAAGGAAGTCAAAGCACACTGTACATAAGCCCTGTACTCTACTTGATAAGATTATCCCACCACGGTATGGGTTAGCAAATCTTTTACTTCTGTATCTGTATCAATCAAAGAAGTTAGTAGAATGCAGATGATGGAATATACTTCCAACTGTGGAGTGGAAGTTCATACATAAGCAAGGAAAGGAGGTTAGACTTTTCTATGTGGTAATGGTTTAGAGGTAGATACATCAATATGAAATCATGTGTAGTTCAATATAGATGCAGAGGATTACATGTAGAAATATGTATTGATATGTGTAAATGCACACATATTTCCTTAGTCTTTCGGCAGAGAAGGCCTAGAAGCCCCAAAATCAAAGAGCAAAATTAATTATTGACTATACACATTATTATTCTAGTGGAAGAACTCTCATCATTGATGTAAAGGCAGAGGCCACCGGAGGTTCTGAGGGGTGCTAGAGGGAAGAATAGCTGTAATATAGGGGTATTTTCTGGACCCCACATATGTTCTGCATGACTCTGCAATGACAGATACAGGCCATTGTATATATTTTGTCATAACTTACAAAATTTTGTGGGGCAAAGTATAAACTATAATGTAAACTGTAGTCCATGGTTAGTAGCAGTGCTTCAATGTATGTTCATCAATTGTAATAAATGTACCACACGAAGGAGATTGTAAATGTGGGAAAGTGTGGGAGGAGGAGGGAGTGATAATATGGGAATCCCTTATACTCTTTAGGTAACAGTTATATAATCTAAAGCTTCTTTAAGATAAAATAAAAATATTAAATAAATAAACGAGCAGAACTTTGGCCCTAATCTTGGATTTTAATGCACCATTATCCAATACAAGGCACCTTGGAGAAATGACTAACTCTAAGACTGGGGAAGGAAATATACAAGAAGAGCCTGGAGCATCTCATAGTACCAGAAAGGAAATAGATGGTAAAATAAAACCCTCAATGATGGGATATATCAGAGAGACACAGATCATAGTTGAAAGAACTCCCATGGAAAAAAAAATTGAAAAAAAATTGAATGGAATAAATAAAAAAAGTATTACATCTCATCCAATATATAAAATAAATATCATCAATGCATGCTGATATAAATAAATTACTGCCAAAATAAATAAAAAGAGACAAATCTCCCATGGAGAAGTATTCCAATAATTTATGCAGCTATTAAGCTCTCAAGGAGGTGGAGTATAAATGTGACTCCTTGGCTTCACCTAGTGACTTCTTTCCAAAGGTGATATATGGAAAGGCAGAGAAATGAGGAACTTTACTCTGGGGGAACCATGAAACACTGTTGATTTAAGTCAACATTAGCATTGATAAGTCATGTTGACAGGACGCATCGTGGATATGATGCGGTGGAAATGGCACTTTCTAACTAGCATCTTCCTCCAAACACACATAATCCGTCTAGTATGAGTAAATATCAGACAAATCCCACATGAGGTACAATTTACAAAATGCCTGACCGGTACACCTCAAACTATGCAGCTCATCAAAAACAAAGATGGTTTTTAATAACTGTCTCCATCAAAAATGGACTAAGAATTTATGATAAAAAAATGTAAAATGATATTCTGGATTGGTGATGTCAATAACGGGAAAGTGAGTGGCTATGGCTATGGAAACTCTCTCTCCTATCCTTGTTAAATTTTTTGTAAATCTAACAGTTAAAAAACCAAGTTTATTAAGAAGCAAAATTATTAGTGAAATGAAAAGGAATTAATATTGATAAATCTGTACATTATGATTCAACCCCACACAGTTTCACTCCCCACACCTACCTCACATCCACTGTGTTATTTCCATTGTTGATCATCTCTCTGGGGATTTGTGAACAGGAATAGTCACAAAGACCCAAAGTGAGCTTTCTAACGGGCAAACCCTTTCATGAACTTTTCTAATCCCTGCACTGATTCTCCAATAACTTCAAACATAATTATCCATCTTCTGAGCAAAACACAAGGATCTCTTTTATCTGCTAACTGCCAACATATCAAGGCTTCTGTTCCCCTTATCATCTCCTGCCTTTCATTGTTCACCAAATATTAATAAGTATTGCTAATACCAACATATTCGTTTACCTTGATCCCAGCATCCTTTCCTTGTCATCTCTCTTGGTATGTTTCTACCCCATGATACTCTTGGAATGACTCCAGTTCCTCCTTCATGTCTCAGTACAATTAGAAGGCCCCTTCTGAAACTTTTACTAACATCCACAGTATGAGTTCAAACTTTTGGATATTCTTCAGAAACATTAAAGAGCCACGTCAGTATATGGCCTATACTCATTTCTATTCTTTTAAACCCATTAGGTATTTTTTCTTTAATGTAAAGAACAAAGTGTTGTTCATCTCTTTATTTAAAGAATAATATTCAGTGAATACCATAAAGTATTTGATGAATAAATGTTTGTTGAATAACTAATTTAAAAATGGATGAGAAAACATCATCAGACCATCATCACAAATTATGGTCTATAGAGTCCTTTTGGTTTATTTTTTTCCATAAGCCCCTATTATTAACCCAATCTATAACAGATGTTTTATAACAATGTAAGGTGCTGTTGGGCGAGTGCTATATGGGAATTCTGCACATTTGCATGCTTGCTTTATAAGTTCACAACTTCTCTAATACAATTATATACATATATATATATAAATGGATGAAAGTGAATAAACAGATTTCTCAAACAATTGTAGAGAAAGAAGATGCAGCAAAACAAGGGAAAAGGTTGCTGGGAGAGGGAAGCACCATGAATAAGTGCTAACATCAGAGATGACAGATAGTAGAAGGAAGATATTTTACTTTACCCACTATCAACCTCCAATCAAGCTTTTTAAATAGGAAAGGATTTGAACGATTTTTCTTTCTTTATGTTTATACCCTATTACACTTCTCAAACTATCACCAATAAGAAGGTTACCTTAAGCCATAACACATTCCCCCAGTACCTGTGAAGATTCTGTGAATTACCTTGAAATTATCAAAGAAGGGTCAGATTTCACCAATGCAGATTCTTCCTTGAATGCGAAATGAAGTCGGAAGCTTTTTCCCCAAGAAGGCAGAGAGATAGAAACACTTACCTGGTCTCCAGAAGACATAATTGTGTTATTTCATCACCAGAGATTAGTAAAGTAGACTTAGTGGAGGGGAAGCTTTTTGAGTTTCTGTTCCTTTAGGGATAATATACCCACAAGCATCATTAATGAATAATTCTTTTGTCTTTTTTTCTCCATGAGATATTTAGTTCCCTAGAGGAAAGAAAGAAAACCACAATGCAAAATTGTGCCAGTTTTGACCTTTCAGAGAGAGCTTTGGAGCTCTGTGTTAATTTCTTAGCCCAGTGGAAGCCTTACTCCCAGGAGAAGGTAAGCTCTGTTTGAGTGTCTAATCTAATATTGCAAGGTTTCCCATAGTAATTTCCCTATCGCTGATTCTGGAGAGAGATTCTGAATACAATAAAATATTATAAAATATTTTATATCTCTGATCTGTCTCATCTGGCATTGACTTTCATTTATGAGGCTGTCCTCTCTAAACAGGATTTCCTCTTGTCACATTTCTTCTGTTTTCTTCCCCATAGTTAGGAATATCTGTTCAACTCACTCTATTTGTTTTCTCATTAATTCAACAAATATTTATTCAGAATACTGTATGGTAAGCACTAAACTTTGTTCTGGGGAACAAGAAAGAAGTAAGATGTTATGCCTGCTCTCAAACAACACCCAATCTAAATAGGCCAAAATGCATGGAAATAAAAACATTATACAAATGTGGTTTACTATTCCTTGTAAAATATAATTCCACATGAATGAGGATTGCCTTTTCCATTTTGCTTAAACAGGCTCCTGGGACTTTGAGTGGTGTGATGTGAAGCTATAAGTTTATTAATGTAGTTTTGACATCTTAATAATATGCATTCTTCTTTTCCATGAACACAGGGTATCTCTAATTTGTGTGCTTATATTTAGTTTCATTGCCTAATTTCATTGGCAAGGATTTCCAAAACAATACTGAATAGGAATAGTGAAAGCAGGCATCCTAGTCTTGCTCGAAACTGCAGGGAAAAGTTGAAAATCTTTCAGCATTCAATAAAAGATTAGCTGTGATTTTATATATATGATCGTTCTTTTTTTATTTATTTCTCTCCCCTTCCCCCGCAAGTTGTCTGCTCTCTATGTCCATTCGCTGTGTGTTCCTCTGTGACCGCTTCTATCCTTATCAGCGGCACCAGGAATCTGTGTTTCTTTTTGTTCCGTCATCTTGTTGTGTCATCTCTCCACGTGTGTGGCGCCATTTGCACTGGGCAGCTCTCCTTAGGGGGCACACACCTTGCTGGGCACACTCCTAGTGCGTGGGGCTTCCCTATGCGGGGTCACCCATGAGTGGCACAGCACTCCTAATGTGCATCATCAGCACTGCTCATGGGCCAGCTCCACACGGGTAAAAGAAGCCCGGGGTTTGAACCACGGACCTCCCATGTGGTAAGCAGATGACCTATCCATTGTGGCCAAGTCTGCTTCCCAACATATATGCTCTTTACCATGTAGAGGAAACTACCTTCTATTCTTTTTTATTTATTGAGTTTATTTATTTATTTATTTATTGGAAAAAGGCATTCTATCAAATACATTTCTGCCTCAGGATTATCATACGATTTTCTCCATCTCTGTGTTAATGAAGTCTATTACACTTATCATTCTCTGATTTTGAACACCCTTGCATATTCAGATGAATCCCACTTGGCCATGATGGATACTTCTTTTAATGTTCTGGTGAATTCTATTTGCTAGTTTTTTCTTGAGGGGTTGTGTTTCTATATCCATAAGGGAAATTGGTCCTTGGTTTTCTTTCCTTAATAGATATTTATACAGTTTTGGTATCACAATAGCATTACCTTCATAGGATGAGTTATGAAGAGATCTCTCACCTTCAATTTAGAAGAGATTGAAAAGTATTCAAATTAATTCTCCTTTGAATGTTTCATTGAATTCGCCTTTGGAGCTGCCTGGATCTGGGCTTCTCTGTTTCCAGAAGCTTTTGATTACTGATTGAATCTGATAACATATCATAAGTCTATGAAGGGCTTCTATTTCTTCTTAGGTCAATTTAGGTAGTTGTGTGTTTCTATGAATTTATTCATTTATTCCAGTTTATCTAGACTGATGGTATACAATTGTTCATAGTATTCACTTAAAGATTTAATATCTTGAATAAAGGTTAAAATTATTATCAAGTAATTACTTACATTTGCCATATTTTCTTTGGATTTGTGTTTGTCATATTTTGTGTTTTTTTTTTCTCTTTTTGTCTTTTTAGTTGTTCTTACACTCTATTCCACCTCTGCCTTTCCTGTTTTTTTCTTTCTTCCAGCGGAACTCCCTTTAGGATTTCTTGAAATGCATGATTCTTGATATAATCTCTTAGTTTCTGTTTATCTGTGAATATTTTGAACTCTCCATCATTTTTGAATGGCAGCTTAGTTGGGTAGAGGATTCTTGGTTGGGATTTTTTTTTCCTTTTAGTACCTTGACTATGTCATACCACTGTCTTCTTGCCTTCATGGTTTCATATGAGAAATCAGCACTTAATCTTATGGAACCTCCTTTGTATGTGGCTGTTCTCTTTTCTCTTGCTGCTTTTAGTATTTTCTCTTTGTCTTGAGAATTGGATAATTTGACAAGTATATGTCTTGGGGTAGGCCTGTTTGGATTTATGCTGTTTGTGGTGCGATGTGATTCCTGGACATGTACATCCAACTCCCTTAGTAGATTTGGGAAGCTTCCAGTCCTTATTTCCTCCAACACCCTTTCTGTCCCCTTGCTCTTCCTGGTTTTTAGTTTCTCTACTTCTGGGATGCCTATATGTGTATGTTTGTGCATTTTGCAGTGTCATTCAAGTCCCTAAGTACCAACTGGATTTTTTCTACCTTTTTATGAATCAGTTCTACTATCTGTTAATTTCAGATGTACTGTATTCCACACCATTAATTCTTTCCTCTGTCTCTTTGAATCTGCTGTTATTTGCTGAGAGTGTATTTTTGATTTTTTGAATTGTGCTGTTAATCACCACCATATCTGTTATCTTTTTGTGTATGACTGCAATTTCTTTTGTATTCTTTCCAAGTATTTTCTTCATATTCTTAATCTCTTCCTTCATTTCATCAAATTAGTCCCTAATATACGTTTTGAGAGCTTTAATTACTTGTTCGAGGTTCTGTTGCTCTTCCTCGTTTTTAGTTTCTTCATTGCATTGGGTCATGTTTTCCTAATTATTGGTTTGGTTTATAGCATCTTGTTGCTGCTGGTCATCATTTTATCTTGATTGATTTAATCAGTTGTTTAGCTTCTTTGTCTAGGTTTGGGGTTTAATTAGTTGTTGTTTTGCATGCATGTTAAGTCTTCTCTTTGTCACTTTGTTGTCCTTATTCAATTTCCTTGATGTCGGCTAAGTTCACTTGAAGGAAAATATTAGGGCCAGAGAAAGCAAAAGGAGTAAGTAAAGAAAATATATAATAGTAGTATTGATTGTAAATATTAACAGAGGAACCATGTGAGATCTAGGAGAATGGATATTAGACTCATGTAAACTGTGCAGAGTTATAACAGTAAGTAGAGTACCTATAATGAGACAGTCAACTGAATATGGGGAGGAATATATTATGAATTAAAAGACCAGTGTGTCCAGGAGAGAGGGAAAGAGGAAAAAAAAAAGACAAAATATAAAGAGTGAAGAAAAGACAGAAAATTGGAGAGCTAGAGACCGGATGATAGCCTTAAAGGAATTTGGAGGGCAGAGGAAGGTTGATAGATGACACCTAACTGGCTGAAATCTATGATAAGCTGGAGATAAGTATTTGTATATGGAAGGGATAAAATGGGGGCATGGGGATACCTTTGGGTGGGAGCATGTTTAAGATGGCCCAAGAAATTGGGGGGAGGGTGGGGAGAACATTTGAATATAAGAGATTGTTTGTGGAGGCGCCTTTGGGACTTAGAGTTGCCCTGGATGGTGCTGCAGGGGCGATCACCGGACATTGTAAATCCTCCCAAGGCCCACTGGATGGAATGGGGGAGAGTATGGGCCATGATGTGGACCATTGACCATGAGGTGCAGAGATGCCCAGAGATGTACTTACCAAATGCAATGGATGTATCATGATGATGGGAGTGAGTGTTGCTGGGGGGGGGGGGAGTGGTGGGGTGGAGGTGGTGGGGTTGAATGGGACCTCATATTGTTTTTTTAATGTAATATTTTTACAAAATCAATAAAAAAAAGAGATTGTCAGGTATGTGGTTGAAACTATAATGTTGAGAAAATATTTTAGAAAATATAATAAAGATACCTGTTTAAGATGCTTAAGTGGGGGCATCTGACACAGGGCAAATTTCCAGGGATTATGTGATTACTCATTTTGTCATTGTGTATTATATCATGGAATGGAGACCCATACAATGAGAGTGAAGGTATACTCACATCCTGGGGAGAATTGATGCTCTCAGATATAGGGAGTTGTGTCTCTCAAGAGAATTGATGGTTCCTGATGGGTTGGGGAAGGCGGATGTGTTGGGCCCTCAACATTGTTGCAGGTATCTCTGAATGTGGTTCTTCAAGTAACGAAGAGTGATTGATACTGTGGGCCCTGCAGGGAGGGGGAAAGAGGTATTGGATATATGGAGTCCATGTAACTGTGGGGCAATGGAAATGTTCTACAAGATTATGCATAGAAGGATACAGGACATCTTAAATTATACCAAATATGTAGAATAGCCTATAGGCTAAAATGTAAACCATATTGTAAAACATACAATAACTAAAAATTTAGAAAATTATATAGTCTTAAATATAAATCATAATGTGAAACCAAGTGGAACCATGTTTGAAAGCTATGGTTTCAAAATCTGTACATCAGCTGGAGAAAATATAATATGAGAATGTGAAAAGATCATTGTTGGGGAAGGGACAAAGTGTTTGATGTTGAATATGTGGGAGTACTGTATATTGTATATATGAATTACTGTGACCTAAAACTTTTGTGAAGACAAACTTAATAATTAGAAAAAAAGACAAAAATGGATGTAGACACTGAAGAAGAAAGGAAGGACATTGCCTTGCCACTGTACATGAAGGGCAATACCTATTGGAGTGAAGAAAGGCAAAACATCAAAAACAAAGCTTTTTCATTTTTAAATTTTTTGATATCTCTATTTATTTTTACTTTATTTAATATTGATAAATTAGTATGTATTCTATATCTAACCTTTAAAAACATCACTATATTCCATTTTACTATTAATGGAACCTGGCAATATATTAAGCTGCCTTTTTGAAGAATTTTTGGACCACAGAGAAGTTCAACTATGGCAGGGGAGGAACACTGGTGTGGGTTGTTATTGATGGGGCGCACATGATTGGGAGGGAGATCTCCAGGGCATGTATACAGGGTACATAAAACTATTTGGATAGATTCATAGTGGTTACAGTTAAAAATGACAACTGATAGAGTGCTGAGTTCCTAGCCAGGGGAGATTTATCACATTCTCCAATGGAACTGCAACAATCTCTCAAATGCAATGACAAAGACCAACAAAGAAGGATGGTCCAACAATGATCCCTTGATACCAATGACTATGCTTATGAGACTGTGTGGCTGAAATAAGAACTAGGCCAAGAGTGGCAGGGTGTCTAAGAGTTACCTCCTGACAGCTTGAACATAGGCACTCTCTAAGCCAAAATCAGCATGTAAACGCATTACCTTCCCCCAGCATGGGACATGACTCCTGGGGATAAGCCTCACTGGCACTGAGTGATTACTACCAAGCACCAGCTGACGATGTAACTAGTAAATGACCTTGAATAAAAGGGTCAACTCAGACAAGCAGAATATCTCAGCTGACATATAATATCATGTGTTAAAAACTGCTTTTTGACCTGAAATAAAAGGGGGAAATGGAAAGTACAAATTAGTTTATATGACTATGAGTCTCCAAAAAAAGAGTTGGGAGGTCATCAGAGGGCTTGCACTTATGCATGACTCATTAGGGTCCCAGAAATAGCCAAAGCAAATACAAGCCCAGTTATTGGTTCTTCTGAGGGCTACAGAGACCCACAGGTTCTATGGTTATGGCAGATGGCTCTGGAGTTCAGTGCCATGTCAGTTGGCCCTACTTTGGAGATTGGGTTCCTGAGTGTGATGGAGTTGGACTCAGATGTGGTCTTTCTACACATGCCTCTTCTGTTACTTTATTGAACTGTGTTTGGCCCTGGGGTTGATGTATAATAAGGAGACCAGAATCTCTGGACTGTCCATGTGAGGCCCTGAGCCTCAGCAGACTTGCAATTCCCATACTCTGGTTTATTGGACTTACTCCGGCTAGCTAACAGAGAGGTGAAGAAACCCAAACAGCACACCAGGGAGTCAAGAGTGCCTACAAGTGTAAGCGGAGAATTACATCCATCATCCATGTAAATCTAAGCTCCCTCTTCATATAGAGATGGAATGGACATAGCCAACCCAGGGTCCACAGAATGGAGGAATAGATTATGGATTAGAGTGGAGAAAGTGGCCATGGTGGCTGCTGGTGTTAGGGAATGGGAGGAGGAGATGAGATGTGGAGGTGTTTTCAGGACTTGGAGTTGTCCTGGGTGATGCTGCAGGGACAGTTGCCAGACATTGTATGTCCTCCCATGGCCCACTGGGTGGAACGTGGGAGAGTGTGGGCTGTGATGTGGACCATTCACCCTGAGGTGCAGTGGTGTTCAGAGATGTATTCACCAAGTGCAGTGGGTGTCTCATGATGATGGAGGAGATTGTTGTTGGGGGGGAGGGGTGGAGGAGGGGGATGGGGGTATGTGGGGACCTCATATTTTTTTAATGTAATATTAAAAAATAAATAAAGACAGAAAAAAATAGAGTGGACTTCCTGATATTCTACTATGAAACTATTGTCATGCTGAGGGTAGGGAGAGAGAAGAAGAGATATGATGTGGGGCATTTTCAGGACTTGGAGTGGCATGAGTGGTACTGCAGGGACAATTGCTGAGCATTGTATGTCCTGCCATGGCCCACTGGGTAGATGGGGGGAAAGTGTAAACTCTAATGTAAACCATTATCCATGTGGTGCAGCAGTGCTCCAAAATGTCTTCACCAAATGCAATGAATGTCCCATGTTGATGAAGGAGGTTGCTGATATGGGAGGAGTGTGGTGTGGGGGTAGATGGTATATCAGGACCTCATATTTTCTAATGTAACATATTGAAATTAAAGAAAAAAATTTAAAAATCTCTAGTATCTGTAATATTTAACAATGTCCCCAATTTCATATAGGATTTTAGCATTTTTCATCCTCTCCTTATTTTCTTTTTCAATATGAATAAATCTTTACAATTTCTTGAACACTTCCAACAATCTCATTTTAATTTCTTTGTTTCTGTCAAGAGTTTTCTATTCTCTATTTCATTTCTCTCCATCTCAACTTTTTATATCCTTGCTTCTACTAGATTTAGGTTCCCCTTCACTTTCAGTACCTCCAGATTTATAGTTTTGCTATTTATTTGTGATCTTTCTCCTTTTTTAACATCGACATCCAGACCTACAAATTTCCCTTCACATTAAATTTTCTCCCTAACCTAGCCTGACATATGGAATTAATTTAGCTACAATCCTCTCTCTAAGCCAAACTCAGCAAATAAGTGCATTAACTTCCTAGCAGCATGGGACATGAATCCCAGTGATGAGCCTCCCTGGCATTGATGAATTACTACCAAGCATCAGCTAGCAAAGAAGCTGGAGAAAGACCAAAAGGGGGAAAGCATAAAGGTAAATGAGTTAATATGGCTAAAAGACTCAAGGTGGGTCAGGAGGTTATTCCAGAGATTACACTTATGCACCTCTCAGCAGGATCTCATTGACTCCTAAGGTAAATATTGCCCCAAATAATGGGTATCCTGAATGCTCTGGAGAAATCTGGACACTATAGACTGGTTCAGACTGCTCAGGAGTTTGGTGTTCTGCCAGTAGTGCCTACTTTGGAATTTATGCTCCCAGTGTGACAGAGTTGCAATCAGTCATGCGGTAACTATGCATAGGTCTTCTGCCCCTTCTATTTGAACCTATAATTAGTACAAGATTTAATGGGTGTATGTCCAGGAGACTTAAATATTTGGGATGTCCATGTGCCAGTTGTGCCCTAAATCTCAATAGATTTGCAACACTTAAACTCTCCAGTTCACAGGACTAACCCAGAACAGCTAACAAGGAGATAATGATGGGCAAAAACCATCTCAAGGAATAGAGAGTGTCTGGAACTGCAAACAAGATATTTTTATTCACCTTCCCCATGGAATCTAATCCCCCTCCCAATTAGAAACATAGTGGACACCACCATCCTGTAATCCTCAGGATAAGGGAATGAACAATGGACTAGAGTATATTTACAGTTATTCTACTATAGACTTATAGTGATTCCAGATATGAAAGAACTTTTATCATTTATGTGTAGTCAGGGGTCATTGGAGTTTCTAAGGAGATGGAGAGGGAAAAAACAGATATAATGTGGGGGCATTTTTGAGAATTCAGAATTGTCCTGAATGACATTGCAATGAAAGACAGATAAAGGCCACTATATATCCTGTAATAACTTACAAAAATATGTGGCAGAGAGTGTAAACTACAAGGTAAACTATAATCAATGCCTAGTGACAATGCTCCAAAATGTGTTCCTCAATTTTAACAAACGTACCATATTAATAAGTGATGTTGTTAATATGGGAAATGTGGGAGGGCTAAGAAGTGGGGCATGTCGGAACACCCTTTATTTTTTATGTAACATTCATGTAACCTAAGTATCTTTTTAAAAAAATTTAGAAAGTATATTAAAAATATTTTAGCCATAAAATAAAAATAATAGGAAACTTCTTAGGAAGAGTAGTTCAAATGCCTGCTGTAGGCTTACCAGACTCTCACCTCTGGAAAGCTTGAGATTCTATATTCTTGAAGAGAGTTTATATGAAGATGCTACAAGAACCTCTCCCAAGTGAAATCTCTGGTAAGAGATTCCTGGCTAAAAGTGAGATCCTTGGAATTATAGCTACATTCTAAAGCTTACATAGGTATAAGCATATTAATCAAAAATTGGTTCAAGATACATATTTGCCCTGACCTTAATGCTACTAGATGGGAACCCCCCCTGAATGACAAGCCAGTGGGAAGTCTGAAATCTCAGCACCTAAGTACTCATGAAAGGTCTAGGTATAAACATTTTTTTAAAGATTTATTTATTTCTCTCCCCTTCCCCCCAACCCCCCGCCCTGGTTGTCTGTTTTCTGTGTCTGTTCGCTGCGTCTTCATTTGTGTCTGCTTCTGTTGTTGTCAGCAGCACTGGAATCTGTGTTTCTTTTTTTTTGTATCATCTTGTTGTGTCAGCTCTCCTTGTGACAGCACCATTCTTAGGCACAATGCAATTTCTGTCGCGCTGGGCGGCTCTCCTTACAGGGCGCACTCTTTGTGCATGGGGCTCCCCTACGCAGGGGACACCCCTGCGTGGCAAGCACTCCTTGTGTGCATCAGAGCTGCACATGGGCCAGCTTCACCTGGGTAAAGGAGGCCCAGGGTTTGAACTGCAGACCTCCCATGTGGTAGATGGTCGCCCTAACCACTGGGCCAAGTCCGCTTCCCTCTAGGTATAAACTTAACATTAATCTGTTCTGGTTTCCTAATGGCAAAATAAAATCAAATGTACGTCCTCTCTTTTCCACCTAGGCCTCCAAGAAGTCTCCAACATATGGGCCCACCTAATTTAACAGAACATTTATTAAAATCAAAAACAAACACAAAGAAATAAACATAAGAGTCATAGGCCATTGCAGAAAGGAGAAAAGTGTCCAATCCTGCAAAAAATCTTGAAACATATATCTGCCTTAGGCAGTTTCCATAAGATATGATTTTGCTTTCATTCCAGATGTTCAGCAGCATACCTCAGACAGTGCTGGAGGTGAGACAGGTATCTGTAGAAGACGGGGTAGAGAGGACGATTACATGGTCATGTGGAGGTGGAAGTCTGAAACGATGGCCAGGATAATGAGCAGATTCCTAGTGCAGGTGACCAGCTACATGGAAAGGAAGAGCCAAAGAGGAAGGGCTGCACTTTTGTATCTTCTGAGACGGGAGGACAAATTCTAAAATTTGTGTATGGTTTTCTGAATCCATGTATGCAATGCAACGGTAGAACAGTGACCACAGCAAAGCAAAGTTAGCCAAACAGCTACAACCAAATTAATATAAATGCAATGGAATGTACTAAAAATGTGTTATTTATTTATTTATTTGTTATATATAGATGTTCTGCTCTTTATCTGAAAATATCAGGGAAACCAAATGCCTGTCCTTCTCTTTGATTCTCTTGCTGGCTAGCTATTCTTGTCCATAAGTGTAAGAATTTTGCTAAGGAAACCATTTTCACTACAAATCCTCTTAGACTTTATTTTATTCCACATATATTGTGAACAGTTATTTTGAATCATGTGATGAAAAGTTTTGGTATTAGATATTGGTGATGGTACACAATATTGTAGGTTTAATTAATATTACCAAACTGTACACATGAAAATGGATAAAATGAGGAATTTTGAGTTTTTTTCAGGTTACTAAAACAGTAAGTTAATAAATAAATACATAAATAAATGAATGAATGAATAAGTAAAGTTATTCCATTTTTATGGATTATAAGACTCAATGTTGGTAAGGTCAGCTTTTTCCCAAATTGATCTATGTATTCAATTCAATCTCCTTCTAAATACTGGCATGTTAATTTGGAGATATTGACAAACCAGTTCTATAGTTTCTATGGATAGGCAAAAGACTTAGAAATCCTAAAAAAACTATTGAACAGGAAAAAAGTTGTAGGACACATATCACCAGCTTGGGGTTGCCCTGGATGGTGCTTCAGGGGCAATCACCGGACGTTGTGAGTCCTCCCAGGGCCCACTGGATGGAGTGGGGGAGAGTGTGGGAGTTGATGTGGACCGTTGGCCATGGGGTGCAGAGATGCCCAGAGATGTACTTACCAGGTGCATTGGATGTGTCATGATGATGGGAGTGAGTGTTGCTGGGGGGGGGGGAGTGGTGGGGTGGGGGTGGTGGGGTTGAATGGGACCTCATATTTTTTTTTTAATGTAATATTTTTACAAAATCAATTAAAAAAAAATAAAGCAGTTTTCAGAAAAAAAAAAAAAAGACCATGAAAGAGCAGGGTTGTATTGGTTTAATAGACACATAGAGTAATGTCAAAAAAATTAAAAATAGTCACACACAAATCTATTCAAATGACCCTAGACAAAGGAGTTAGCACAATTCAATAGAGAAAGTGTGTTCTTTACAACAATTGCAGCTGGGACAATCAGATACACACATTCAAAATAAAAAGTGAACTAAAGCCCAGATTGTACATATTTCACAGAAAATGAATGTAACATTTAAAATTAAAGTGCAGTTTGGTGCCCCAATTCCCTATTTTTAAAAATGATAATTGTCTTTTCTTTTTCTGCAAAGTAGTCTGTTGGATTTTTGTTTAAGAATGCACTGAACATCTAAATTATCTGGGGCAAAATTGTCTTCCAAACCATGTGCATAGAATGTCCTTCCATTTATTTAGACCATGTTTGATTTCTTGTAGCAAAGTTTAGCAGTTTTCTGTATGCAAGATAAACAAATTGATCAATGAAATCAAATTGAGTGTTCAAAAATACAACTTCACATCTATGGTCAATTGATTTGTGGCAAGGCTACCAGTCAGTCAAACTGGGACAGAGAAATATCTGCAAAAAACGGTGCTAGATATGGGGGTATTTTTGGAACTTGGAGATGTCCTTAATGACGTTGCAGAACAGATGCAGGACATTATATATCCTGCCATAACTCACTGAATGGACTTGGATAGAGTGTAAACTAAAATGTAAATAATAGTCCATGTGGTGTAGCAGTATCCAAAATGTATTCATCAATTGCAATGAATATACCACACTAGTGAAAAAAAAAAGAAGGATCCTTGGGGTAACGAAAATGTTCTGTATCATGGTAGTAACAATATCATGCTGGTTGTGATGTTGTATTATAATTTTGGAAGATGTTATATTGGGAAGAACTGGGTAAAGCATACATGAAACCTCTCTGTATCATTTCTCTGTACTATTTCTCTGTATCATTTCTTACAATTGTATGTGAATCTACATTTATCACCAAAAAATTTTTTTTAAACTTATAGAGAAAATTTAAAAATGTTGCTGGGAGAGCTGTACTTCAATATCCAAAGAATGAAATAATTCCTGTCCCCACACCTTATATAAAATACACTCAAAATGGATCACAGGCCTAAATATTTGAGCCAGAACTATATAACTCCTTCAAGAAGATGTAGGTAAGGATCTTCAGCATCTTGGGGTAAAAGGTGGTTTCTTAGATGTTACACACAAAGCAAGAACAAGCTAAAAAAACTGAAAAATGATACCACCTCATTTGAAAATGCTTGTACTTCAAAGAACTTTGTCAGGAAGGTGAAAAGGGCAGCCTACACAGTGGGAGAAAATATTTGGAAACCATACACAATAAAGGTTTAATATCAAGTGTATTTTAAAAATGATCCTTCAACTCAATGATAAAAAGACAAACATTCCAATTTTTAAATGGACAAAAGTCTGGAAAAGACACTTTATGAAGAAAAAATACAAATGGTTTCAAAAGACCTTGAATAAAGTGGGAAATAGTAAATACAAATGAGTTTATATGGCTATAAGACATCAAAATGAGTCAGGAGGTTATCACAGATGTTAACACTTACACACGTCTCAGCAGGATCTCATAGACAGCAAAAGAAGTTATGAGCCCAAATAGTGGGGCTCCTGAAGTCATTGGAGATACCCAGGTCCTTTGGTCATGGCAGGTAATCTGGAGTCTGGTGCATTACCAGTGGACCTTACTGTGGAATTTGTACTTCCAAGTGTGTCAGAGTCAAACTCAGATATGACTTCTCTACACACACATTTTTGGTCCATTTTATTGAACATACAGTTGGTGAAGGAGTTGGAGGGTGTATGCTCAGGAGACTTGAATCTCTGGGCTGTCTGTGTGCCTCCTGGGGCCAGAGGCTCAGGAGAATTGCAATGCCTATTCTCCAGTTCATTGGACTCACCTAGGACAACTAACAAGGATGTGAGTATCGACAACCACCACATCAAGGAACTGAAAGTGTCAACAGCTACAAGCAGGAGATTTCCATCCATCAGCCATATGGGATGAAAGTTCTCTCTTAGTTAGAGGGGGAGTGGGCATCACCATCCTGAATCCTCAGGATTGGGGAATAAAATATGGTTTATAGTGGACTTACTGCTATTATACTATAAATTTATTGTGATTCTAGAAATGGTAGAAATTATATCAATGATGTGGACACCTTGGCCAGTGGAGTTGCTGAAGGGAGGAAGTGGGAACAAGAGGTATAATATGAAGGCCTTTTTGGACTTAGAATTTTGAGAATGACATTGCAAAGATACATACCAAACATTATATATCTTGCCATATCCTACCGAATGGAGTCGGAGAGAGTGTAAACTACAATGTAAATTATAATCCATGCTCTGTGGCAATGCTCTAACATGTGTTTATAAATTGCAATGAATGTACACTAAGGAAAGAACCTATTAATGTGGGAAAAGTTGGATATGTGGGATGTGGGGAATACAGGAGTCCCCTATATCCTTTTAATGTAACATTTTATGTAATATATGTATTTTAAAAATACATTTTAAAAAAGCACATGAAAAGATGCACAGCATCACTAGATATTGAGGAAAGTTAAATCTAAAGTATAATGTGATGACATCTTACTCCCATTAGACAGGGTACTATAGAAAAAAAAAATACACAAAACTACAAGTATTAGAGTGGATGTGGGGGAAGAGAAACACTCACCCACTGCTGGTGAGAATGTAGATTGGTGCAGCCACTTTGTAGGATGGTTTGGCATTACGTCAGGAAGGTACAAAGAGAATTTCCATATGATCCACCAATCCCACTACTAGGATAATACCTAGAAGAATTGAAAGCAGGGATGGCAACAGATATATGTGCACCAATGTTCATGGCAGCATTATTCATAAGTGGCAAATGGAGAAAATTTAAATACAACAGAGTTTTATGGCTAAGAAATTTCAGCATGAGTCAGGAGATTATTCCAAAGTTTATAATTAATGCACATCTCAGGTGGATTTCACAAATGTCACAACAAAGAATGCCTCAAACAGGGTGCACCCAAAGGCACTAGAGACATCTAGACACTAAAGGTAGGGCAGACAACCCTATGAAATCGGCACGCTATCAATCGGTTTTACCTTGGAATATATGATAACCTATCACCTCAATATAAAATAAATGATACTCACTTATCATTTCCCTACACCTGATTCTTCTCCTTTTATTTGAACCTATAATTAGCACTCTACCCACTAAATATACGTACCAGAGACTTAGTCTTTGTTCTGTACATATGCTGCTTGACCCCTAAATCTCAGGAGACTTGCAATCAACACTTAAATTTCCAGTTCTTCAGACTTGCTAAGGATAACAAACAAAATGAAGATGATGGACAATGCCCTTACCAAACAACAGAGACTATTTACAACTGCAAGCAAGACAGTTCCACCCAGTCACCCCAAAGGAAGTAAGCACCCTCTCATCCTGAAGCAGATCAGGTATCACCATCCCCAGATCCTCAAGTTTAAGGAATGAATAAACATAAGTGTGTGTTGCAACTATAGACCAAGGTAAAATTATTATAGTAGTAACAGAAGGACTTTTACTATTGATCTGGCAATAGGGGTTACCAGAGTTTCTGAGAGGAGGCAGAGGGAAAAAAAGTTGGAATAAAGAGCATTTTTAGGGCATTCTACTTTTTCTTCACATTTTTGCAATAATGGATATCAGCCACTATACATTTTGTCAAAGCCTTTAAAATTGGGTGGTGTGAAATGTTACCAATAATGTAAACTATAGACACTTTATGATGTGTTCATCAATTGTAACCATATATCATACATATGTAAGATGTTATTAATATGGGAAAAGGTGAGATGGGGAAGGATTGGGTACACGGGAATCCCCTATATTTTCAATGTAACTTTTCAGTCATCTAAAACTTCTTTAATAATAAAGATAAAAAATTAAAAAAAAACTTGCAATGTGGCATCATTTCACACATATCAGAATGACACTATTTCTAAAAACAGAAGACTACAGGAACCAGAATTGCCACCCCTCTTCACTGTGCCCTTCCTGTCCATGAACCTGCTCAGCAATTTGGCCACCATCATTCACACCCACCTCCATATGCCCACACACTTCTTCCTCAGCAACCTGTCACTTCATGACATCTTTGGTGTCTTTGTGTTAGTGGGCATATGCATTTTAATACATGACAAAATTCCATGTTTTATATTACACAAAGAGAAAAATATAACATTTTCCATTACTCTAAATAAAATCTCTCCTTTTTCTACATTTTCCACAAACTTTGAAGTGCACTTTTATGAAAAATCTGTTTTCTCTACTATCCAATTTTTTTAATCACCATTTTGTTCAAAACTCCCTTCAATCTTTATGAGGAAGGAATGACTTCCCTCAGGATTTGAAATCATGCCCAATATGCTTCCTAGAATAGTCTGATTCAATTCAGAGCCATGACTTATTTTTCACTGGAACATTGTGGCATCCTCAAATCTAAACTCTCTCTGTGTGTCCCTTGACTCAGGATCAGCAGATTTTTCCTAAGAGAAAATACACCCTTTTGTTTCTGGATACCTCCTCAAGTGCAGGGAGATCTTACATGAGGCATTGATGAGTGGAACAAGAAAAATCTTGCTTCGCTGATGGACTCTTGCTGACCCAGAGGAGGCTATAAAGTGCCACAATGAGGAAAATGAAGATTGGATTTTGTGTAAAGTTACTTCAGAGACACAGAAAAGGGCACATGATGGAAAAGGCACCCAAACAGAAAATTCTCCAGTGGTTTACCATGGATGGTCCTTTCACCTTTATTCCATCAATTCTATCAACCTCATGCCATTCTCACTTACCATGCTTCATTTCAGTTCACCTGTGTCCTATTTTTTAATAGCTGTGGCTTTCCTTCTCTAGATCTGATCTGCAAAGCACACACAGACACATTTGTATAAGCATGAAAATACTTGGAATGGGTCCCTAATTCTTTGAGTCACACTTTAATTCCTTATAGCATATTTTGTTCTATTCTGTAATTCTTACAAAGTACAGTATTGACCCACATATGGGATCTAGTCACAGAATATGCTGTTAGTATGTCTTCTACATGTATTTTAGCAATCCTCAGCTTCTTCTTTTTCCATCATTGACATTTCTGTGAAACTACATTCTTTCCTTCATTCTCAAAATATATATTTATTGACCCATTGTCATAAACAGGCATGAACTGAACAGGTCTGGGGGGAGAGTATGTAGATTTCTGCTCTATCCCTCAAGGAACTCACATCTGGCAGTGAAAAAACACAGAGACTTTAGTAAAAGCAGCATGAAACCAAGGTTCCTATCATCCAAATTATGTGCACCTGTGAGGATGATAAACAAAATAAGGTTCAAAATAGATGATGCCAGCCTGTCCTGAGGGAGTTTAGAGGTTTCCATAAAAAACAGGAGTGAAAAAAACTTCAACTGGAACTGTTGCAGAGATACCAGGAAGAGGGAAGAAGAAAGATAAAGTCACTGAATATGGAAACTATGGCCTTCTCTTAAAGGTGCATGTTAAGTTCAACATCTTGGAAATCAGAATGGATGAGGGCAGGTGACAGTGAAAAGCAATGCTGGCAGGTTGACTGTGGAGAGTTGGGATTATGTTTGAAGATGCAGAATATTTATTTCATTGTCCTGAAGGGGTTGCATGTGATGGAATTTGAACATTAATTTTGTAACATAGAAGATATCTGGCTATGTATGACTATCAGTTTGAAGGGTGCTCATTCTGTGATTAATAGGAGAGGTGATGAGGGAATGAAAAAGGATCATGGATTTGGGGACATGAGGGATGGAAAAAGGTATTTGAAAAAAAGTCAACCTAATTTCATTAACATTGATGTCCACATAATTATGAGAAGGGTGAAACAGTGTGGAGCTTTTAACCTATTTTAACTATCTTTCAACCTTTTTGGGAGAATGGATGCTATATTTCCCAATATATAGGATTATTTTTTAAAATGGTTCATTTCCAATCAATGTTAATCAGCAAATATGTGGTACATATAAGATTCAAACTCAGCTTCATCTGACTTCAAATATTTGCATTTAAATTCGAAAAGCTTTCTAGTGCATAACTTAAAATTTCTCAATATTTTTTGTACTTATTATATTTTATTTATGAGATATTTCTTTATTCTCTTTTATCAATTTAATATTGGCTGGTGAGGCTACTTGGTGTATTGGCATTGTAAAAAGATACTACTACTTTTGTTTAGCTAAGTAGGTTTTGCATTTTTTAAAGTTTTTTCTGGACATTGAGGGGATACAAATGTGTTGGAATGCCCCAGAACCCAGGTAGGTTTTCTTCATCAAACTTTCTCAATGAAGACTTGGACTTATGACTTATACTTTCCTTAAAGTCAATATTTATCTCATAGAGTCCTGAGTTGAGATGCAAATATATTGAGGGCAATAAGAGTGCTCCTTTTAATTTGGGGGGCTACATTTGCAACATAATTAAGTGCAAGATGTACTATACGCGAAGAAGGAAATTTCTGTGTCTTGAAGTTTTAGCAGCAGCAGTGAGATCACCTGGTTCTTTAACCTTCTCAGACTCCATCTGTCATCACTGACCTCTTTACTTATTCTCCTGACACACTGGCTACTTTGTGACCTTGAACATCCTAAACAATTTCCTTTGTGCTTTTGCCCTTGATATTGCCACTGAAGAGGACATAAGTCCCCAGATATCCTAATTGACACATTTTCTCTTATGTGAGTTCTCTGCAATTTATTGCTTTGTATGATGATGTTTCCTGAACAATGTGTGATAAATAACATGGCCTCTTTACTTTATTTTTTTTACCTTTTCTTTTCCTTGAGGCACTTGTAACAATAGGGAATGCCATGATTATTTCCCCAGGAAAAGATTTTTACTTTGTTTTTACTTTGTATACCCTTTGCTAGACAGTGAGAGACACAAATTCAGAACTCGGTATGCATTCCTCCAATGAATGGCTGAATTTCACTTTGAAACAATGCAATGTATAACTGTTTGGGAAATTAACTGAAAATAGGACGGGGAACTTGAGTTAGAGTATGTTCAAAGGGTCCTTTGAAAGGGGATCAGTAACATAAAGAAAATCTAGGAATTAATTTATACTCTATAAAATATAAATTATGGATTTGTTAGCAACTCCTATGTTTTGGATTATTAGTCATGTCCTTTCTCTATTTCTGGATAGTCACATTAACCAGATGTAGCCAGGAAATGAAACATGAATTCTAGGCTTTCTTCTATTGGGACTCTCAGTAGAACCAGAATTCCAGTCCTTATGTTTGACCTCTTCTTGTCCATGTTTATTGTCACCATCTTTGGAGACCTGCTCATCATCCTGGCCACCATCAATGACTCCCACCTCCACATAACCATATACTTCTTCCTCTCCAACCTCTCTTTTGTTGGCATCTGTTTTATTCCTCCACCACCCCTAAGATGCTGATGTACATAGATAAGCACAGGAGTGTCATAACCTATGCAAGTTGCCTCAACTAGATGTAATTTTTCACATTATTAGGAAGTTTAGACAACATGCTACTCATTGCAATGGTCTATGACAGTTTCTTGGCCATCTGTCACTCCCTGCAATATGTGGTCATCATGAACACCCAGCTCTGCACCCTTTTGATTCTAGGTCCTTGTATAGGGTGTTACCTGGATTTCTTGATAGAATGCTTAATGGTGTTGAGGCTATCATTTTGTAAAGAGTTGGAAATCCCCCAATTTTTCTGTGAATATAATCAGACCATCCAACTTGCCTGTTCTGACACTTTCATAAATGACTTAGTGATGTATTTCGCAGTAGGGATGCTGGATGGAGGAACATTCATTGGCATCAATTTTTCCTAGTCTGTGATTGTTTCCTCCATAAATGGAATCTCATCAGCGATTGGAAAATATATGGCAGTTTCCACCTGTGTATTTCACCACACAGTTTTCTCCTTTTTTTACTGTATGCAAGTACGAGTGTACTTTAGTACTTTTGTGTTGCATAATGCAAATGCAAGTGCACCACCCTCGGTGATGTATACTGTGTTCATAATCATGTTGAACCCCTTCATCTACATTCTGAGTATAAAAAACTCACACCAGTAGAATATCTCAGCCTACATGTACTATCAGGTGTTAAAAACTACCTTTTGACTTTTGATAAAAGGGGGAAATGGAAATGACAAATGCGTTTATATGGCTATGAATCTCCCAAAAAGAGTCAGGAGGTCATCAGAAGTGTAATGCTCACGGATGCCTAAGCAGGGTACCAGAGACAGCCAAAGTAGATTGAAACACAGGTACTGGTTCTCCTGAGTGCTTCAGAGACCCACAGGTTCTATAGTCATGGCAGTGCCATGTCTGTTGGTCCTACTTTGGAGTTTGTGTTCCTGAGCATGATGGAGTTGGACTCAAATATGACCTTTCTACATATGCCACTTCTGTCACTTTTACTGGACCAGTGATTGGCGCTGGGTTTGGTGTATACTCAAGAGACCTGAATCTCTGGACTGCCCATGTGAAAGTCAGTCCCTGAGCCTCAGAAGACTTGCAACTCCTACCCTCTGGTTTATTGAAATTACCCTGGCCAGATAATAGGCATGTGAAGAAGATCAACCACCACACCAGGGAGCCAAGTGCCTAAAACTGCAAGCAGGAGGATGGTACCCATCATCCACATAGAATCGAATCTGCCTCTTGATGTAGAGGGGGACTGGACATAACCATCCCAGGGTCCACAGGATGTAGGAATAGAGTATGAATTAGAGTGGATTTACTGGTGTTCTGCTGTGGAACTATTGTGATTAGTAAAGGAAGAAATTGTAGTATTGATGTGGAGAAAGTGGCCATGGTTGCTGCTGACGGTAGGGAGAGGGAAGAAGAGATATTATATGGGGGCATTTTCAAGACTTGGAGTTGTCCTGGGTGGTGCTGCAGGGACAGATGCTGGACATTATGTGTTCTCTCATGGCCCACTGGGTGAACTGGGGGAGAGTGTAGACTACAATATAGACCACTGTCCATATGGTGCAGCAGTGCTCCAAAATATATTCACCAGGTGCAATGAAAGTGCCACGATGATGGAAGAGGTTGTTGATGGGGGAGGAGTGGGGTGAGGGCTTGGGGGGTATGTGAGGACTTCATATTTTTTTAACGTACCTTTTTAAAAATTAAAGAAGGGGGAAATACCATAATGGAGGCTTTGAATAGATTTCTTAGTGGATAGCCATAAATTGTTCTTGGTCTTGGATTTAAGAAATGCCTTGATTTCAGGGTTCAAAAACTCAGAGACAGAAATCATTGCGGTCACCCCTCGGGCTGAAGTGTGGTTTGTTGGCCTGGCGGGGGAGCAGCCGCGGCAGGCCAAGCCGCTGCCCCCATAATAGGGTTGCTGGTCGGACTCACCACCACCCCTGAAGGGAGCTCGGCATGGGCGCAGAATGCCGTCGGGTCTCCCCTTCTCAGCAGCCATGCTTCCGCGGCCACCCCTCCTCCCAGATGGCGCCAAACGATGCCTGTGGGGTGGCACCCTTCTTCTTCTTTCTCCCTGCGCAGGCGCAGGGTGGAAAATTCGTCTGCCCTTTTCCCCTCCCCTGACAGCAGCAACAGCCAGGCGTGGGCGGAAAAATCCATTCTGCCCTTTTCCCTTCCCCCGACAGCAGCAACAGCCAGGCGTGGGTGGGAAACTCCAGTCTGCCCTCTACCCCAGCAACAGTGACAGCCAATCCCTAACCACCACGCCTCCCTCGTCCAGTACCTCCCACTGACCTTTCTCCGGCAACCAATCAGAACAGGGTGTGGCTCCGAACAATCAGCCTTCCCCAGCCCCTATAAAACTGTTGCCTCTCCCTCAATAAAGTGGACTTGTGTGTTTACCTTGTCTCCGCGGTAGTTCTTCTGCCGTGCGCCCTCCAGTCCTGAGAGCCCCCGACAAGGGCCTGGCCTCCCTTGTCCCCAGTTCGTCGCCTGCTTCTCCGGGCGAACCCTTCGTCGCTGGCTTCGCCAGGCGACCCTGTCAGCCGAACCGCACAACCCCTGTGAGACCGACCCCTCTTCTGCTGCCGGACCGACCCCTTGTCCCAAGTGGGACCGATCCCTCGTCCCAAGAGGGACCGACCCTTCATCCTGAGCTGGACCGACCCCTCGTCCGCAGCCAGACCCCACCTCTACCGACCGAGCAAGCCGCCGCAGGTGGCGCCCAACGTGGGGCAAAGCAACCCCACCACAGCACAATGTGGGGCAAGGCAACTCCACCACAGCCTCACTCCATAACCTGGCGCCCCCCCCTCCTCTCTTCTCACCGTGGGACTTCTCTCGTGCAACATTGCTGCTACCTGAGCCTTGGCTACCTCATATGATGCGGTCTGGGAGAATCACTGGATGGCTTTCTCCTTCCATGTCGGTGGCTTATACAGACCCGCTATGATTAAGAGGCGCCAATAAAACTCTCAGGAGCGCGTGCCTGAGTACCTCCACCCCTGCCTTCACCTCTGCCTCCTCCCCTCCACACTTGCTCCCCTTTGCCTTGCTCCACTGCTCGTCGTTCCGCCCTCCCCTCGTCGGGGTCTTCTAATGGCCCGCGACCACCGTCGGAGTCCTATCGGCTCCGACCCCTCGTCTCACCACACACCTCAGCTCCCATCACTGCGCTCTCAAGGTAAGGGCCCCTTTTCTTATCGGCTCCAAAAGGCCATTAGCAATGGGTAACATCCTATCTGCTAAGCAAGCCCCACAAGTTCGGGCCCTCGCCGGTCTCCTAGACACTCACCGGTGTAAGATCTCTTTCAAACAGCTTCAGGTATATTGGGACCTTCTTCTCCCCTTTAATCCATGGCTTACCACGTGTCAGCTTTGGGACCCGGACACCTATACTCGCCTTATAGATAGGGTCACTTTTGCTGTGGAGCAGGAAGGTAAAAGATTCCCTCCTGGCTTATTACAGGCAACATGAAGTCCAGAAGAAATCTTGAAGGGCATAATCTATGATATGCTATATAAAAAAGGATTTAAAAGCAGCTATACCAAGAAAGTAAGAATTATGAGTCAACTGTAAATAAATTATATATTTCTGTTAATGTGTTGTAATTGTTCTGTGTTTGTCTGTCTGTTCGTTCAATGTCAACGTATATTGTGATACCTCCGGATGGTAAATATAAATTACTAGAAATCTTTAAAAGAGCTCTATTCAAATGGCCAAAAATTAAATAAGCGCTTATATTAATACTTAAGTTTATTATATTAATACATAAGTTTAAATGTTAATAAGATATCTACAATTTAAAAAAAAATTGTAAGTCTTAATTAACAAAATTAACTGTATGTCTTCAAAAAAAGTTGTTCTTGCCTAGATTAAAATGAATAACTTATTTTTCTTCACAGGATAATATAAAGAATGTAAAACTTATATGAATATTAAAAAGGTTAAAAGTTTGTAAAAATGCTAACGGAAATGTAATAAGTTTTGCAAAAAGACGTATTTTGTCCTAAAGTAGGATGGCTAATTTTTCATAAACTCTTGAAACTTAATTTGCATGCGGCAAGTGTAAAAGGTATTGTGATAACTTTACGTAAGGGAATGTGTTCTGTAAAGATAAAATTTATCTTCAATAGTTTACATTAAGGTATTAAATGGCTAATTCCAAAAGGGCATTCTTAAATATATATATATAAAACTGAATTGATGATAATAATAATAAAAGGTAATTTTATAACAGGAAAGATTAACAGCAACCAAGCTCCCCTGCCAACTTGCTTTTAGGAAACGGTTTCTAATATTGCATGCTACTAAGTATTTAAAGAAAAGTTATTCTTAAGGAAACAGAAGATGATTTTGTCTTTGCAGCCATTGTCTATTTAGCAACACCCCTCGCTATTGGCCTAGCCACTGTTGCGCCGGATGATTGGAACCTTAAACAAAGACTCCTCTTCACTGTCATCTACCTATCTATCGTTACTATATTTACTGCCCTCATTTTCCTTCGTTTATAAAGCAGTCTCCTACAAACCACAAAGCTTCTGTCTTAAACATACCATTCTCAACCCTATCCTCTAAATGATCTTCTCACTTTCCCCACAGCCTTTAATACTTTATTTCTTCCTCATAACCTTTGCTTTTTTGATAATATTTTCTGCCATCTGTCTAGCCGCTACTCCCCCAGAAGATTGGAACCTCGGCCAACGAATTCTACTCTCCATCGCCTTTCTGTTTATTATCCTCTTTTATGCTTTACTCCTTATCTTCCTCCCATAATGACTTCACCAAGCCTCCTCTTGTCCAAAACCATCACCCTTCTTTTCCTCACACTCCCCATTGCACTCACCAACCCAAGCCATCAGCCTTTTAATTGGACAGTAAGCCTCTGGCAGGAAAAAGTAATCCTCTCCTACAATGTCTTCGCTGCAAAGGAGAGATCAACTACCTGCAACACGCTGTCATCCTGGACTTGTAACAACAGATGGATCTTATAGCCGCTGAGATCAACAAGAATTGGACATTGGTCACCCTTGCTTGCAACGGCAAGATACCGCCCCCTAAATTGTACATTTATATCCCCATCATACTCACCTCCTTCTTCAGCCCCGCTTCCCTCATTGCTTACTGCCTCTTGGGCCTCGGCTAATTGTTGCTGCTGCCATCCTGGCCCTTATTTGAAAAGAAGGGGGAAATGCGGTCACCCCTCGGGCTGAAGTGTGGTTTGCTGGCCTGGTGGGGGAGCAGCCACGGCAGGCCAAGCCGCTGCCCCCATAATAGGGTGGCTGGTCGGACTCACCGCCACCCCTGAAGGGAGCTCGGCATGGGCGCAGAGTGCCCTCGGGTCTCCCCTTCTCGGCAGCCATGCTTCCGCAGCCGCCCCTCCTCCCAGATGGCGCCAAACGTTGCCTGTGGGGCGGCACCCTTCTTCTTCTTTCTCCCTGCGCAGGCGCAGGGCCGAAAATTCCAGTCTGCCCTTTTCCCCTCCCCTGATAGCAGCAAGAGCCAGGCGTGGGCGGAAAAATCCACTCTGCCCTTTTCCCTTCCCCCGACAGCAGCAACAGCCAGGCGTGGGCGGGAAATGCCAGTCTGCCCTCTACCCCCGCAACAGCGACAGCCAATCCCTAACCACCACCCCTCCCCCCTCCAGTACCGCCCACTGACCTTTCTCTGGCAACCAATCAGAACAGGGCGTGGCTTCGACCAATCAGTCTTCCTCGCCCCTATAAAACTGTTGCCTCTCCCTCAATAAAGTGGACGTGCGTGTTTACCTTGTCTCCGCGGTAGTTCTTCTGCCTTGCGCCCTCCAGTCCTGAGAGCCCCTGACAAGGGCCTGGCCTCCCTTGTCCCCAGTTCGTCGCCTGCTTCTCTGGGCGACCCCTTCGTCACTGGCTTCGCCGGGCGACCCCGTCAGCCGAACCGCGCAACCCCTGTGAGACCGACCCCTCGTCTGCTGCTGGACCGACCCCTCGTCCCAAGCGGGACCGATCCCTCATCCCAAGTGGGACCGACCCCTCGTCCTGAGCTGGACCGACCCCTCGTCCGCAGCCAGACCCCACCTCTACTGACCGAGCAAGCCGCCACAAATCATGATTCTTTGAAATTTCTGGAACTAAGATCTCCATTAGAAGGGACAAATATAACCCTAAATATGTTGAAGTTAAACTTTACATCATACATTCTATTACAAAAGAAAATAATTGCTCCAAATACCTTATATCAACACAATAAGTAAAATATCTTGGTTAGGATTTGCAGATAATTTATGCAATGGAATATAGGACTGAGTTGCATGGAAAATACATAAGACTCTTCCCATTCTTTTAATAAAATGTCTGTCCTTTCTCTAAATTTCTTCTTAAACATGGAGGATTTTGTTAGTGAATAATCTCTGTATTTAGTTTATGATCCAATTTTTAGCCTTAATGTTTACAAATCTGTTCAATCTTCATGACAAATGGATAACTTTAAAAGAGCTTGGGATCCTGCCCAATGATTGCCCTGGGAATGGTTTTGTTCTGAGTCAGGGCACAATTTATTCCTGTACAAACCAATAAGCCCATTCAATAACTACTGCTTACCAATAATGGAAACTCAGAAATAGTCAATTTTTAATACACTTATATGAAATCACCTTTAAATGCACTGTGATCATGAAAGCTGTCTTCAAATATCTGAAGGAATCCTAGAAATGAGAAGCATCTGATTCTTCTGATCATATTAGTTATCTATAGCTGCATAACAGGCCATCCTAATATAGATTGTTTAAGACAATGCTCTTTTTACTTTATCCATGTAAGGATTAAATTTGTGTTGATATTTGCAGAGCATCTCATGGGCTATACATCTGTGACCATGTAAGGCTCTGCTGATTCTGTCTTTACCACTTTCATACTTGTAGCTTTTCTGGATAGAGGTAGGTTAGAGTGACCTTTACTGAAACAACTGGCATCTGCTGCATGTGTACCATCACCTGCCAGTAGGTAGGCTGGAGTTGTTCAAATGCAATGTCAGGGTTCCAGGAAGAGCAGGACAAAAAATTCAATGTGTCTTAAGGCATGCTGATATGGAGAATACAATCTCTTGGCTAAAACAATAAGACCCTTGAAGTGAAGCTCAGAATCAAAGGTAGAAGTTTTATAGTACCATTGAAAAAATGGTTTTTGAGAATGTTCAATAATTGGGTCCATTTCTGCAAGCTTTCTACCACATATATAACCTAGAGTTCAGCAAAGTTCTATCAGAAACTTTATGATCCAGAGTTTCCACTTCCACATTTAACAGCTAAATTGATTTCTGGATGAAGAGGTTGAGATCCACATATATGTTTAATAAGAAGACGTGAAATCACCTGTCAGAATGTCATGACACCCTCAAATTAAAATATTACCCTCCCATAATTTATAGCCTACTCATTATTCTCAGACTAAAAGAAATTAAGCCAGAATAATTGAGCAAAAACTACACCACCCCACTGCCAACAGCTTGCATTGGTTTGTAAATGGCTTTTCAAGTGCCTCTTTTTTTTTCTATTCTTTTAATATCCTGGGTAGTGGGATTACCAAGGCACACACACTGTCTTCCACAGCATCTGCCTCATTTTACATTTCCATGAGCAATGAATGAATATCTCCATTTTTCTACATCTTCTGAAACACTTGGTATTTTCTGTTTTCTTTTCCGTATCAGCCATTCCAATAGACATGAATATTATCTCCTTGTGGTTTTCATTTGCATTCCTGATCAACTAATGATGTTGAGCAGCTTTTCAGGTTCTTTCTGGCCCTTTGCTTATATTCTTTGAAGAGATGTGTGGCCAAATTTTCAATTGGGTTGTTTGTCTTTTTGTTGGTAATTTGAGGGATTTCCTTATATATTCTGAATATTAAATCTTTTTGGATATTTAATCTCTAAATATATTCACCCATTGTACAGGTTGTCATTTGATTTAAATGACAAAAATCTTTTAAGGCACAAACATTGTTTTTGTTTTTTCTTCTAATTTTGATGTGCTCCTGGTATATATTTATTATTTTGTTGCTTGTGCTATGGGTGTAAATTCTTAGAAATCATTGCCTGACACAAAGTCATGAAGATCTTTCCCCGTTTGTTCTTCAAGGGTTTTGATAATTCTAGCTCTTATATTTAGGTCTTTTATGCATTTGCGATCAATTTTTGTAGAAAATGCGATGTAGAGGTCTTTTATCTTTTTTTTAGAAATGGTGATAAAAATTTTGGCTAGAGGTTGATTACTTTAAGCACTTTAATTATTTCAGCCTGCAGCCTTCTTGCCTCCAACGTCTCTCAAGAGAAATTGGCACTCCCTATAATTGGGACTGCATTGGACATACCAAGTTGCTTTTCTCTTGCACCTTTCAGTACTCTCTCCTTTTACTAAGCATTTGATTTCATGGTCAATATATGAACGGGTATATTCTTATACATATTTTTCATGTTCGATGTTATCTGGGCTTCTTGGATGTCCATATGCACAACTTTTGCTAAGTTTGGGAAATTCTCTGTCATTAATTCTTTGAATATCCCCTCTTCTTCTCCTTATGAGACTCCTTTATTTTGTATATAAGTGTGCTTGACAGTGTCCCAGAGATGCCAGGTTATTTTAGGTATAAATAATTCTCTTGTCTTTCTGCTTCTCAACCTGTCTCATTTTAAATATCTTATCTTTGAATTCTGTGATGCTTTCTTTTGCCAGTTCCAAGCTTCCTTGTGACATAAATAGAAATAAATTTAAATATCAAGAGCTCATGTTCTTGAAATATAAGTAAAACCTATCATTTGTATTTCATTGCATTTCTCATCTGCTATTTATATTCAAAGCTCTTCTCTGTAGTTTTTCCTCTCCGTTCCTTATGAAGATAACAGAATAGGTCTTAATTAATAAGACTTAATTTCAGGATTTTTTTTCACAAAACAAAGTAAAATTATTACAATATTTAACCTATTTGTCCTCCTTATAATACAACAGGTTGAAAATATTTATATTATCATACATTGGAAACATAAATTTGTTTATGTAAGCAATTCAACCAAACCTGATGAAAATTATTTTACATAAAGATCTATTTGTGTCTCTACTTCATTTCCTTTGCTTGTATTATTAAGTCTGGTTCTCGGCTTTTTACATTTTTGCAATAACTATTAAATGCTTTTCAACTTTATCTGTCCTCAAAATATACTTGTTTTTTTATGTTCTATATTCAGACAACTTACTTCTTGTTCAGTTTCATCATTTTTACTTTCCTGGTTTCTCATCATTTAAACCTGCATTAAGCATAAAGAACAATTGGATGGAGCATTTTCTACTTGTTCTTTGTATATGAACATAAATATCTAGCAAAATATTTGGTACATGGTCCTGCTTGTAAATAGCAACATTTAGCATTGATATATTTCAATACAATTTTAAACAGTTATCAAGAGTTTATTTCAAGATATATTTTTACCAAATCTTGCATTATATGACCCTACATTCTATGAAAATTAAAATATAACAAATAAGATCAATTTTTAAATCAATGAAATTGTGGCTTTACAGAATATTCATGCAGAAAATATGGGATTTCCCTATACTACCCCACCACCAACCTCTCCCATTGGTGTGAAACATTGATTACAATTATTGTAATTACAATTGCAATTTATAATTGTTCTGTATTTTTACAGTTTTAGCCAGAATTTAAAGAGAGAGTCTGTTCTAGGCACTATGTAAAGGAAATTACATGAATTATCTCAATTAAAACACCCAATAAAATGACTGTGAAATATTTCCTGGAGTTATTATTATTTTTAATTTAAATCCAAAAGTTGTAGGCTTACAGAAAAATCGTATAAAAAAGTACTCCGTTCCCATATAGCTGCATATACCTGGTACTTTGCATTAGTGGGTTTTCCTTGGTACAGTTCATGAGAGATTACTTCAATACTACTATTAACTATCATCCATAGTTTATATAATATGTATTTTTCCACATATAGCTGCCTATAATTATCCTTTTTATTAAACATGCCATGCATTAGTTATATCATGAAAGAAAATTCTTATACTTGCACTATAAATTGTAGTCTTTTGTCTCCAAAAATTTCACTGTGTGTTCCCTGTTATCTTATAATATTTTAATTTTGTTGTTTAATTTTTCTAGTAACTCTACAACCTAAAGTTTCCCCTTTTATCTGTATAATTCACTGTTGTTAATTATACTCTCAATAATATGCTACTAAAATGAGATCCTTTTTAATGAACAACTCCCACTCCTCTTATCTATCTTTCAATGGCCTTCCTTGTTCTTAGAATAAATTTCAGAGCCTTAAGTGGGCTACACCATCTGGACATTCTGACCAGGGCCTTTCTCATCTCATGTCTTCTCCCTGCTCGTTAAATCCCAGAGACTCTGTTTCCTCCCCACTCCTGGCAAGCTCAGGGTCTTTGCTTAGGATGTCCTGTGCTTGTATATTTCTTTTCTACTTCTCTGTCCCTTTCCCCTGCCTACCCCTAAGTGCCAGTTTTTACCCTACCACTGCTCCTTTTCCAGGGAACTCCTCTATTACTTTTTTTCTTTTCCATTACTTGCTGTAACTAGGCGTAGACATTTCCCTTGCTGTTTCTCATTGCACACTCAATTTCCCTTCACAGTCCAACGCCATCTTATCATCTTTACAACTAGATTCATGAGGACAGTTTGAGTTTCTATTGTGTTCACTTTTGTATCATCACAAAATAAAATACTTTAAAGATATTAATCCATATATGTTGAGTGAATGAATAAATGTATGCACAGAAAATCAAATGCACATATAACACAATTATTATGCATTCACAACTTTTTTCAACCAACATATTGATGTCTATTGTGTACCATGCCGTGTGCCTAGAAAACATTTCCTCTGAAGAGTTGAGGAGTCATACTTACAATGTCACTTCAGACAGGAAAAAAATTAAGGTTCAGTGATACAGTATGAGGGAATAGAAATGTGTTCACTTAAATTGGACACAAAAGAAGAATAAGAAAAATCATATCTCAACTTCCATTTCAGTAATTTTTACTAAGCAGGTGTATTCATTAAAAAATGTTTCAGGTGAAGGAGGAGTGCAAAGAAAGATTAAGTTGATAACTAAAATGACTGATTCTGAGAGCTTTACACTGGCCACCTCCACCACCTACTCCCATATTGTAAGACAAATTCCTCACCCAGTCCATGCTGGGAATATGAGCTACTCACTTCTGCATGCAGTTGGCTCTCTTGCTTGTAGTGATGGGATAATGCTCTCATTTTTGGTAAAAAATTCCCTCTGTGTGGTCACTTTGTCCATTCTTCTGTCTTCCCTTCTTACCTTCCTTTCATTTATCTATCAACTCTTTTCATCTTTTTCTGATTGACTCTCTCTCTGGATCCATCTGTCTATCCATCATTTCTCTCCATCCCGTCATTTAACAAATATTTTTCTTTTCATTTTTACAGGTAAGAATCCAAAAAAGATTGTACTAGAAAGAAAAATTATAGACTAATGTGCTTTTAAACAGATGCAATAACACTTTATATGAATTAACTCCAAAAAGACTCATTAAAAATCACAACATGGCCCATTATTATTTATCCCAATAATTCATATTCAACATTATTAATGAAATTTTAAAAATTAACAAGTAAAGGAAAAATAAATGCTGTGAAAAAAAGTCAATAAAGACATTGGCCAAAGCATTGTAAATTTCTGAACAATCTAAAACTCGAAGAAATATTTTAATTTTCTAAAGGTTATTGTAAAACAACATTACTTGATCATAAAATCTTTGGCAAATTTCTCAATTAAGACATAAGAAACACTTGGAGGTTCATGAGCAATACTAAGATTAAAAATCTTAGTAGCAATATAAAAAGAAAAAAAATAAGGATGATAAAGAATAGGAAAGAAAAGAAATGGCAAATTTGCCTACAAAAATATATGAACAAGTAAGTAAGAGAAATAATGCTCTTCATATACAAAGTGAATAATCTTTTGAAAATATAGCTGAGAAGTAAAAACCATCACAGTAGCCACAATCCCTAAAAAATTTTTGAATAAATATAAAAAGGCAATTCATTATGCCTCTATGTAAATATAGGTGTACACATGTAAATATATACAAAATACACATATATACATACATTATAAATAAGAGGTAATGGATAGAGTATAAATAGAATGATGTAACTAATCCTATCAAGAGGAAACTTGCTAGTACCAATATATCATTTCTTTCTCAAATTAATATATAAACTCATTACTTTTCCAACTCAAACCTCATAGTATTTTTTAAAGCTTTTGACAGACCACTTGCAAAAACCAAATGAAAAAAAATAAGGAAAAACTATCTAAGGTATCAACACCAGTCCTCCTTACTTAAGTTGTTGTTTTTTCTATCCCCATTGCTTAGAGGAGAGCCTGGAAAATGGATTCAGATGTATCCAGCACGAAGCTCAATGCATTTTAGTGCTCTTCCTCCCTCCTCTCAGGTGCATTTTTCTCATTAAGCAGTAGTTATGTAAATAGGAAATATTAACCACTAAGACTTTTTCCACGTAGCCTCACTTCTATGGGCAGTCATCATTTTATGTGATCAACATAGCAATTTTTAGGGAAGCTGGATACATGTTATTATACCTAGTCTTAGGAGAGTATATTACTTTTCAAAAGCCCAAGAAGATCTATGTTTATAATATAGATTTATTGAGTGGAGGCAAGATGGCAGCTGAGTGAACTTCCCGGTTACTAGCTCCTGGGGGAAATCGGCTGGGAGGCGTCAGAGACTCTTTGGGACCGGGCTGTTTCGGGATTTTTCCTGGTCTGGAGGTGTCTGGACATCGATTTGGAGGGAAGGTAACAGAGAGGATCCATCTGTGAAATATACACGGAGATCCCAGCTACGTGTGGAGGATTCCCTCCTTGGGTAGGCGGAGCCGAGGCAGCTAGCACCTCACGGAGCTCCGGCAGGCGGTGGCCAGGGTAGTCTAGCTGGGCTGCGGTGGGCAGCGGGCGGGGGATCCGAGCCACCCTGCGGTGGGCGGCGGGCGGGAGAGCCGAGCCGAGCCGCGCTGCGCCACGGCGGGCGGCGGGCGGGGGAACCGAGCCCAGCCGAGCCCAGCTGAGCCCAGCCGAACCCAGCCGAGCCACGGCGGGCGGGGAAGCCGAGCCCAGCCGAGCGCAGCCGCGCCGCGGCGGGCGGCAGGCGGGGAAGCCGAGTCCGGCCGAGCCCAGCTGAGCCGGGCGGGTGGGGGGGCCGAGCCCAGCTGAGCTCAGTCGAGCCCAGCCGCACCACGGCAGGCGAGGGAGCTGAGCCCAGATGAGCTCGGCCGAGCCCAGCTGCGCCCCGCACCGGGCGGGAGAGCCGAGCCGTGCTGCGCCACAGCGGGCGGCGGGTGGGAAAGCCGAGCCCATCCAAGCCCAGCCGAGCCCAGCCAAGCCTGGCGGCGGGGTTTCTGTTCTTTGTTTTTTTTTTTATTTTTTATTTTTTGTTGTTGTTGTTGTTGTTCTTTTTTTTTTTTTAATCCTCTCTTTCTTGTCGCCAATATTCTTCTTATACTATTTTACCTTAACAATACAATAGGTCCTACAGGAAATACCTCACATTTGCTGGGTTTCCTCACCCTCCACTGCCTCATTTCTCTGTGAATAGATTGAGCCTATCTACACTATCCCCTTTCCCCTAAAACTTGATATCCTCCACCATCTGCTATCTCTCCTATATTCCATCTCCCTTTCTTTGATCCACAAAGTGTCTAAGTCTTAATTTCTAATACCTTTGTTTAGTTTTCCATCTGGTATTCGTCCCTGAAACTATTACCTTTCTTTTCTCTTTCCCTCTCTCACGAAAAAAATAGCCTCTTAGTACATACCACATTCCTCCCATATTCAGTCGTCTACCTCATTATAGGTACTTTCATACTACTATAACT
Source organism: Dasypus novemcinctus (assembly GCF_030445035.2). Lineage (NCBI taxonomy): Eukaryota > Metazoa > Chordata > Mammalia > Cingulata > Dasypodidae > Dasypus > Dasypus novemcinctus. Next base: position 40,286,152 of record NC_080702.1, on the reverse strand, counting down.
CTACACAATTTACATGATCTAACCTCCATCCTCCCAGAACTCATATTGTTGCTTTGTTAACATATATCACCAATACTACTTCACACTTTTTCCTTCCTTACAAAATTGCCTTTCACCAGCACTAGTACTTTCCTTTAAAGTGAGCTTAACTAGCAATAAGAAATTGGAATAAGAAGAACAAAGTGACAAAGAGAAGATATAACACTTACACAAAAACAACAGCTAATCTCGAAGACTAGACAAAGGAGCTAAGGAACTGATTAAACCCGTCAAGAAAAAATGTTGACAAGACAGCAACAAAAATGTACAAACCAAACCAGTAATCAGGAAAAAATGACTGAATCCAATCAACAACCTAAAAATCAGGAAGGGGGGCAGGACTTCGCACAAGCAATGAAAGATCTCAGAACATTTATCACCGACAAATTTGATGAAGTAATGAAAGAGGTTAACAGCGTGAAGACAACACTTGGAAGGGAAATTGCAGACATGCGCAAAAAAATAACAGATATGATGGAAATGAACACCACAATTCAAGAAATCAAAAATACACTTGCAGCAAATATCAGCAGACTAGAAGAGGCAGAGCAGAGAATTAGTGATGTGGAAGACAGTGCATTGGAAATCAAACAGATAGTAGAAGTGGTCAATAAAAAGGTAGAAAAAAATCCAGATAGGATTTAGGTACCTGAATGATAATGCAAAATGCTCAAACATACGTATTATAGGCATTCCAGAAGGAGAAGAGAAGGGAAAGGGGTCAGAAGGAGTGTTGCAGGAAATAATGAATGAAAACTTCCCAAATCTACTGAAAGAGACAGATGTACATATCCAAGAAGCACAGCGCACTCCACTGGTCATAAACCCCTACAGGCCCACCCCAAGACATATACTTGTCAAATTATCCAATGCTCAAGACAAAGAAAAAATTCTAAAAGCAGCAAGAGAAAAGAAAACCATCACATACAAGGGAAACTCCATAACATTAAGTGCTGATTTCTCATCTGAAACGATGGAGGCAAGAAGGCAGTGGTATGATATAGTCAAGGTACTAAAGGAAAAAAATTTCCAAACAAGAATACTCTATCCAGCTAAACTAGCATTCAAAAATGATGGAGAGTTCAAAATATTCACAGATAAACAGAAACTGAAAGAGTATATCAACAAGAAACCTCCCCTTCAAGAAATTCTTAAGGGAGTTCTGCAGGAAGAAAGGAAAAAACAGGACAGTCAGAGATGGAGGAGAGTGTAAAAGCAACAAGAAAGACAAAAATAGAAGGGGAAAATAAAATAATACAAACAAAATATAACAAACACAAATCCAACCAAAATATGGCTACCATAAATAACTCTCTAAACGTAATAACACTGAATGTCAACGGATTAAACTCACCTATCAAAAGATTCAGACTGGGACACTGGAAAAGGAAATAGGACCCATCTATATGCTGCCTACAAGAGACACATCTTAGACCCAGAGACTCATGGAGGTTGAAAGTGAATGGCTGGAAAACAATCATACAAGCAAACAACAACCCAAAAAAGGCAGGAGTAGCTATATTAATATCAGACAAAATAGACTTTAAATGTGAAACAATTGTGAGAGACAAAGAAGGATACTATATTTTAGTGAAAGGGACAATCTGTCAAGAAGATCAAACAATCATAAATATTTATGCTCCTAACAAGGGCGCCTCTAAATATGTGAGGCAAACGCTGGAAAAACTAAGTGAAAGAATAGATGCATCTACAATTATAGTGGGGGATTTTAATACACCGCTATCAACTCTGGACAGAACATCTCAAAAGAGAATCACTAAAGAAACAAAACATTTGAACAGTATATTAGAAGAGCTGTATCTAATAGACATATATAGATCATTACACCAAACACAGCAGGATACATTTTTCTCAAGCGCACAGGGAACATTCTCCAAGATTGACCATATGCTAGGCCACAAAGAAAGGCTTAATGAATTCAGAAAGATCGAATTCATACAACACAATATCTCTGACCACATTGGAGTCAAGCTGGAAATTTGCAAGGGACAGAGACCCAGACTTCACACGACAATTTCGAAATTAAACAGCACACTCTTAGAAAAACAGTGGGTCAAAGAGGAAATCTCAAAAGAAATCAATGACTACCATGAAACAAATGATAATGATAACACAACATACCAAAATTTATGGGATGCAGCAAAAGCGGTACTGAGAGGGAAATTTATAGTCATAAATTCATATATCAAAAAAGAAGGAAGAACAAAAATTGGAGAACTAAGTGCACTTTTGACGGAATTAGAAAAACAACAACAAAGTAACCCAACAGGAAGAAGAAGGAAGGAAATAACAAAGATAAGAGCAGAACTAAATGAAATAGAAAATAAGAAAGTACTTGAAAAAAATAAACAAGACCAAGAGCTGGTTTTTTGAGAAGATCAACAAAATTGACAATCCTTTAGCGAGACTAACAAAGAAAAAAAGAGTAAAGATGCAAATACAAAAAATAAGAAATGAGAAAGGTGATATCACCACTGACCCCACAGAAATAAAGACTATCATAAGAGGATGCTTTGAAAAACTAAATTCCAACAAAAATGACAATTTAGAGGAAATGGACAAATTCCTAGAAACTCATAAGCAGCCCATACTGACGAAAGAAGAAATTGATGATCTTAACAAACCAATCACAAGCAAAGAGATAGAATCAGTCATTAAAAATCTCCCAACTAAGAAGAGCCCAGGGACAGACGGCTTCACAGGTGAATTCTACAAAACATTCCGGAAAGAACTAACACCAATCCTGTTGAAACTATTCCAAAAAATCGAAACAGAAGGAACACTGCCTAATTCCTTCTATGATGCCAACATTACCCTAGTACCAAAGCCAATCAAAGACACCACAAGAAATGAAAATTACGGACCAATTTCTCTAATGAACCTAGACGCAAAAATACTTAACAAAATACTTGCTAATCATATTCAACAACACATTAAAAGAATTATACACCATGACCAACTGGGATTTATTCCAGGTATGCAAGGATGGTTCAACATAAGAAAAACAATCAATGTAATACACCATATAAACAGATTGAGAGAAAAAAACCACATGATTATATCTATAGATGCAGAAAATGCATTTGACAAAATACAGCACCCCTTCCTGATAAAAACACTCCAAAAGATTGGAATACAAGGAAAATTTTTGAACATGATAAAGAGTATATAGGAAAAACCGAAAGCCAACATTGTTTACAATGGCGAAATCCTGAAATCCTTCCCTCTAAACTCAGGAACAAGACAAGGATGCCCATTGTCTCTGCTCCTATTTAACATTGTCTTGGAAGTACTTGCTCGAGCACTGAGACAAGAACCAGATATAAAAGGCATTCAAATTGGAAGGGAAGAAGTCAAAATTTCATTATTTGCAGATGACATGATCATATATATAGAAAAGCCTGAGAGATCTACAACAAAGCTCCTAGAACTCATAAATGAGTTTAGCAATGTCGCAGATTATAAAATCAATGCGCAAAAATCAGTAGAATTTTTGTACACCAATAATGAGCAAGATCAGGAGGAAATCAAGAAACAAATACCATTCACAATAGTAAATAAAAAAATCAAATATTTAGGAATAAATTTAACTAAAGAGGTAAAAAACTTATACATCGAGAACTATACAAGATTGTTCAAGGAAATCAAAGAAGACCTAAATAAATGGAAGAATATTCCCTGTTCATGGATAGGGAGACTGAATATTATTAAGATGTCTATCCTACCAAAACTGATCTACACATTCAATGCAATCCCAATAAAAATCAACACAGCCTTCTTTAAGGAACTAGAAAAACTAACTATGAAATTTATTTGGAATAAAAAGAGGCCCCGAATAGCCAAAGACATGTTGAAAAAGAAAAATGAAATAGGAGGAATCACACTTCCTGACTTCAAAACATATTACAAAGCTACAGTAGTGAAAAGAGCATGGTACTGGCATAAGGAGAGACACACAGACCAATGGAATCGAATTGAAAGTTCAGATATAGAACCTCATGTATATAGCCATATAATATTTGATAAAGCCACCAAACCCTCTCAACTGGGAGAGAATGGCCTATTCAACAAATGGTGCCTGGAGAACTGGATAGCCATTTGTAGAAGAATGAAAGAGGATTACCATCTCACACCTTATACAAAGATCAACTCAAGATGGATCAAAGACCTAAATATAAGAGCCAAGACCATAAAGACCTTAGAAAGCAGTGTAGGGAAACATCTACAGGATCTTGTAATAGGAAATGGCTTCATGAATATGACACCAAAAGCACGAGCAGCAAAAGAACAAATAGATAAATGGGACTACCTCAGAATTAAAGCCTTCTGCACCTCAAAGGAATTTGTCAAGAAAGTAAAAAGGGAACCCACACAATGGGAGAAAATATTTGGCAACCATATATCTGATAAGAGACTTAAAACTTGCATATATAAAGAACTCATATATCTCGAAAACAAAAAGATAAACAACCCATTTAAAAAATGGGAAAAAGATTTAAACAGACAATTCTCCAAAGAAGAAATACAAATGGCTAAAACGCACATGAAAAAATGCTCCAAATCTCTAGCTATCAGGGAAATGCAAATCAAAACTACAATGAGATACCATCTTACTCCCATAAGATTGGCAGCCTTGAAAAAAAACAGTAGAATACAAATGCTGGAGAGGATGTGAAGAAAGGGGAACACTCATCAATTGCTGGTGGGAATGCAGAAGGATCCAACCATTCTGGAGGACAGTTTGGCAGTTTCTCAAAAAATTATCCATAGATTTGCCATATGACCCAGCAATACCACTGCTGGGTATATACCCATCAGATCTGAAAACAAGGACACAATCCGATATATGTACACCAATGTTCATAGCAGCATTGTTCACTATCGCCAAAAGTTGGAATCAATCCAAATGTCCATCAACAGATGAGTGGATCAATAAAATGTGGTATATACACACAATGGAATACTACTCAGCTGTAAGAACCAATACACTACAATCGCATGTGATAACATGGATGAACCTTGAGAATCTCATGTTGAGTGAAGCAACCCAGGCATTGAAGGACAAATACTATATGACCTCAATGATATGAAATAAGCTAACTGCCTCAAAGAGCTAGAGTTTGGAAAAGTGGCTTACTGGAAATCAGGGGGTGGAGGAAGGATGTGAGTTAATGTCTGCATGGGTGGAATCTGTGATGAGCTGGCAGTAAGTATGAGCACAAAGAAGGGACAAAATGGGGGCAAGGGGTTACCTTCGGGTGGGGTTTTCTGGGTTTGAGGGGGGCTGGGGATGGGAAGAGGGGTAATATTGTCCAAGAAATAGGTGGGAGGGAGGGGCAACATACAAACATGGGAGAGTGTCAGAAGTTCATTGAGAACTAAATGTTGAGTAAAACGTATCAAGGTATAAGTAGGAGGGTTACCTGGTTAGGATGCTCAGGGGGTATGGTCTGATGTGGGATGGACTCCGGAGGGAATAGCTGAAGGCTCATTTTACCAAGGTGGGTTCTACCATTGGGTGGGGTGGACCCATATCCTGGGGAAATGCCGTCGAATAGAGAGAACTGTATCTCTCGTGAGAAAGGTCAGCTCCCAGGGCATTAGATTGGCAGGCGTTGTGGGCCCTAAGGGGAGGGGAAAATGGATGTGCAATGGATGGAACAAAGGTAAATAAGGGGGCAAAAGAGGAGTTATGTGAGAGTACACGAGGATGAATATAAAACAGCTAATATTACACCAAATCATATAGGGGACGACAGACTAATAATGAAAACCATAAGACAAAACATAGGATAACTAAAAAATTTAGAAAACTGTACAACCTAAAGTATGGACCACATAGTAAGCACAAATGTTACCTTGTTTGAAAACTATAGTTTCGGAATCTGTACATCAGTTTCAGGAAATATGATATGAATAAGTTAAAAGATTATTGCTGTGGAAGGCAAAAGGTTTTATGGTGGATCTGGGGAAATACTGTATATTGTATATATGAATTTTGGTGATCTAAGACTCTTCTGAAGCTGACATTATGTTGGGATTCACTTTACGGGAAGTTTTGGATCATAGAGTGGTTCAACAATGGCAGCGGAGGAATACTGATATGGGATGGTATTGACAAGATATATATGGTTGACAGGGAGTTATACAGGGCATATGCCCAGGGTATATGGTAATGTCTATATATACTCATAGTGGAAGCAATTAAAAACAACATCTGGGGGCGTACTGGGCTCCTGGCCGGGGGGTCACTGTTGTGGGCCCTGGGAGAGCAGCGGCAATCCTCCAGGTGCAACGGCAAGAACCAGGAAGGAAGGAGGGCCCAACAGTGGGCTCTTGATACTAATGGCTACACTTTTGAGCCTATACACCTGCAATAAGAACAAGGCCTAGAGTAGCATTGTGCCTGGGGCTTTCCTCCTGACAGCCTTCATGTTACTCAAATGTGGCCATTCTCACAGCCAAACTCAGCGTGTAGATGCGATGCATTCCCCCCAGCGTGGGACACGACACCCGGGGATGAGCCTCCCTGGCACCGAGGGATCACTACCACATACCAGCTGAAGAAGCAACTAGAAAATGACCTTGAATTAAAGATTCAATGCGGAACAGCAGAATATACCTGTCTACATATAATAACATGACTTCGGGAAGAGGTTTGACCTAATGTAAGGGGGAAATGGAAAGGAGAAATGAGATTATAAGGCTGTGAGTCTCTAAAAAAGAGTCTGGAGGTTGTCAGAAGGAATACCCCTATGTACAACTGAACAGAGTCTAAGAGACAGATAAGGTAGATACAACCCCAGGTATTGGTTCTTTTGAGGGATAAAGAGACCCACGGGTTCTATGGTCATGGCAGAAGTGGTTCACTGCCATGACAGATGGCCCTTCTTTGGAGCTGGTGTTTCTGCGTGATGGAATTGGACTCAGAGGGGATCTCTTTTCACAAGACTTGCATGCTACTTTATTGGAATTGTAGTTGGTGCTGGGTTTAAGATATATGTAGGGGATTTGAATCTCTGGACTGATAATATGACACCCAGGCCCAGAGCCTCAACAGACTTCAGCTCCTACACTTTGATTTATTGTACTTACTCCACTCAGCTAACATGGAGTTGAAGAAGGTCAACCACCACAACATGGAGCCTAGAGTGTCTACAACTAGAAGCGGGAGGAGTGCATCCAGTACCCATGTGGAATCTAAGCCCTCACTTGACATAGGTGTGCAATGGACACAACCAATCCAATGTCCACAGAGAAAATGTGGAATGGGTGTGGGAACAGTAGCCATGGGGCCTGCTGGGTGTGGGGAACGGGAGGAAGAGATGAGATGTGGAGGCGTTTTTGGGACGTGGAGTTGTCCTGGATAGTGCTTCACGGACAATTACGGGGCACTGTAGAACCCCCCAGGGCCCACTGGATGGAACGTGAGAGAGTCTGGGCTATGATGTGGACCATTGACTATGGGGTGCAGTGATGCTCAGAGATGTACTTACCAGGTGCAATGGATGTGTCATGATGATGGGAGAGAGTGTTGCTGTGGGGTGAGTGGGGGGCGGGGGCGGTGGGGTTGAATGGGACCTCATATTTTTTTTTAATGTAATTTAAAAAATAAATAAATAAATAATTTTTAAAAAATACAGATTTATTAAATTTGTGAGAAATCCCAGTAATATAGATGATGAAAAAGGTTATTTGAAGATGAACGATTTGAGTAGATTAAAGGATCTTTTTTTGGGGGGAGGGGAATAAATTGCTTAGGAAAATATATCTGTAACATCCTAACCATTTCCTTTTTTTTATTGTGACATTAATAAACTTCCATGTCAGTTTTTGCTAAGCACAGACACAACTGTACTCACTCTGGGGGTGCCCCTTTGCTCCTTCTGCTGGGTGGCCTGAGAGAAGGGCAGGTATAATACCCCTGGAAATGAGTCAGTGCAGGGCTGAGACTTCACAGCCTGAGGCTGTGGACAGGCAAATTTTTCTTTATATATAAGCCTGTCATATACATATACATATATGTATACGTATACATATACATATATGTATACATATACATATACATATATGTATACGTATGTATATTTTTCCTGCTAGGTTTTGTCTGCAGCAGTTTATAGGATCTTGAACATAGGATGAGATGCCCATGATAAAAAAGGATCAAAAGCTATTTGTATCTTGAATTCCTTAATATGCCTGCATCTTTATAGTGGGGGAAAGGAAAGGGAGGGTGGTTGGTCTGGTGGCTCCTTGCCAAGGCTGGGCAGTGGGAGAACTTGGGCAGCGAGAGACCAAGGATCCAGAAAAATGTGGCCCCAAAGTGCGTGCCTTCCCGGAGAAGAGGGGCAGCCACAGGCCGGGACAACCATGTGTTTGTGTTTCTTCAGGATGACATTGGAGCTGTCATAAGTAGAGGACGGAGATGGCATTGAGCTGGGTAGGAGCGCAGCAGGGCTTGGGCACGGTCTCTGACCTGATGAAGTGGACGAGCCTTTGCACAATGGCGTGGTTGGCGGGTTCAGGTAGGAGTGGAGTGGGAAGGCGCACTCCCCCTCTCGCAGTACTACGCAGCATAGACTTTGGGGGCGATGACCCAGTCCTGCCAGCCCGGGTGGCGGAAACTGACACACAGCTCGTGCTTCTTACACACCTGCCCCTCGTCGCTGCTGCTGCTTTCTGCCACGTTGGCCATCCTCAGCGTCTCCTGGCTCTCGGGCGTCTTGCAGGGGTTCTGGCTGCGCTGCTTGCCCGCCGCGGACCCGACGCTGCGTAGGTGGCCCTTGGTGGCCTTGAAGAACGCCCCCAGGAAGGGCTGCTTGCTCTGTGGCCCGAGCCGCCTGACGAGGCCCGCCGGCTTGTGGCTGATGCTCTGCCCGTGCAGCGTCTCCACCAGGAGCTGCAGGCCCAGGTGTACCGCGATGACCACCCGGTGGCTGCTGGTGGCCGTGATGTCCATCACCAGCCGGCCCTCCTCGGAGGCCCAGAGGGTGCGACTGTCGAGCAGGAACAGGCCCGACTCCCCGCCCAAGTGCTCCTGCAGCCCCTGGGGAACGCTGATCCGGAACGTCTCGATGTCAAAGCGTTCCCGGACACAGTCCTGTGGATCCGGAATTTGGCTGCAGTACCCTTCTGGAATCCCGATGGTGGCAGCGTGGGGGGAAGGGCTCTCTGTCATACTCCACGCGGCTGACGAAGCTCGTGACCCTGTTGGCCTGGGTGAGGAAGGGGCTGTTTCGCAGGCTGGCCAGAGGGGTCCCTGGGTACTGAAGACGGCCTTGCGCGGGCGCAGCGGGGCGGGTCGTCAGCAAGTGCCACCTGCAGCAAGTAACCGATAGGCGTGTACGGCTGCCTGCCCCCCTCCACCACCTGGGGCAGCGAGGGTCCCAGTGCCTGGTGCCAGGAGCCGGGTGCAGGGTCAGCGCAGAGAGCCGGGGAGATGCACGTGCGTTTGATGCACGCTGAAGCGCCCCCAGCTTCGAGGCCCTCTGGGCACCCCCGTGCTACACTCTGTCTTGGCTGACTTCAGCCTGGACGAGGTGCACTCAAGTTTCATCCACCAGCGCCTCTGCAACCAGGAGCAGGGTGAGATGTAGCCCGAGATCCTCTCCATCTTACGCTTGCCCCACCGACCTTGCTGCCACCTCCAGGACAAACCCAACTCTGAGTGCATGTGCCATGGCTGTGGAGGCTGGAGGGCCCGAAGGCCAGGGCTTCTCCTCCCCCTACAAGATTAAAGGAGCTTAAACTTCATCATCACCAACGTATTCCCATGGGACAGAATGTTGCATCTCCAAAACCAGATTGGATTTTGTTTATTATAAGAGTCAGTCCTTCCTTCCTTCCTTCTTTCCTTCCTTCCTTCCTTCCTCCCTTCCTTCCTTCCTTCCTTCCTTCCTTCCTTCCTTCCTTCCTTCCTTCCTTCCTCCTTTCTTTTCCTTCCTCTTCTCCTTTCCTCCTTTCTTCCATTTTTCCAAGAAAATTTACATTCATGGTTAGTAAAAAGAAAGAGAAATTCAACAGCATGTGGTGGAGAATTTTTCAACTATGTTGATAATAAAGGTTACTCTACTTGCTAAAGCTGAACATCAAATTGGTTTCTGAGTTACTATATATCAGCAAATAATTCAATTCTCATTACTAGAAAAGAACATATTATTTTCTCAGAAAAAAAATCAGACATTCTTAGAAATCATGTCTAAAATAAATCTGAAAGGAGGAACCCTGCTTTTAAGTAAGACTGAATAGAACAATTTGGAGTTCTACATAAGATTTACACCTAATAAAATGAAATGATTTTCCCTGATTATTTCTTGAAATCAGAGTAAAACATTAAATATGCTGCATTTCAGAAGGTCATTCTGGTAGAATCTAAGTTAATGCTCAGCATATAAAGCTTCCTGCATATTTTTATATTGTCAGAGGTAGGCTCTAGAGAATGCGAAAAAGAGAAGACAAACTCTGTCTCTTCTGGATGATCTTCCATACAAATAGCAATTCTGACTGGCAGTCTTTTGAGTGTCATAGGCACATTGATGCTATTCTCTCCATTAAAACCTGAAATAATGCAGTAATGAACAGGGAAATGTACTATCAGGTATAAAATAAAGCATATCATCATGTGAGCATATTAAAACATTGTGGTCTTTGTTCAAGAGGGAAAAGTCAAATAAATATATTAGGTAATTCAGGTAGGAATTTATTATTTTTAAAAGATGTCAGTGGAAATCTATGTGAAATAAGTAATATTCCATAAATGTTATTGGCTCATGAAGATTACCATAAAGAGGAAGATTGTGGGAGGATGGTGATCAATTCTCAGGCATAGCTGAATACTCTCATATAAATAATGGGGAAAGAGAAAAAGCATTCTAAGGGACCTGCTTTGGGTATTAGCACACCAGGACTGTGCTAAACAACTCCCAGAAGGGTGAGGGACATAAAGAAAATGAACCTGACAAAGGCAAATGTGAGTTACCAAGCCCCTGTGGTGGCCAGGACAGGCTCCCCTCCATAACCATCACCCTGGAGATACAAAGGTGGAGTAAAAAGCTTGGCCCACTGCAGCAAACTGAGAGAGGATCAGACCTCTTCCCCTATGTCAGCTGTATCAAGGGAAAAATGATTTGGGTTAGGGATGCTTTTCTTCAGTGAATTTGGCCAGCAGAATTCTTTTTTAGTTATTTATTTTTAATTTTTTAAAGATACATACATCATAAAAAAATGTTATATTAAAAAATTTAAGAGGTTTCCATATAACCCACACCCTGCAGCACCTAACTCCTTCTACATCAACAACCTCTTTCAACATAGTGGCACATTCATTGCATTTGGTGAATACATTTTGGAAAACTGCTGTACCACATGGATAATAGTTTGCATAGTAGTTTACACTCTTCCCAAGTACCTTCAGTGGGATGTGGCAGGATATATAACGTCCAGCATGATTCCCTGCAATATCATTTAGGACAACTCCAAGACCCCAAAATGCCCCACATCACATGTCTTCTTCCCTATTCCTGCCTTCAGCAAAAACTGTGGACACTTTTTCCACATTAATGCTACCAATTCTTCCATTACTAGTCACAATATTTCTATAGTAGAATTCCAGTAAGTCCACTTTAATTGATATTTTATTCTTCCATCCTGTGGACTCTCAGATGGTGATTTCTACTCCACCTCTATATCAAAAGGGGACTTAGATCCCACATGGTTGATGGATGCAATCCTCCTGCATGGACTTGTAGGTACTCTCAGGTCCCTGGTGTTGAGGTTGAACATATTCACCTCCCTGTTAGCTGACCTGTATAAGTCCAGCAAGCTGGAGAAGAGGAGTTCCAACTCTACTGAGACTCAGGGCCCAGCTGGCACAAGGCCAGTCCAGAGACCGAAGTCTCCTGGGTATACAACAACCTGAGCCCCAATCACAGGTTCAGTAAAAGTGATGGAAGAGGCATGTGTAAAAAGGTCACGTCTGAGTCCAAATCCATAACACTCAGGAATAGAAATTACATAGTAGGGTCCACTGACAAGGCACGGAACTCCAGAGCGAACTGTCATGATCATATAACCTGTGTGTCTCTCTATTCCTCAGGAGCATGAGTAACTGGGGTTTTATCTATGTTGGCTGTCTCTGTGGTGCTGCTGAGACCTGCTTAAGCGTGACCCTTCTGATGACTTTCTGATCCTTTTTTGAAGACTCTTAGCCATATAAAATCATTTGTCTTTACATTTCTCCCTTTAATTCAAGGCATTCTTTTAGTTGCATCATCAGATAGTGATTGCTAGTAATTTCTCAGTGCCAGTAAGGCTCATCCACTAGAGTCATGTCACATGCTGTGGGGAAAGTAATGCATTTACTGGCTGAGTATGACTCATAGAGTGCTCACTTCTATGCAACATCAAGGCCTAGTTCAAGTTTCAGGTGCACAGTCTTATGAGCAGAGTCATCAGTGTCAAGGGCTCATCGTGGGAGTATCCTTCTTCACTGATCTTTGCCCTTGCACTTGGGGGATAGTTGCTGTTCCACTGGCAAATGTGACAGAGCTCCCCCGGATAGGAACTCAACACTCCCTCAGTTCTCATTTGTAACTGAAACTACTATGAAATTAACCAACATACATGCGAACATTTTTATTTACACTATGTATAGGCCCTGGAAGATTTCCTCCCAACCATATGTCCCCTGTCAATAACACCCCACACCAGCTTTCCTCCCCTGCTATTGTTGAACCACTCTGTGGTACAAAACTTCTTCTAAAATGAAGCCTAATTTTTTGCCAAGTTCAATTAATAGGAAAATGAAATATTACTGAAAGGTTAAAAGACTAGAAATATAATACATACTAATTTAGAAAAATTAAAATAAAGTAAAAATAAAATGGGGTATTAGAAATGAAAAATATCATAAGACTTCTTTTTTGGCATTTTACTTTTCATCACTGTTGTAGGTATTGCCCTGCATGTATAAGGCAATTTCTTTCATAGCTTCCTCCATTTGTGCATCCATGTTTTCCCTAATTTTTAATGCTGTCTTCAAATATGTTTTAGATCAAGTAAAGTCATATATATAATATAGGAACTCCCATGTATCCAATATCAAACCCTTTTCCCCTTTCCCAACAATGATCTTTATACACGTTCATGTTGTTTTTGCTGCAGTTGATGTACAGATATTGAAACAGAGCTATAAAACATTAATCAATTTGGTTTACTTAATGGTTTATATTTTAGTCTATACAATTGTCCAAATTTATAGTTACATTATGTTTTACATTATGGTTTATAATTTCACGTATAGGCTTTTATACATTTTGGTGTAATTTAACATCTCTATATCCATTACTGCATGATCTTGTGGAACACTTTCATTGCCCCGCAGTTACCCTGCTTTCATCTATTCTATTCCTCTCTCCCCCTCCCCTCAAGGCCCATAGTGACAACCAATCTTCACTGCTTGAAGGACCAGATTCACAGATTATTGCAGCAATGCTGAAGGCTTGACATACTGAACTGTCCTCCCCAATTGGAGTCACCAATTCTCTCAAGAGACACAATTCCTTCTATTCCAGAACATCAGCCCTACCCAGGATGTGAGCACACATTCCCATGCATTGTGTAGTTCTCCACCCAATAATGTAGCACACTATGACAAGATGAGCACTCACACACTCCCTTGAAGCCTGTCTTATTCTAGATGCTCCCCACCCTTAAGCACCTTATACCAGTAATCCATCCTTATCATATTTTCTAAAGTGTTTTCTCAACATTATAGTTTCAATCACATACCCGAAAATATCTCCTTTTCAACTGTTTCCCTCAGGCCTGCCCCAATTCCTTGGGCCATTTGTACCATCCTCCAAATCCTAACCACCCTTAATCTTGTAAAACCCCACCAGAAGTTATCCTTATGCCCCCATCTCATGCTTTCCCTTTACTAATAATAACCGAAACTTTTTAATAGATTTCACCCATGTGGGTGTCTGCTCTCAACATTCCTCTCCCCGCCAATTTCCTGTAAGCCTATCATCCAATCTCTAGCTCTCTGGGACAGCTTGATTTCCTTATTTCATATAAGAGAAGTCATGTAGTATTTGTCCTTCAATGCCTGGCTTGCTTTACTCAACATAAGATCCTCAAGATTCATCCATGTTTTCCCATGTGCTTGTACTGTTTTCCTTCTTATAGCTGAGTAGTATTCCATTGTATGTATATACCATATTTTGTTGATCAATTCATCCTTTGATGGCCATTTGGGTTGATTCCAACTTTTGGCAAAACTGAATAACGTCGCTATGAAAATTAATGTCCATATACTTCTTTGTGTTCTTGTTTTCAGTTCTTCTGGGTATATACTCAGCAATGGGGTTGCTGGGTCATGTGGCAAGTCTATAGGTAATGTTTGGAGAATCCACCAAAGTGTCCTCCAGAATGGCTGGAAGCTCCTGCATTCCCACTAGAAGTGGATGAGTGTTCACATTTCTCCACATCCTCTCTAATACTTGTAATTTTCTTTTAAAAAAAAAAATAGCCACCAGTCTAATGGGAGTAAGATGGTAACTCATTGTAGTTTTGATTTGCTTTTCACTAAAAGCTAGAGATTTTGAGTATTTTTTTTTTTCAAATGCTTTATAGCCACTGTATTTCTTCTTTGGAAAAGCGTTTATATACATTTCTTGCAAATTTTTAAAATGGGATGTTTGTATTTTTATATTTGAGAAATACTAGTTCTTTAAACACACAAGATATTAGTCGCCTATCAGATGCATGGTTACCAATTATTTTCTCCCATGGTATAGACTGTCTTTTCACTTCCTTGAAAAAATCCTTTGAGGTGCAAATGGCTTAAATTTTGAGGAGATCCCATTTATCTATTTGTTCTCTTGCTGCTTGTGCTTTGGGTGTGAAGTTGATTAAGCCATTTCCTATTACATGGTCCTTTAGATGCTACCCTATATTGTTTCCCAAGGTCTTTGTGGTCTTGGCTCTTATATTTAGGTATTGGATCCATCTTGAGTTGATTTTTGCATAACGTGTGAGAAGGCAATCCTCTTTCATTCTTTTGCATGTGGACATCCAATTCTCCAGGTAACATCTGTTGAAAAGGCCATTCTCTCACAGTGGTATGGGCTTGGTGGCCTTGTCAAATATCAAGTGACTGTGTATATAAGGATCTATATTGGAACTCTCAATTTGTTGCCATTTATCAATGTGTCTATCCTTGTGCAAATATCATACTGTTTTCACTACTGTAGTTTTGTAGTATATTTTGAAGTCAGGTAGTATGATTCCTCTAATTTCATTTCTCTTTTTCAATATGTCTCTTGCTATTTGGGGTCAGTTACTTTTTCAAATAAATTTCATAGATATTTTTTCTGGTTCATTAAAAATGCTGTGTTGATGGTTATTGTGATTGCATTGAATCTATAGATCAGTTTTGGTAGGACAGACATCTTAATGATATTTAGTCTTCCTCTTCAAGAACAGGGAATATTCTTCCTTTCACTTAAGACTTCTTTGATTTCTTTGAACAGTGTGTGGAGATTTTGGGGAAAAGTCTTTTACATCTCTAGTTAAATTTATTACTAGGTATTTGGTTATTTAAATTTACTATTTTAAATGGTATTTGTTTCCTGATTTCTTCATCATATTGATCATTATTGGTGTACAGAAATTCTACTGATTTTGTCCTTTAATCTTATAACCTGCGACTTTATGGAGCTAGTTTCCATGTTCTAGAAGCTTTGTTGTAGACTTCTCAGGATTTTCTATGTATAGGATCATGTCATCAGCAAATAGTGAAATTTTGACTTCTTCCTTTCCAGTTTGGGTGCCTTTTATATCTGGCTCTTGCCTCAGTACTCAAGCAAGTACTTCTAACATAAAGTTAAATAGAAGGGATAATAGAGGGATTTCTTGTCCTGTTCCTGATCTTAGAGGGAAAGATTTTAGGATTTCACCATTGTAAGTGATGTTAGCTGTGGGTTTTTCATATATACCCTTTTTCATGTTCAGAAAGTTTCCTTTTATTCCTGTCTTTTGCAATGTTTTTATCAAGAAATGATATACTGTATTTTGTCAAATTCTTTTTCTGCTCCTATAGATTTTTTTTCCTTTGATCTGTTTATATGGCATATTACACTAATTGATTTTCTTATGTTGAACCATCCTTGCATAACAGCAAAGAAACTTACTTGGCCATGGTGTATAATTCATTTAATGTGTTGTTGAATACAATTAGAGAGTATTTTGTTGAGAATATTCACATCTAGCTTGATTAGAGATCTTGGCCTGTAATTTTCCTTTCTTGTGGTGTCTTTGTTTGGCTTTAGTATTATGGTAATGTTGGCATCATAGAATGAGTTAGGCAATGTTCCTTCTTGATTAATATTTAGGAAGAGTTTCAGCAAGATTCATGTTATTTCTTTCCAGAATGTTTGTTGACCTATCTGTGAAGCCATCTGACCCCAGTCTCTTCTTTGTTGGGAGATTTTTAATGACCAAGTCTATCTCTTTACTTGTGATTGGTTTGTTGGGAACATCAATTTTTTTTTTGTCAAAGTAAGCTGCTTATGTGTTTTTAGGAATTTCTTCATTTCTTCAAAATTGTCCTTCTTGTTTGAATCTAGTTTTTCAAAATACCCTCTTATGAAAGTCTTTATTTCTGTGGGGTCAGTGGTCATATCACCTTTCTCATTAATTATTTTTCATGTTTGTATTTTCTATATTTTCTACATTGTTAATCTAGTTAAGGGTTTGTCAATTGTTTTTGATCTTCTCATAGAAGCAGTTCTTTGTTTTGTTTATTTTTTTGTAGTGCTTTCTTATTTTCTTCTTTTTTTTTTTTTAGTCTGCTCTGATTTTTGTTATTTCTTCATTTCTTCTTCTGTTTGGGGTTAGGTTCTCATTTTTTTCACTAATTCCTCCAAGTGTGCGGGTTATTCTTCTATCTTAACTTTCTTCTTATTTGATGTATGAATTTATGGCTATGAATTTCCCTCTCAGTATATTTTTTGCTGCATTCCATAAGTTTTGATATGATTTATTGCCATTTACATTATTTTCAAGTTAGTTACTGATTTCTTTTGAGATTACCTCCTTGATCCACTGTTTATCTAATATTGTATTGCTTAACTTCCATATCTTTGGGCCTCACCTGGTCCTCTGACCCTTGCAGATTTCCAACTTCATTCTGCTGTGGTCAAAATGATTTCATTCTTACTGAATTCATTGAGACTTTTTCTGTGTCTTAACATGTGGTCTAGCTTGGAGAATGATCCATGTGCACTTTAGAAGAATGTATATCCTTATGTCTTTGGGTGTATTGCTCTTTAATTGTCAGTTAAGTACAGATCCTCAAATACATTATTCAAGTCTATCTTTCCTTATTGATTCTTTCTTGATACATACTGTCTAATGATGATAATAGTTACCAAAATCCCCCAATATAATTGTAGAGCCATTTATTTCTCCATTTCACTTTTCCAGGGTTTGTGTCACATATTTTGAGGTACCCTGGTTAGGTGCACCAATGTTGATGATTGTTCTTTTTTTTCTTGAAAGACTACCTCTTTTACTAATACTTAGTGTCCATCATTTCTCTCACAATATTTTTAATTTAGTTTATTTTATTGCCTTTTTTATTGAAGATATAGTTACACAAGTTCTGTTACATTAAAAAATATAGGAGTTTCCCATATATCCCACACCCAACCCCACCCTAATCCTTACACATCAACAATGTCTATTTTGACCAATATTAGTATAGTTAACCCTTCTCATTTTTGGTTCTTGTTTGCTACTAAGATTATTTTCAGTCCATTCACTTTCATCGTCCTTGCAGCTCTGTGCCTCTTGTTGGTTTCTTGTAGACAGCATATAGAAGGGTCATATTTCCTTTTCCATTCTACCAAACCGTACCTCTTGACTGGTGAGTTTAATCCATTAACATTCATTGTTATTTCTCTCATGGTATTACCTACATTAGCCATATATTCTTTGGATTTATGTCTGTCATCTGCTGTTTTTATTTCTCTTTTTTTTTCTTTCTACCTACAGATCTCACTTCAGTATTTCTTGAAGTGCAGGTTTCTTGTTGGTATACTGTCTTAGTTTCTATTTAATTGTTAATATTTTGAATTCTCCATCATTTCTAATGCCCGTTTTGCTGGACATAGAATTCTTGCCTGGATTTTTTTTTTTTCTTTTAGTATATTGACCATGTCATACCACTGCACTCTAACCTCCTTGGTTTCAGATGAGAAATCAGCACTTAATCTTATTGAGTTCCCCTTATATGTAATGGATCTCTTTGCTCTTGCTGCTTTCAGTATTTTTTCTATATCTTGAGCATTGGATAATTTCACATGTATATGTCTTTTAGGAGGCATATTGGGATTTATAATGTTTTGGGTACACTGCACTTCCTGGACATGCACATCCATCTCTCTCAATAAGTTTGGGAACTTTTCAGCCATTATTTCCTCCACCACCTCTTCTGTTGCCTTCCCCTTCTCTTCTGGGATGCCTATAATACATATGGGTTTACATTTTGCACTGTCATTCAGATCGCTAAGTCCTTGCTGATTTTTTTTCTATTTTTTTAACTATCAATTCTAATATATGTTTGATTTCAGATGTACTGTCTTCCACCTAATTCTTTACTTTGTCTCTTCAAATTTGCTGTTATTTGTGAGGAGTGTATTTTAGAATTTTTGGATTGTACCTTTCATCATCATCACATCTATTATATGTTTGGTTATGTTTAGACTTTCTCCAGTATGCTTTCCAAGTATTTTCTTTTTCTTTTTTTTTTAATTGACTTTGTAATAATATTACATTAAAATATATGTATATATATACATATATGAGGTCTCATTCAACCCCACCACCCCCACCCCACCTTCCCCCCCCCCCCCCCAGCAACACTCATTCCCATCATCATGAATGACACATTCACTGCATTTGGTAAGTACATCTTTGGGCACCTCTGCACCTCATGGTCAATGGTCCACATCATGGCGCATACTCTCCCCAATTCCATCCAGTGGGCCCTGTGAGGATTTACAATGTCTGGTAATTGCCCCTGAAGCACCATCCAGGGCAGCTCCATGTCCCAAAGATGCCTCCACCTGTCATCTCTTCCTGCCTTTCCCCATACCCATCAGCCACCATGTCCACTTTTCCCAATCCAATGCCACCTTTTCTATGTGGACATTGGATTGGTTGTGTCCATTGCACCTCTATGTCAAGAGGAGGCTCAGATTCCACATGGATGCTGGATGCAATCCTCCCACTTTCAGTTGTAATCACTCTAGGCTCCATGGTGTGGTGGCTGTCCTTCTTCTACTCCATCTTAGCTGAGTGTGGTGAGTCCAATGAATCAGATTGTAGGTGCTGGAGTCTGTTGAGGCTCAGGACCTGGCTATCACATTGTCAGTCCAGAGATTCAAATCCCCTAAATATATCTTAAACCCCAGCACTAACTGCACCTCCAGCACATTAGCATGAAAGTCTTATGAAGAGAGATCCCATCTGAGTCCAGATTCATAACACATAAACACCATTTCCAAAGAGGGGCCATCTGACCTGGTAGTTAACCCCATCGGCCATGACCATAACTCTCATGGGTCTCTTTAGCCCTCAAAGGAACCAATACCTGGGGTTGTATCTACTTTATCTGTCTCTTAGAATCTGCTCAGTTGTGCATAAGGGCAATCCTTCTGCCAGCCTCCAGACTCTTTTTTAGAGACTCATAGCCATATAAACTCATTTCTCCTTTCCATTTCCCCCTTACATTAGGTCAAACAGCATTTTAAAGTCATGTTATTTTATGTAGACAGGGATATTCTGCTGATCCGCATTGAATCTTCCGTATAAGGTCATTTTCCAGTTGCATCATCAGTTGGTAGTTGATAGTGGTCCCTCGGTGCCAGGGAGGCTCATCCCCGGGTGTCATGTCCCACGCTAGGGGGAAGGCATTGCATTTACATGCTGAGTTTGGCTTCGAGACTGGCCATATTTGAGTAACATGAAGGCTGTCAGGATGAAATTCCCAGGCACAATGCTGCTCTAGGCCTTGTTCTTATTTTAGGCTTATCAGCTCACAAGCATAGTTATTAGCGTCAGGGGCTCACTGTTGAACCCTCACTCCCTCCTGGTCCCCGCCGCTGCACCTGGGAGACTTTCGCTGCTCCCCTAGGGACCACGACAGAGCACCACTGGCCAGGAACCCAGTACCCCTCCTGCTGTGGTTTTTCATTGTTGCCACTATGAGTATATCCAAACACTACCATGCACCCTGGACATATGTTCTGTACAGCTCCCTGTCAGCCATATATCAACTGTCAATGGTATCCTATACCAGTATCCCTCCATTGCCATTGTTGAACAACTCTGTGATCCAGAACTCCCTGGAATCTGAAGCCCAATATAATGTCAGGGTCCCTTAGTAGGAAATGGCATATAGCGATGGGTTTAAAGGTTAGATAAAGAATACGTGTTAAATTGGAAAAAAATTCTACATCCTATCTTTTTCTCCCCCCCCCCCCCTAATTATTGAGCTTCTCTTCACTGGAGTCCTAGACCACAGCAATGCATATATATAATATACAGCACTCCCATACATCCACCACAAAACCTTTTCCCTTCCACAGCGATGCCCTTACACCCTATTCACATCATATTTCCTTAACGTGGTGTACAGAGTCTGAGACAATAGCTATCTAACAAGGTGACATCTGTGCTTACATTGTGGTGCATACTTTAGGATACACAGTTTTTTACATTCTTAGTTATCCTATGTTTTACATTATGGTTTACATTACCAGTCTGTCATCTCCTATATGTTATGGTGTAATATTACATGTTTTATATCCATCCTTGTGTACTCTCATGAAACTCCTCTCTTACCCCCCATTTACCTTGGTTCCACACATTTAACGTCCATTTTCCCTTCCACCTTGGTGCCCATAGTGACAGCCAACCTCCGTTTCCTGAGGAGCCACTTCCAGAGATAGATGGAATAGTGTTCAGGGCCTAACTTGCTCAACTGCCCCAACGCCCTGGGAGCCACCCTTTCTCTGAAGGGATACAGTTCCCTCTATTTGATGGCATTAATCCTCCCCAGAATGTGGGTGCACCCCCACTCTCACTACTTGGGTTTCTACCCCATGGCGACACCCACTCTGGCAAAATGAACATTTAGACATTCCCCAGGAGCCCGTCATGCATCAGACCCTCCCCTCAGAGCGTTCTAAACAGGTAACCCTCTTTATTATATTTTGATATGATTTTTCTCGGCATTTTACTTTCCACCAACACCTGACCCTCACCTGTGTACGTATGCTACCCCTCCCTCTCCACTTTTGGGCAATGTTACCCATCCGCCCCTCCCCAGCCACCCTCAAACCCGCAAAGCCCCAACCAAAGGCAACCCCTTGCCCCCCTTTTATCTCTTCTGTGTGTTCATACTTACCACCATCTCGTCTTAAATCCACCCCTGCAGACATCGGCTCACATACTTCCTCCACCCTCCAATTTCCTGTAAGCCTATCGTTCAGTCTCTTGCTATCTAGGGCAGCTTGGTTATTTCATATAATTGAGGTCATGTAGTATTTTTCCTTCAATGTCTGGGTTGCTTCACTCAACATAAGGTTCTCAAGATTCATCCATGTTTTCACATGTGTTTGTAGTGTGTTTGTTCTTACAGCCGAGTAGTATTCCATTGTGTGTATATACCACATTTTATTGATCCATTCATCTGTTGATGGGTTTTGGGTTGATTCCAACTTTTGGCGATAGTGAACAATGCTGCTATGAACATTGGTGTACATATATTGGTTTGTGTCCTTGTTTTCAGTTCTGCTGGGTATATACCCAGCAGTGGTATTGCTGGGTCATATGGCAAATCTATGGCTAGTTTTTTGAGAAACCGCCAAACTGTCGTCCAGAATGGTTGGATCCTTCTGCATTCCCACCAGCAGTGGATGTGTGTTCCCCTTTCTTCACATGCTCTTCAGCACTTGTATTCTTCTGTTTTTTTCATAGCTGCCAATCTTATGGGTGTAAGATGGTATCTCATTGGGGTTTTGATTTGCATTTCCCTGATAGATAGAGATTTGGAACATTTTTTTCATGTGCTTTTTTGCCATTTGTATTTCTTCTTTGGAGAAGTGTCTGTTTAAGTCCTTTTCCCATTTTTTAAATGGGTTGTTTATCTTTTTATTTTCAAGATATAGGAGTTCTTTATATATGCAAGTTATAAGTTTCTTATCAGATATATGGTTGCCAAATATTTTCTCCCAATGTGTGGGCTCCCTTTTTACTTTCTTGACAAACTCTTTTGAGGTGCAGAAGGCTTTAATTTTGAGGAAGTCCCATTTATCTATTAGTTCTTTTGCTGCTCGTGCTTTTGGTGAGATATTCATAAATCCATTTCCTATTACAAGGTCCTGTAGATGTTTCCCTACACTGCTCTCTAAGGTTTTTATGGTCTTGGCTCTTATATTTAGGTCTTTGATCCATCTTGAGTTGATCTTTGTATAAGGTGTGAGATGGTAATCCTCTTTCATTCTTCTACATATGGCTATCCAGTTCTCCAGACACCATTTGTTGAATAGGCCACTCTTTCCCACTTGAGAGGGTTTGGTGGCTTTATAGAATATTATGTGGCTGTAATATGTGAGGTTCTATATCAGAGCTTTCAGTTTGATTCCATTGGTCTATGTGCCTCTCCTTATGATAATACCATGCTGTTTTCACCAACGTAGCTTTGTAGTATTTTTTGAAGTCAGGTAGTATGATTCCTCCAATTTCGTTTTTCTCTTTCAGTATGTCTTTGGCTATTCGGAGTCTCTTTCCTTTCCAAATAAATTTCATAGTTAGTTTTTCTAGTTCCTTAAAGAAGACTGTGTTGATTTTTATTGGGATTGCATTGAATGTGCAGATCAGTTTTGGTAAGATAGACATCTTAATAATGTTCAGTCTTCCTATCCATGAACAAGGAATAGTCTTCTATTTATTTAGGTCTTCTTCGATTTCCTTGAACAATCTTTTATAGTTCTCGGTGTATAAGTTCTTTATCTCTTTAGTTAAATTTATTCCTATGTATTTGATTTTTTTATTTACTATTGTGAATGGTATTTGTTTCTTGATTTCCTCCTGATCTTGCTCATTATTGGTGTACAGAAATGCTACTGATTTTTGTGCATTGATCTTATAACCTGCAACTTTACTAAACTCATTTATGAGTTCTAAAATCTTTGTTGTAGATCTCTCAGGGTTTTCTATGTATAGGATGATGTCATCTGCGAATAATGAAATTTTGACTTCTTCCTTTCCAATTTGAATGCCTTTTATTTCTGGTTCTTGCCTCAGGGATCGAGCAAGTACTTCTAAGACAATGTTAAATAGGAGCGGAGACAGTGGGAATCCTTGTCTTGTTCCTGAGTTTAGAGGGAAGGAGTCTAGGATTTCTCCATTGTAAACAATATTGGCTTTAGGTTTTTCATATATACTCTTTATCATGTTCAAAAAATTTCCTTGTATTCCAATCTTTTGGAGTGTTTTTATCAAGAAAGGGTGCTGTATTTTGTCAAATGCTTTTTCTGCATCAATAGATATAATCATGTGATTTTTTTCCTTCAATCTGTTTATATGGTGTATTACGTTGATTGATTTTCTTATGTTGAACCATCCTTGCATACCTGGGATGAATCCCACTTGGTCGTGTTGTATAATTCATTTAATGTGCTGTTGAATATGATTAGCAGGTAGTTTGTTAAGTATTTTTGCGTCTAGGTTCATTAGAGGTATTGGTCTGTAATTTTCCTTTCTTGTGATATTTTTGTTTGGCTTTGGTACTAGGGTAATGGTGGCATCATAGAAGGAGTTGTGTAATGTTCTTTTCATTTCAATTTTTTGGAATAGTTTCAACAGTATTGGTGTCAGTTCTTTCCGGAATGTTTTGTAGAATTCACCTGTGAAGCCATCTGGCTCTGGGCTCTTCTTAGCTGGGAGATTTTTAATAACTGATTCTATCTCTCTGCTTGTGATTGGTTTGTTAAGATCATCAATTTCTTCTTTTTTCAATATGGGCTGCTTATGTTTTTCTAGGAATTTGTCCATTTCCTCTAGATTGTCATTTTTCTTGGAATATAGTTTTTCAAAGTATTCTCTTATGATAGTCCTTATTTCTGTGGGGTCAGTGGTGCTATCGCCTTTCTCATTTCTTATTTTGTGTATTTGCATCTTCTCTCTTTTTTCTTTGTTAGTCTCGCTAAAGGTTTGTCAATTTTGTTGATCTTCTCAAAAAACCAGCTCTTGGTCTTGTTTATCTTTTCAAGTGTTTCTTATTTTCTATTTCATTTACTTCTTCTTGGTCTTGTTTATCTTTTCAAGTGCTTTCTTATTTTCTATTTCATTTAGTTCTGCTCTTATCTTTGTTATTTCCTTCCTTCTTCCTGTTGGGTTACTTTGTTGTTGTTTTTCTAATTCCTTCAAATTAGCTCTTCAATTTTTGCTCTTTCTTCTTTTTTGATATATGAATTTATGGCTATAAATTTTCCTCTCAGTACTGCTTTTGCTGCATCCCATAAATTTTGGTATGTTGTGTTATCATTATCATTTGATTCAAGGTAGTCATTGATTTCTTTTGAGATTTCCTCTTTGACCCACTGTTTTTCTAAGAGTGTGCTGTTTAATTTCAAATCGTGGTGTGAAATCTGGGCTTCTGTCCCTTGCAAATTTCCAGCTTGACTCCACTGTGTTCAGAGATATTGTTTTGTATGATTTCAATCTTTCTGAATTCACTCAGCCTTTCTTTGTGGCCTAGCATATGATCTATCTTCGAGAATGATCCATGTGCGCTTGAGAAAAATGTATATCCTGCTGTATTTGGGGGTAGCGATCTATATTTGTCTATTAGATCCAGCTCCTCTAATATACTGTTCAGATGTTTTTTTTTTTTTTGGTGATTCTCTTTTGAGATGTTCTGTCCAGAGTTGATAGTAGTGTATTAAAATCCCCCACTATAATTGTAGATGTATCTATTGTTTCACTTAGTTTTTCCAGCGTTTCCCTCATGTATTTAGAGGCACCCTTGTTAGGGGCATAAATATTTATGATTGTTCGATCTTCTTGACAGATTTTCCCTTTCATTAAAATGTAGTATCCTTCTTTGTCTCTCACAATTGTTTCACATTTAAAGTCTATTTTGTCTGATATTAATATAGCTACTCCTGCATTTTTTTTTTGGTTATTGTTAGCTTGTATGATTGTTTTCCAGCCATTCACTTTCAATCTCCATGCGTCTCTGGGTCTAAGATGTGTCTCTTGTAGACAGCATACGGATGGGTCATATTTCCTTATCCAATGTCCCAGTCTGAATCTTTTGATAGGTGATTTTAATCCGTTGACATTCAGTGTTATTACTTTCAAGGAATTATTTGTGTTAGTCATATTTTGATTGGATTTGTGTTTGTCATATTTTGTCTGTATTTTTTTTTGTCTTTTTTGTTGTTGTTGTTGCTCTTATACTCTCCTCCAACTCTGCCTTTCCTGGTTTTCCTTTCTTCCTGCAGAACTCCGTTTAGAATTTCTTGAAGGGGAGGTTTCTTGTTGGTATACTCTTTCAGTTTCTGTTTGTCTGCAAATATTTTGAACTCTCCATCATGTTTGAATGCTAGTTTAGCTGGATAGAGTATTCTTGGTTGGAATTTTTTTTCCTTTATTACCTTGACTATATCATACCACTGCCTTCTTGCCTCCATGGTTTCAGATGAGAAATCAGCACTTAATCTAATTGAGCTTCCCTTGTATGTGATGGTTTTCTTTTCTCTTGTTGTTTTTAGGATTTTCTCTTTGTCTTGAGCATTGGGTAATTTGACAAGTATATGTCTTGGGGTGGGCCTGTTGGGGTTTATGACTAGTGGAGTGCTCTGTGCTTCTTGGATATGCAATCTGTCTCTTTCAGTAGATTTGGGAAGTTTTCAGCCATTATTTCCTGCAACACTTCTTCTGACCCCTTTCCCTTCTCTTCACCTTCTGGAATGCCTATAATACGTATGTTTGAGCATTTTGCATTGTCATTCAGGTCCCTAAGTCTTAACTGGATTTTTTCTATATTCTTATTGACCCCTTCTACTATCTGTTTGATTTCTGATGTACTGTCTTCCACATCACTAATTCTCTGCTCTGCCTCTTCTAGTCTGTTGATATTTGCTGCAAGTGTATTTTTGATTTCTTGAACTGTGGTGTTCATTCCCATCATATCTGTTATGTTTTTGCATATGTCTGCAATTTCCCCTCCAAGTGATGTCTTCATGTTGTTAAACTCTTTCATTACTTCGTCAAATTTGTCGGTGATAAATGTTCTGAGATCTTTCATTGCTTGTGCAAAGTTTGCTCCCCTTCATGATTTTTGGTTTGTTGAATGGATTCAGCCATGTTTTCCTGATTACTGGTTTGGTTTGTAGATTTTTGTTGCTTTCTGGTTATCTCTTTATCTTGACGGATTTATTCAGTTCCTTAGCTTCTTTGTCTACTCTTGGAGGTTAATTAGTGTTATATTTGCATAGGTGTTATATCTTCTCTTTGTCACTTTTTTCTTCTTATTCTAATTTCTTGTTGTTGGTTAAGTTCACTTTAAAGGAAAGTATTAGTGTTGGGGAAAGGCAATTGTGTAAGCAAGGGAAAAGTGTAAGGTAGTATTGGTGATATATGTTAACAAAGCAAGAATATGAGATTTGGGAGGATGGAGGTTAGATTCATGTAAATTGTGTAGAGTTATAGCAGTAGGTAGAGTACTTATTGTGAGGTAGATGAATGAATATGGGAGGAATATGGTATGAGCTAAAAAGCTATTGTTTTCGTGAGAGAGGGAAAGAGAAAAGAAAGGTAATAGTTTCAAGAGTGGATAACAGACAGAAAACAAAACAAAGGTATTAGGAATTAAGACTTAAACCCTCCGTGGATTGAAGAAAGAGAGGTGGGAGGTGGAATATAGGAGAGACAGTAGATGGTGGCGGATATCAAGATGAAGGGGAAAGAGGATAGTGTAGGTAGCCTAAATCAGTTCACACAGAAATGAGGCAGTGGAGGATGAGAAAACGCAGAGAATGTGAGGTGTTTCCTGCTGCACCTATTGTATAATTGAGTTAAAATAAAGTAAGTAGAATATGAGGGACAAGAGGGAGAGAGAAAACAGAAAAAAAGAAAAAAAAAGAGGAGAGAAGGGACGAGAGGAAGAAAGGAAAAGAGGGTGTTAAAAGGGTGGGGAACAGGTAGGGGAAAGGGAAAAAAAACAGATATACACGAACCAGAATTAACACACCTACTACACAGCACCTACCACAAAAAAAATCCTTAAATAACTGAGTAAAAAAAGACTTTGGGGGATACGCTGTGAGACAAGACTAGGGGATAATGCAGTGTTAGCAATCAGGAAATTGAAAAAAGTAAAGAATAAGTCAAAATGAAAATAAAAACAAAACAAAATGAAATGATAAAGAAAAAATGCCAACATTGAAGGCTAGGGCATTTAAGGACCTCAGATGGACCTCAGTGCGTGATGGATTCAGGGATGGAAAGTCTGAGATATTGAGGACTCAAGAGGTGTGAGTCTCTGTGTTGTGGGCCACCAGAGTTTAGGGAATTCAGACCTGGCAACCTCCAATCTGGTCAACAGGAAGCCTGGGAGCCCCGCAGTGTAACACAGCCCTCAGGGATCCCCACAGCTGGGTGCCAGCCCTATGGGGGAAGTCAGATCCGCACACTCTACATTATGACTGAACCCTGCAATTCACTTACTTAGCTGGGCTCATTAGTATGGGAATCTCTCACTTCAGCTTTTGGAAAGCTCCCGCCCTGTGATTCCAAAACACTGCCTCTAGAGGGCGCCTCTACACCGCAGCCACTTTACTAGTACAGATCCCAAGCTTGGCATGTGACGCCGAAAACAGATTCCAAAACCGGAATTCCCAAGCTTCACAGAATATTCCCTAATCGGCTTCCAGACGTGTCCCCCTCCCTTACTGCAGCCTAAAACAATTTTCCATTTACGTCTCTTTATTGCCTACAGCCTATTTGGATTGGAGATCGGCTGCCGGCCTTTTGAGGGTGGGGCTTCAGGTGGAAGCGCTATTGTTTGTATTCGCAATCAAAAGTTTCTCCCGCTTCACAACAAAACTCCGTCTATCTTCCCAAATCAATCCGCGAAGGCAACCTGTTGCATCAACCCGCCAACAGCTCGCCCAGAACTCGCGAACTCCTTAGCACCTCAGAGTCATCTAAAAGCAGAACCGCCTGGCAGGACCGCGGTTCCCCCCACCCCCAATAGGGAGGAGCCTGTGCACGGGTCTCACCTGCGGGCAATAGAACCCAAATTATATCTACTAGACCAATCCTCTCCTTTACCTTTCCACCCAGTCGATGTCCAGGCACTTCTGCCCTGCAAAAATCCCGAAAAAGCCCCGCCTTGGAGAACCTGCTGCCACGCCCAGTCGTCTCTTCCCGGGACAGACTGCAAAGGCAAGTTCACTCAGCGACCATCTTCTCCAAGTATTTTCTTAATATCCCTAATGTCTTCCTTCACTTCATTAAGATGTTCCATGACATTTGATTGGAGAGCTTCAATTATTTGCCCAATGTTCTGCTCCTTTTACTAGTTTTGTTTTGTTCATTGGATTGGGCAATGTCTTCCTTATTATTGGTATGGTTTGTAATTTTTTCTTCCTGTCTGCTCATTGTTTTAGCATGATGGGGTGGTTCAATTGATTAGTTTATCTTATAGGCTTAGGTTTTATTTAGTGCATGCTTTTTTTTAAGTCGTCTCTTTGACACTTTGTTTTCTTTGGGCAATTGAAAGCAAAAGAGGTAAGAAAAGAAAAAGTTTAATACTAGTATTGATAGTAAATGTTAGCAGAAGAATTGTGTAAGCCTTAGCAGAATGAATATCAAAATCATGTAAACAGTGTAGAGTTATAGCAATATAAAATGTATTGTACCTAAAATAAAAGGGGAAACTGAATGTGGAAAATAATATGAAATTAATTAAAAGGCCATCTCAATGAAGTGAAGGGAAAAGAGAAAAGAAAAGATAAAAAAAGAGAGGAAGAATATTAGTGAAAAAACAGAATGAGAAAGATAGAAATATGCAGGAAGGAAAAGAGATAGGTTTGGTAGCCAAAATCAGTAAACTTGGAAAAGAGATAGAGAAATAGGGAACACAGCAAACAAGAAGAAAGTCAACAGCATAGTTTTAATTGAGCAAACACTCTTTTTGCTGTGTTCTCTCCATATTGATGACCTGAAGTGTCCTGCTTTGTGGGTTGTCAAAGTGGCTCACTAAGGCAGGATTTTGTCCCCACTCAGCTATTTTTTGTAGGAGAGATAATGTGGGTGTACTTCCTCCAAAACCATCTTGCCTTCCTCCCATCAGTTTTGAATGCCAACATTGCTGTATAGAGATTTTCTGTTTTTGTTGTTGTTTTTCCCATTAGCACCTTAAATATGTCATAACACTGCCTTCTTGCCTCCATGGTTTCATATGAGACATGAATACTTAATCTTATTATACTTCCTTTGGATATGATTGTTCTCTTTTCTCTTGTTGCTGTCAGTATTCTTTCTTTGTCTTGAGCATTTGACAATTTGACACATATGTGTCTTGCTGTATGCTTGATGATGTTTATATTGTTTGAGGTGTATGCACTACCTGGAACTGTGCATTCATTTTCCTCAATAGAGTTAGGAAATTTTCGGCTATTATTTCCTCTAAACCCACTTCTTTCCCCTTTCCCTTATGTTACCCCACTTGAATGATGACAATGCATATGTTTGAGGACTTTCTGTTGACATTAAGATCTCTAAGTCCCTGCTGTTATTTTCTATCATTTTATCTGACTCTTCTGCTATCTGTATGATTTCAGATATACTGCCTTCCATATCACTAATTCCTCATTTTGTTCTCAAAAATGTTTTATTTTTGAATTTTTTATTTAATTGACTTTTTTAAAAAACCACAAAGATCACAAAAAATATGACAGTAAAAAAATAAGAGGTTCCCATATACTGCACACCGCAACACACCCCACTCCTCCCACATCAACAACCTCTTTCATCATTTTGGCACATTCATTGCATTTGGTGAATACATTTAGGAACACCACCTGGATGATAGTTTACATTGTAGTTTCACTCTCTCCAGTACATTCAGTGGGTTATGGCAGGATATAAAATGTCCAGCATCAGTCCCTGCAATATCCTTTAGGACAATTAAAATTCCCAAAAATGCCCTCACATCACATCTCTTCTTCCCTCTCACTGCCCTCAGCAATTACCTTGGTGACTGTCTCCACATCAATGATACAGTTTCTTAAATTGCCAGAGTCACAACAGTTGTATATTAGAATACTGGTACCTGGTACCTGGGATGGTGATGTCCATTCCACCTCTAAATTTGAGGCGGCTTAGATCCCACATTCTCGAAGGATGCAATTCTCCTGCTTGAGTTGTAGGCACGCTTGGTTTCCTGGTGCAGTAGTTGACAATCTTCATGTTCCTATTAACTGACCTGGGTAAGTCATCAGCAAATGGAAACGTATAAGTTGCAACTCTGTGGAGGCTCAATGTCCAGCTCACACATAGCCAATCCAGAAACTCAAGTCTCCTGAGCATACATCAACTCTAGGGTCAACCACAGGCTTAGTTAAAATTACAGAAAAGGCACGTGAAGAAAGGTCACATCTGAGTCCATTTCCATCATTCTCAGGATCACAAATTTCAAAGTAGGGCCCCTGAAAAGGCACTGAATTCCAGAGCCATCTGCCATGACCATGGAAACTGCTGCTTTGTGCTTCCATTGTATTTTTGATTTCTTGCATTGTAACTTTCACCACTATCAAATCCATTATCTTTTTACTTATGTTTACATTTTTTTTCAGTATGCTCTCCCATTGTCTTTTTAATATATTTAATATTTTCTTTCACTTCATTAAGTTGGTTCATGATATTTGTTTGAAAAGTTCTAATTATTTGTTCCATGTTCTACATCTCATCCTGTCTTTTAAATTATTCTTTGGACTGGGCCATGCCTACCTGCTTCTTAGTATGAATTATAATTTCTTGTTGGTGTTTAAGCATCTCTTTATCTTGATGGGTTTATTCAGTGGATTATTTTCTCTCTCTATGGTTTTATTTAGTTGCTATTTGTTTGTGGGTATGCGGTACATTTTCTCTTGGACACTATGTTACTCTTATTCTATTTCCTTGATTTTGTCTATATTCCCTTGAAAAAAAATTTAAGTCCAGAGAAAGAGATAGAGGTAAGAGAAAAAGGATAATATTAATAATAGAAATAAGAGGTAGAGTAGGAACCATAAAGACCAAGGGAAATGAATAATTAAGTCATGTATGAAGTGCAGGGGAATAAATATTAAAAAGTGATTTACAAACAATGAAATGAAAAACAGAATAGAGAAAAATATCTAGAATTAATTAGAAGGCCAGAATAATAAGAAGAGAGGGAAAGAGAAATGTAAAGGCAGTAAGAAAAAAAGTTTTAATAAAGAAAGAAAACAGAGACTATAGGAGATAGAAATAAAAACAAGCTAATTTGAAGTCTAAACAAGAAGAGTTGGAATGTAAGAATAAAAACAGTAAGCAGAAGACAGAAAGATGACAGAAGGAAAATAAATAGCATAGGTAGACAAAATTAGTATACAGAAAAAAAAAAGTAGAAACAAAGGAGAGGGGCAAACAAGAAATAACACACCTAATTAAAAAAAAAAAATAACCCGGGTTGTGGGGAGAAGGAGTTAAAAAAAAACAATAAACAAACCTTAGAGCAAACAGTCAAATGAAAACCATGGAAAAACATCCTCCCACATGAGCACCGAAAAATCTTCTCAAGCTCCCCGTGTTTACAGATCAGTTACCCTGAAGCCTGCCCTCCACAGGTTTTAAATTGGGTTTTAGCAAATAAACAAAGTTAAAATTAAAGTAAGGAAACTTTTTTTTAAAGAAAAATAAGAGACTCGAGGGAAGCTAATACAAAAATACTACCTATGTGTTCCCTGTCCTAAATTATCAGCTCAGGAATTAATAACCCAGCAGATCACTACTCTAAGGCGAGCTGGGAATTTAACTAGGGATCTTATGTGTTCATTTTGATGATTCCTCCACTGAGATAAACTTTATCATCGGTCCGTTACCTGGAGAGATATCCTGTCACTTTCCCTAGGGTGGGATTGACTCTCTGCAGTTGGGAAGATTCCTGCTGATTAGGAGTCTGTGTGACCCTGCCCCCTTTCTATTTTTCTTGCTTCCCCTACCAGGGCAGCAGGACCTGAAAGCCTGTATGAAGACATCCCCCCTCCACTCTCTCCAGGTAAGGTTGAGTTCCATTCTGAAATTCAAATGGGAACCTGTTGTCTGCACTCACCATAGACGAATGACCCTCAAACCTCTTCCAGAACTCCCCCTCCTCCCAGGAGGCCCTTGGAAGGTTTTTAAGCACTTCTTACTTCCCACCTCCCTTAAAGAAGACGGGATTTTTAGTTTACAGAACTAAACTATTGAATTGCCTGACTCCACCCTCTCATAGATGAAGTTCCTCTTTCCCTTAAAGGCTAGATAAATCAGGCTGTTTGTACAGATTCACATTCCCCCTCTTTCTGGGGCTCCTCGCTATCTGACATGCCCCCTAAATTGCAAAGGTGGTCCATGAAACCTAACCCCCAGAAAGGAAACCCCTCTCTACCCCTTGCCAGATCTCTTTTACTCCAGGATTTCCCTACCTCCTGTTTGGTGGATGGTGGGAATCAGAGTTTGTGCAGCAGTATTTTGCCTTGAAGGTGGGGCTTAGAAAACTGTCATTTCCAGCCACTAGAGCAAGAAACTCATTGTTTTCCCTTGGGCTTTTTACCTCTTTTTCTAGATCATTGCCCTGAAGTCTCCTGCTCTGTCAGTTCCCAAAACAACTCACTGTTGTTTAACTCATGTGTTTAAATCAAGTGTTTAACTCATGTGTTAATCCCAGATATTAGAAAAAAGATCAGTGTTTTTATATAGACTAACTACCTATTCTATGAGATAGAAAAAGTTTGTTTCATTAATCACCTGACATCAGAGCCATTCCTTTGATTGAAAAACAGAGTGGCATTTTCAGATTAGTAATTTCTTAGAGCTTGTGCCCAAATTTGAGAGAAAAAACATGATCTGGTTATTTCTTTTATTCACCACTTTCTTTGTCCAAGTTTCAAATTCATCTTATTTTGTTATTTATTAAACAACAGGATCAGGCTCTGATTTTGATCATGCACACATCTGACTGTAGATTTTAGAGTTTTTGCCTAAGAGAAGTGTGGACTTCATCTTCATATGACCAACTTCATTATTATAGATTTTCAAGCTCTTCAGCATTGACAATTTGCCAAAATACAGTTGGTATTTGAACTCCTATAAATTGCAAGATCCCTATTATATTTTATTTTGTGGCTAAATTAATTCTGTATTTAGGTTAGATTAGGGAGGAATTTAAATGATGAAGGGAAATTTATATATATGAATGATTATAAAAAATGAGAAGGATCACAATTAATATTCTATCTACAGATCTAGGGAAACTATAAAAAGTAGGAAAAACTGAAATTAAAGCTAGTGGAAGGAAGGAAATAGAAAACATTTGAGTGAAGAGAAATGAAATAGAATATGCACAAACAATTAGTAGATACAGTGAAACCAAAAGTTCTTAGAAAAGATGAATTGCAAAGGTTCAGTTATATTGGAAAAGAAAAATGAGAGCATGTAAATTATTAAGGTATAAAATGAATTTGGGGACATTACTAGATTTTGCAGATATTAGAGCAACTGTGAGAGAATACTATGAATATCTGTATGCCAACAATGTAGATAATCTATAAGAAATGGGCAAATTTCCTAGAAACCCAAAACTTACTGAAATTGAGACAAGAATAAATAGATCTCCACAGACTTACAAAAAAAGGAAGATTCAATCAGTATTCAAAACTTACCAATAAAGATTAGATCAGCTAGAAAAAGACCTTGAATGAAAGGGTAAACTCAGACCAGGAGAATATCACAGCCTACATATACTATCAGATGTGAAAAGTGCTTTTTGACCTTGTATAGAAGGGTGAAATGGAAAGGACCAATGAATTTATATAATTACGACTCTCCAAAAAAGAGTCAGGAGGTCATCAGAGGGGTCATGCTTACACATGCCTCAGCAGGGTTCCAGAGACAGTAGATAAAAACACAGGGACTGATTCTCCTTAGGGCTACAGAGACCCACAGGTTCTATGGTCATGACAGATGGCTCTGGAGTTCAGTGCCATGTCAGTTGACCATACTTTGGAGTTTGTGTTCCTGAGTGTGATGCAGTTGGGCTCAGAGGTGACCTTTCTACACATGTCTCTTCTATTATTTTTACCAGATCTGTGGTTGTTGCTGGGGGTGGTGTATACTCAGAAGAACATAATCTCTGGACTTTCCATGTGTCAGCAAGGCTCTGAGCCTCAGCAGACTTAAAACTCCTACCTTCTTCTTTATTAGACTTTCCCAGGCCAGCTAACAGGGAAGTGAAAAAGGTCAAACACCACACCATGGGGCTAAGAGTGCCTACAGCTGCAAGCAGGAAAATTGCATCTATCATCCATGTGGGATCCAAGCCCCCTTTCAATAAAGAGATGGAGTGTACATAGCAATCCCAAAGTCCACATTATGGAGGAATATAGTATGGATTAGAGTACAATTACTGATATTCTACTATGGAAATACTGTGATTAGTAATGGAAGAAATTGTAGCATTGATGTGGAGAAAGTGGCCATGGTAGCTACTGAGGGTAGAGAGGGTGAAGAAGAGATGTGATGTGGGGGCATTTTCAGGACTTGGAGTTGTCCTGGGTGGTACTGCTGAGACAGATGCTGGACATTTTATGTCCTGTCATGGCCCAATGGGTGGACTGGGAGAGAGTATAAACTACAATGTAAACAAATATCCATGTGGTGTAGCAGTGCTCCAAAACATATTCACCAAATGTAATGCCTATCCCAAGATGATGAAATAGGTTGTTGATATGGGAGGAGGGGGGTGAGGGAAATGGAGGATAAAAATGGGACCTCTTATATTTTTTAATGTAACATAAAAAAAATAAAGGGAGAGAATAAAAGAGAAGTTCAGGATCAGACAACATCAAAGATGAATTCTAACAAATATTCAATGAAGAATTAATTTCAGTACTTCTCAAAATCTTCAAAATTGAAGATGAGGGATAACTGCCTAACTCATTCAATGAGGCTAAAGTTATTGCGATATCAAAGCTACTTAAAGACTAAAAAAGGAAAGAAAATCAAAGACCAATTTCTCTTATGAATATATATGCAAAAACCCTAAACAAAATAATTGCAGATCAAGTCCAAGAGAATATTAAAATAATTATCCACCATTAGCAAGTGGTATTGCTGATGCAAACTACCAGAACGCCATTAGACTTTATAAAGGGTATTTATTTAGTGTTAAGGCAGACTTGGCTCAATGATTAGGACATTGGCCTACCAAATGGGTGGTCCAAGGATCAAACCCAGACCTCCTGACCCATGTGATGAGTCAGCCCATGCACAATGCTGATGCACGCAAGGAGTGCCATGCCAAGCAGGGGTGCCCCCCCATAGGGGAGCCACATGTGCAAGGAGTACACCCCTTAAGGAGAGTCACCCAGTACAATAAAATGCAGCCTGCCCAGGAATGGCGCCACACACAGCAGAGAGATGATGCAGCAAGATGATGCAACAAAAAGAGACACAGATTGTGGGTGCCACTGACAAGAACACAACGCGGATATAGAAGAACACACAGCGAATTGACAAAGAGAGCTGACAACTGGAGTGGGGGAAGGGGAGAGAAAAAAATCTTTAAAAAGTAAAGGCTTAAAGTCACAAGGTCCTAAAGATTCCAACACATCATACCAGAAGAGGTATTTTTTCACCCAAATTCTGTTGCCACGTGTTGATGCAAGATGGTGGATAATGTCTGCAAGGTTTCAGCATTCATCCTTCCAATTAAGGTTCATGTTCCCCGTTTCTTCAGATCTTCAGCTTTAGGCTAGCAAAAGGTTCATCTCTCTTCCTGGGGCTCATCACTTTCCGTGCTTAGCTGTTATGCTCTCTCCACTAGGTCTCTTGTAGACTATCAGCCTGATCTCTCTTCCTGGGGCAATGCCTATGGAGAAAATCCTCATTCCACATATCATATTGTGTTTGTGTACTTACAAATGAGAGTCTGTTTTATCAGACAAAGGGGGCTGCAACTCAATGCTGAATCACAGTCTAAAGACATGGTTGGATCAAAACCCTAATCATAGCATAATTTAGTCAGACTTCTCAGCTGATTCTAAGAAAATCAAAGGGTTATCAAGTCAGAGGAATAGACCAGTTTAAAAACATAATCTATATTTCCTTTTGGAATTCATAAATAATATCAAACTTCCACACTCAGGATGTAAGGATTTTCAACATAGGAAAATCAATAGAACATCTAATGTAATCATGGGGGAAGTTGCATGAAAATCTCTATTGAGGCAGAAAATGAATTTGACAAAATCCAATGCCATTTCATGATAAAAACACTCAGAAAAAGAAGAACACAAGGTATGTTTTTCAGCACGATAAAAATCATATATACATATATGCATATATATATGTGTACATTTAATAATACACTAGATGCTGAAAAAGTAAAATAATTCCCTTGGTGGACTGGAACAAGACAAGCTTGCCTGCTTTCACCATTTCTATACAGCCTTGTGGTAGAAGTCTCTCTCAAAGAAATTATGCAATAAACCTAAAAAATGCATCCAAATAAGACAGGAATAAGTAAAGCAATCTGTATTTAGTGATGATAAGATCATTTATATAGGAAATAGCAAAGCTCCCACAAGTAAATTTCTAAAGCTCATAAATGAATCCAGAAAAATATAAGGTATGAGAACAACATACAAAAATCTGTTGTTTTGTATTCACTAGCTAAGAATATTCCCAACTAGAAATTAAAAAGAATTCATTCATAGTAATATCTAAACAAATCTAAACTGGAGATAATTTTATTTAAAGCATTGAATGACTTATATATTGAAAACTACAAAACACTGCTGCAAGTAGTTAGAAAAAAACCCTAAGGAAAAGGTAAGAACTCCTGGGTTCATTGAAAGGAAAAGTTAAAATTATTAAGATGCCAATACTCTTTGGCACTTGGTTGGTAATAATCTCTTGGTGCCAGGGAGGCTCACCCTCAGGAGTCATGCCCAATACTGGGGGGGAAGTTAGAGGGTTTACAAGCTGAAATTTGTTTAGAGTGAGTCTACATTTGAGCAACAAGTAAGCTTACAAGAGGTAACTCAAAGGCAGTGTATAATACTAGGTTAGTTTCAATTTTACAAGAAAGGATTCTTTTGTATAATCAATATAAGGGGCCTTGAGTAATGGTTGTTCTTCCTTCACTAGGCACTACCCATGTATTCAGGGGATACTTGAATTCTATTAGAATGAAGCAGGACTCCCCAGCATGGGAATTCAATATTCTTTTGGTTATTATGTGAGTCTCCACCAACCTAGAGGATAACCCATGAACACTTGAACATATTCATATTACTTAGAGGTATGTCCCATGTGCACCCCTATGCAGATCCCCCACACCTGACACACCACAGCATTATATTCCCTTGCCACATTTGTGAAATTTCTATGATCCAAAACTCTCCAAAAGCAAAGCCAACTAAATAAATAAAACTTTAAAAATGAAATAATAGCTATAAAAATAACAAACAAAATACAAAATATTTAAAATATTGAAATAATATATATTTTTTAGCCATTGTGTCTTTTATCACTGTAAGATTTGCTGTCTTTTATATACGGAGACAATGTATTCCTTATATTAACCAAGGTCTTATTTTTTCCATTTTATCTTCAAAGAAGATTTAGGTAAAAGAAAAACCACACAAAAAATATTCCCCATAAAATAGACCTAGGCCAAATGGAGGAAATAGTAAATTCATATGTCTTTTTTTCATTAGTGATGTACATTCATTGCAAAAGATGAATACATTTTGAGCACTGCTACGCAGCATAGATTATAGGTTGCATTGTATTTCACACTCTCTCCCTTCAGTGGCTTATGGCAGGATATATAATGTCCTACAACTGTCCCTGCAATATCATGCAGGACAACTCCAAGTCCCCAAAATACCCCCGTATCATAACTCCTTTCCCCTCTCCCTGCCTTCAGTGACGCCTGTGGTCACTGGCTCCACATCAATGATATAATTTATTCTATTGCTAGAGTCACAATAATTCTATAATAGAATACCAGTAAGTCTATTCTAATCCATATTTTATTTCTCCATCCTGAGGATCCTGGGATGGCAATGCCCACTCCACCTCTCAATTGAGGGGGAGATTTGATCACCCATGGTTGATGAATGGGACTCTCATGTCCACAGCTGTAGACTATCTTGGTTCCTTGGTGTGGTGGTTGTTTATCCACACCTCCCTGTCAGCTGACCTGGGTAAGTCCAATGAACTGCTTTTTTTTTCCAGCTGCATCATGAGCTGGTGCTTTGTAGCAATCCCTCACTGCCAGGAAGGCTCATCCCTAGGGTCATGTGTCATGCTGTGGGGAAAAGTCACCAATTCCTATGATGAGTTTGATGTAGAGAGTGGCCACATTTGAGTAACATGGAACCTCTCAGGAGGTGACATTAAAACACCAACCTACACTAGGCAAAGTTTAAATTTCAGCACAACAGACTCATAAGCATAGTCATCAGCATCAAAAGCCTATCATTGGACCATCCTTCTTCACTTGTCTTTGCCCTTGTACTTGGGGGATTTTTCCTCTTCATTGGGAAATGTAGCAGACTCCCCAGGATGGGAACTCAGCACTCCTTCTTTTGTCATGTTTATCTCTACCCACTGTGTCAATACCTAATGAACATCCAAACATATCTATACATCCTATATGTATGCCCAGGTGAACTCCCTCCCATCCATCCCCATCAACGATACCCCACACCAATGCTCCTTCCGTACCATAGTTGAACTCCTCTATGATCCAAAACTTCTTTAAAAATGAAGTCTAAAATATAGCCTAATTCAATTAATAGGAAAATGGAATTGAAATGGTTGGTTTAAATATTAAAAATAAGATGCATAATCATTTAGAAAAACTAAAAAAGTAAAACAATTGGAGTATTAATAATGAAAATTTTATCACTTTTTAAAAT
Source organism: Dasypus novemcinctus (assembly GCF_030445035.2). Lineage (NCBI taxonomy): Eukaryota > Metazoa > Chordata > Mammalia > Cingulata > Dasypodidae > Dasypus > Dasypus novemcinctus. Next base: position 40,246,793 of record NC_080702.1, on the reverse strand, counting down.
GTTTTGCCTTTCATCAATGTAATAGTCCTGTTTATACAATGACACGGCAATTTCTTTCATTTCTCCATTAGTGGTTTGCTTCTTATTTTTACTAGGTCTTCAAAGAAGATTTAGAACATAGTAAAGTCACATAGAGAATATAGGGGGTCTCCTTTATAACAAACATCTTCCCCCTTTTCCCCCTTGCCCACCAAAAATGCTTTTACACGTGGATGTTACGTTTGCTACAACTGATGTACAAATATTGAAACAAAGCTACCAACCATGTGCTGTAGTTTACATATGGATTACATTTTAGACCGTACACTTTCATAAAGTTTTAGTGAAATTTAACATGGCTTGTATCCATCATTGCATGATCATGCAGAACAAATAAATTACTCCCCAGTTATCTCCTCTTCCATCTATTCTATCCCTCTTTCCCCTTCCCATCAGAGCACACAGTGTCAGGCTTCACTGATTGAAGTACAAGATTCATTGATCCTTGCAAAAATGCTTAGGGCTTGACATACTATTCTCTCCGCCCCCATTGGGAACCACCCAAGCTCTTAAGAGACATTATCCCTCTATTTGAGAATATTGATGGGGCCTCCCCAGGATGGGTGTACAACACCATCCTGCTCATATATGGGCCTCCACACACTGATATAACACAATGTTCAGATTGTCCATGGAACTGGGGAGAGCGTTGGGTAGAAGAAGGTGAGCACAGGGCATTGGCAGATATGTGGTTGAACTATAACATTGAGAAAACACTTTAGATAATATTATAAGATAAGAGTTACTGGTTTAGGGTAATGGATGGTGGGCATCTTGCACAGGGTACACTTGGAACAGGCTTCTTGGGAGTAAGTGCTCATCTCTTGGCTGTTTGAAAATGTGAACCATCTGCAAGGAAGGACTGTAACATTGCCTTCTCTTCATTCTCAGAAAGTAGTTTAGGTTTTACCATACAGTATTGCTGAATAAATAACTGTGGGATGACTGAGAAACCATATAGTTGTGTGATTCAAATAGATATTGCTAACTGTGAGGAGAAAGGAGAAGCAGTGAGAAAAGAAGAAATTCTCTTGAGAGTGGTTGGCTCCATTCATGAGAGCCAAATCCAGAGGAGAAAAATTGGGAAAATAAGGCATTTTAGTGTGTCCAGAGTCTTTCTCCAGAATCAGCAAAAACAATACCTGGCAATACAAAAACACACACCTTAAGAGAGGTGACCTCCTCCTGGGAGCAGCATGGAGCTCCTAAGCTGTCACAAGGGACAAAACGCACAAGTTTGCATTATGCTTTGCTTTCTTATCTCCAGAGAAGTAAATATCTCAGGGAGTATTGAAACAAAAGTTTGCTTCATTAATGTCGCGCATGGGTATGTAATCCCTAAATGCTCAGAAAATCTAACTATATCAAATCTACTTTATTAACCGCTGGTGAAGAGAAAACACAATTTATCTTCTAGATGCCTCATGAATGATTCCATCTCCCATTTCTTCCTGGGAACAGAGCTTCCAGCTTCATCATTCATTCAAGGAAGTATCTGTGCTGGAGAATTTAGACCCTGCCTTGATAATTTCAGGGTGAGTTATAGAAGCTTCACAGTTACTGAGGAAATATATTTTGGCTCCATGGACCCCATTTATTGGTAGAAGCATTAAGGATGTCAACAGGTTTTGACCAAAGAGAAAGCTTAAGATACCAAGTCCTGTCTTATTAAAAAGCCTGGGTGGAAATAGATAGCAAACACACCAAAATATATTCTTTTTCCAATCTTTCTCTTTTGTTCTCTCTCTCTTGGGTCTTCCCTCTCTCAGTGACATTTTTTTCCTTATTTTACTCACTCTTCTTTCTCTGCAAATGTTGAAAGTATCTGTTTAACCACATTCATTTATTTTTTACTTTTGATCATTCAGTAAATGTTTGGTCATCAGTTACTTCGTGATGAGCTGCAGATATTACTTTTGGAATAAATAAATAAGGGTTTGTTCTTCATATTATGGGGATTACATCCAAATAGGGTAATAGACATAGAAATGAGTATGTCCAATACCATGAAGTGTCTCTGGAATCATGGTGAAGTGAATCAAAATGTATAGACTAATCCTATGGATGTTAGTGAAGATGTCACAAGGAAGTTTTTAATAGTAATGAGACTTGAAGGAAGATTTAGAATAATTTCAGGAAGAAAAAAGGGTAGAAGCACACCTAGAAGAGATGAAAGGGACAGAAATGTGCAATCAATACAACCATAAGGTGTAGTGAGGTTTTAAAAATTGTTCTTAATATCTGATCAACAGTGAGGGGCAGGGATCTGAAAAGGGGAAAATGAGCTCGGTTGGGCTGGCAGCAGGCAGATAACAGAGAACCTTGTATTTTTTACACAATATGCATATTTATTTTGGAGTTATTGGCGAGTCAGTGCTGGTTTATAGAAAGTGATCATGAAAATGCTTGCCCTGAGGGAAGGTCACTCTGTGCCTATATGAGTATTGCTCTTGTTAAAACCCCCATTGATGATGAGAGATGAAATCAGCACTGAAAACATGGGGATGAAGTGTGAAGTATGAATATGTGTATGGTTGATTCATAATGTATAAAATATTGGCAATCATACTAGGCATAACATCAGACATTTTCTACATATTATTTAATTCTTTAAATTGTTCTTTGAAAACAGCTACACGATTCTGATTCAAGGGATGAAAAATGTGAGACTTACAGTCATGTGATACTTTTATACAAGGCATGTAATTGTGTCTGGATTGAAACTTGGACTTCAATAATCCTAGGGTTTTGCATTTCACTAATAATAAACTTAATATATTAGAACAGTCTTAGATTGTTAGAAAAATTGCAAGGATGTTAGAGATAGTTTCCAAGAACCTCTCGCTCCTTTCCCCCTGTTTTTACCATCTGCCACCCAAAATAGCATCTTGTCCTTATTTTTCATAACCTCTTAGTCCCTTTGTGAGTGTGGCAGCTTCTCAGACTCTCCTGGTTTTTGATAACCTGGATACTTGTGAGGAGTGGAATTGAGATTTTTTTTTAAGTCTCCCCAAGTTACAATTTTTCTCATGTTCTTCTCATATTTAGACTTGGTTTATGCATTTTTGGAGGAAGGCACCAGAGATAAAGTGTCATTTTCAACACATCCTATCCAAGTTGTAGCCTGTCAATGCGACTTATCATTGTTCATGCTGACCTTGATCAACAGGGTTTTGAGGTTCCCCCAGTATAATGTTCTTTGTTTCTCATCCTTTCCTTATATCCTCTTTAGGAAGAGTCATGAGGAGTTCTTCAGAAGTGGGATTTTTGTTCCACGGGATTGAGAAAACAAAATCTAAATCAATTATTGAATTCTTATGCATGAGAGATTTGTCTCTTCTTCCTTAATTAATCAATAATTTAGTTATTTCAGGATGAACTCATGACATTTATTTTATACTTTGGGGTGTGACACAATACAAATATTCTTATTTTTGTTTTTCAATTTTTCCACTTTTATCCATGGGAGCTCTTTCAGTCACACCCTGTTTCTCTTTACTACTACCCCATCATTGAGTGGTTTATTTTAGTGATTATTTCCTCTTTGATACTATAAGATGTGCTATGTGCTTCTTGCATATTTGTTTCTTAGAGTCAGCAATTTCTCCAAGGAGACGTTTATTGGAGAATGGTGTTCAATTCCAAGATCTGGGCACTATCTGTGCTCCTGCTACTGTGGCTTCCAGGTATTCTCTCCAGAGAAAGTATATGCATGTATACTAATCTTCTACATATTAATGTCTAAAATTATATCTACATACAACCATCATTACCTATATTAACCTAAACATGAGTTGATATTTTTGTATCTAACTCTAAATCACTATCACAAAGAGCATTCTAGACTCCTCCCCTTGCTTATCTCTAAGCTCCACTTCACAGTGAGAAAAATATTCCCTCATCTGCCATCTCTCTAGGGATTTCTTTATTCCAGTCTACATGATTAGAAATATAAAAATTATTAATCCATACAGTATAGAACCCAACTGTATTAGCTAGAGTAAAATATTTATGCACATTTTATTTGACTTCATTGTACAGGCTTCATTCATACCCACTATTACTTTTACAGTACCTCTGTACTCAGCCCCTCCTTTCAGGGCAAATTATGCATTTGTGATATTTTACATAGATTTGCAATATTTTCATTCTATCCTGTATCCCCTTGGCCTTGTAAACGACTTTTTTCCTGTCTTTATTTTTTTTTAATGTTACATTAAAAAAATATAAGAGACCCCCATATACCCCCACCCCCTCACCTCACTCCTCCCACATCCACATGCTCTTTAATCATCATGGCGCGTTCATTGCATTTGGTGAATACATTTTGGAGCACTGACTTTTTACTTGCATACATGAAGTTCACTCTGTGTTGTCAAGTATAAAGGATTTTAAAAAGACCTAATGTCATGTGTCTACAATTATATTGTTACACAAAGTAGAGTCATTGCTGTAAAAATTTCCCTGGAAATCACCTTCTAAACTTTCCTTCTCTCTCCTCAGTCCTCTGGCAACTAGTGAACATTCTATTGTCTCATTGTTTGCCATTTCCAGATTTAGATATAATTGATATCAACATATGCAACATTTTAATACTGGCTTCATTTAATTAGAAATAATTATTTAAGATTCATCCATATCTTATTTTTGGCTGGATGTTACATTTCTATTTATTTCACTAATGTTCCATTGCATAGTTATAGCACACTGAGTTTACCTATTAAAGTACTGAACACCAATTTTTTTTTCACCAGGCAATATTTTTATTGTGGAAATGCTATCAGATATTTGTCTGGGTTGTAAATTACCTTAGTAGTTGATAAAATTTCTGGAAAATGTCCATTTTGTCACCTCACAGTCCTTTAGGATATTTTTATTATCACTTTTTAAAAGATACCTCTCACAAAAAATATTACATTAAAAAATATAAGAGGTTCCCATATACCCCCACTTCCTGCCTCTCTCACTCCTCACACACCAACAACCTCTTTCACCAGTATGGTACATTCACTTTATTTGATGAATATATTTTGGAGCACAGCTACACTGCATGGATTGTAGTTTACACTGTAGTTTACACTCTCTCCCAGTCCATTCAGTAGGTTATAGCAGGATATATAATGTCTGCATCTGTCCCTGTAATGTCATTCAGGACAGGTCCAAGTCCAAAAAATGCCCACATATCATACCTCTTCTTCCCTCTCCTTGCCATCAACAACACCCATGGCCACTGTCTCCACATCAATGATACAATTTCTTCCATTGCTAGAGTCACAGTAAGTCTATAGTAGAATACCAGTAAGTCCACTCTAATCCATATTTTATTCTTCCATGCGACAGACCTTTGGAAGGCGATGTCCACTCCACTTCTTAAGCAAAAGGGGGCTTAGATCTCATATGGCTGATGGATGGGATTATCCTGCTTGCAGTTGTCCACTCTCAGTTCCCTGTTGTGGTGGATGGCAAATATCTTGTTTGGTTTCATATTTGGAGACTACAAATATAGCTGCTATAAACATTCATGTGTGGGTTTTTGTGTGGACTCCAGATTTCATATCATTCACATATATAACTAAAACAAAAATGCTGGATTGTATGGTAAGACAATGTTTAGTTTTACAAGAAACTGCTAAATTGTATTGGGGCAGAATAATTTTGAGTTCTCACTAGCAATGAATGAGAGGTGTACTGCTCCATATACTCAACAGCAATTGGCATTGTCAGGGTTTATTGTTTTTATCTCTTCTAATAAGTGGTGATGATATATCATTGTGGTTTAAATTTTGTAACTCCCTAATAACAAAGATGTTTTAACTTTTTTAAAGATCTTTTATTTAATCATTCATTTATTTATTTACATTTTTAACATAGGTTTAGATTACATTAATGTTAACCAAAAATATAGGGAGTTCCCATATGCCCCATAAATTTTCCCTCTCATTCTTTCCCATATTAACAAATCTTTCATTAGTATGGTACATTTGCTACAACTGATGAACACATATTGCAGCAATGTTACTAATCACGGACTATGGTTTATATTAGGCAGTCTTTCCTGTACAAAAATATATAATGGTCTGTATCTGTCATTGCAATGTTGTGCAGAACAATCACAATGTCCTGAAAATGTCCCTATTTTACACCTATTCTCCCCTCTTCATTCATAACATCTGATCACCACTGCCTTTATATCAATGACAAAAGTTCTTCCATTGCTAGAATAATAATGTCTATAACGAAAAATAATAAGTCTACTTTACTCCATTTTTCATTCCCCAATCTTGAGGATTTTGTGATGGTGATGACAACTCTGTTTCTAACTGAAAGGGGGCTTAATTCCCATGGGGCAGATGGATTGAACTATCTTGCTTGCAGTTGCTGACACTCTTTGTTCCTTGGGTCGGACATTGTCCATTATCATCTCCTTGTTAGTTGTCCTGGATAGGTCCAATGAACTGGAGAGTAGGTAGTGAAACTCTGCTTAGATTCAGGGCTCAACAGGCACACAAAAAGTGCAAAGATTTAAGACTCTGGGACATGCATTTAAAAAATATAATGCCAACACATGGCTCTTCTGTAAATAAAATGTACAAAAGAGACACATGTTGGGAATCTTCAAATGAGTCTAACTATTTTTCACTGAGGAACAGAAATTCCAAAGTAAGGCCCACAGACAGGGTGCTTAAATCCTGAGATTTTCTGCACTGTTTATAGTGTCTAGATGTCCCTAGAGCCATCAGGAACCCTGCCTTTTGAGGCAATGTTAACTGTAGCAGACAGGGAGTTTCTGCTGAGACATGCCTAAATGTAACCTCTGGAAGAGCTCAAAACTCACTTTGAAATCTCTTAGTCATAAAAACTCATCTCTACTTATTATTTTCCCCTTTGGGTCAAGGTCTTTTTCCAGATGCATTGCAAGTTGGCACTTGGCAATAATATCTAGGTGCCAGTGAGTTTGAAATACTTTTTGTATTCTTATTTGGGAAGTGTAATCTTATATTAGGATACTTTTCAGATCCTAATTTTTTAACTCAATATTTTCTTTCTTATTTTGCAGTGTTAATAGTAATTTTATTCATTTTTATACAAATCATTTGTCACATGTGTTTTGTAAATATTTTTCCAAAACTGTAAATATTCTTTGCAACACTTTATCAATGTTTTTCACAGAGGAGAGATTTTACATTTGAATAAAAACTATAAATTTTAATCTTTCATGGATCATGCTTTTGTTGCTATGTCTAAAAAACTTATTATCATACTAGGGGTCCCTAGATTTTCTTTAGGTTTTAGTCTAACACTTTTAGAATGTATTTTACTTTAAAGTTATACGATTCAGTTTGATTCAATTTTTTGAAATGAATACAATCAGTGCCTAGCATCCTTGTTTGTTTGGCATGAGTGCATCTTGTTTTCCCAACACAAATTCTTGAGAAGACCATACTTTCTACATCGATTGGCCTTGTCCTCTGTGCAACATCAGGAACACCATTTGTGTGGGGTCATTTGTCCACTTCAGCAATAGGATTCTCTTTAAGTATTGTGTGTTTATACTGAGTGTTACAACAAGATAATATGGTTCATAAAACGTTCTTCTCTACTATTTTGTCACAGGGTTCAAAAAGACTGGGCATAATGTTTGTTATTTAAAATAAAGCATGAAGGAAAAAATAAAATAAATAAAATAAAAAAGTCTAAGAGAATTTATCATGGAAATATTCACTGGGCAAATTGTTTTCTATATCTATTAAGGACAAGGATTTCTAGTAGGCAAATGTATCAAGGAGAAGTAGAAACCTGTTTTCCCTGACATTTTCAGATAAGGATATTAGATCTACATAAAATTAATAAGATATTAATAACATATTTACACTATAAACAATACAACTTACTATATTTTTCTACTCACTGCTTGTGGATAAAATTGCATTGCTCTGATATCTCTTCCAGGAAGTTCATTATCTACATGGAAATGGAAAACGAAACATATGTCTTGGAATTTATCCTCCTGGGGCTCTCAGAAAATATCGGAGTGCAACCCCTCTTCTTTGGGCTGTTTCTGTCCATGTACCTAGTCACTTTCATTGGAAATATGCTCATCATCCTGGCCATCATCTCAGACTCCCACCTCAACACACCCATGTACTTCTTCCTCTCTAACCTGTCTTTTACAGATATCTGTTTCACCTCCACCATAGTACCAAAGATGCTGCAAAACATCCAGAGAGGCATCAAAATCATAACTTTTGAAAACTGTCTCACCCAGATGTATTTTTTCATACTTTTTGGACAATTAGATAACTCATTCTTAACTGTGATGGCTTATGACCGTTTCGTGGCCATCTGTTACCCCCTGTATTACAGAGTCATCATGAAGGCCGATTCTGTGGCCTTCTGCTGCTGACATCTTGGTTATTGAATGTTTTATTCTCTCTTATAGAATGTTTAATGGTTTTGTGATTGTCTTTTTGTACGGAGTTGGAAATGCCCCATTTTTTCTGTGAACTTAATCAGGTGATCAGACGTGCTTGTTCTGACACCTTCCTCAATGACTTAGTGATGTATTTTATTGTTGGACTTCTGGATGTTATTCCCTTCACTGGGATTCTTTTCTCTTACTGTAAGATTATATCCTCCATTTTGAGAATTTCAACAACTGAGGGCAAGTACAAAGCATTTTCTACTTGTGGGTCTCACCTCTCAGTAGTGACCTTGTTTTATGGTACAGGTCTTGGAGTCTATCTTAGTTCTGCTACTACCAAAAACTCAAGGGCAAATGCAATAGCCTCAGTGATGTACACAGTGGTCACTCCCATGTTGAACCCCTTTATATACAGTCTTAAAAACAAGGACATAAAGCAGGCCTTAAAAAAGCTGAGAAACATTATCTATATAAAAAGATACTTTCAAGTTTACAAAAGTGCTCAGAGTTCAAACACTAGGAGATCTTAATCTAGATACTTACAAGTAAATGGAGAGATAATCTGTTATTTTCCTAAAAACAGAATTGTTTCTTTAATTTTTATATATCAAGGATACCTGTTTCTTTTGTATTATTTTACATTTTTTCTATCATTATATTTCCCATCATCAGGATTGAAAGCAGAATCTGCTGCCTGGATTTTCAGCAGTAGAATATTTCATGTAGATTGTTCTATATTTATAAATGTACAGGTGCTGGATGGATAAAGGTGTACTGCAGTCACTGCCAGAGGAAAGAAACTGCTTGTGTTTCATGGTTTTACTGAAAAATAAGCTCTCATACCAATGTCTGTTTACCAGCTATCAAGGTTTTATTCATTGTTTCCTAAAAGAGATCACATCCTGTATAGTAGACCTTATCTGACTGCTATACAATAATCCGCATTCCATCCCCAATATATGCCTTTCTCCTGCATATTCCAAATCATAAGTTAAGTGAGGATGCAATCTACAACACAATCCCTGATTCTTCAAATATTGATGGTCTCAATAATTTCTATCATTCTTCCAGTGACATCAGGTTGCCCTTTAAAAATTATTTTCGTAGTTAAGTGTATTTTCTGGGAATTTTTCTCAGAGCTTCCTACCATAATAATACACATTTATAGATCATAAAACCAATGTAAGTGTTTTCCTCATTTCCTACATCTCTTAATCTACTATTAAATCCAGATATTAGGACATAATTTCAGATTTTTATATAGGCATACTATTTTCTTTCTGAGGTAGAATATGGTGAATACTTCATTCATCAACTTATTTCTGTGTCATCACTACAAATAGCAAACCAGAGTGGCATTTTGGAATTAATGATGTCTGAATTAATGGTCATTTTTTAAAATATTAATAAATGGTTATGTAGTTGTATTCATTTCACACTCTTTGGGAAAACTGAATTCACTTTCATTTGTAATGTATTATCACACAAGATCAGGCTCTTATGTGAGTCATTTCTAGTTCAGAACTGCAACTTTAGGGGAAGATATTTCATTCATGCATTCTTATAAAATAGCTGTGTTTCGATTGCAAAATAATCTGAGAATTAAAAATCATCAACTTGTCATTTCTTTCTGGATTTTCTCCAGTGCAAGTTAGATCCCCACCCTATTCAAAATTACTGCATTTAGGATTTACAGTAAAATCATTTATCACATAAACCAGTCAGTTTGTAAAAAAATCTTCTCAGGTATTGTTATTACATATTACTGCAAACAAAATACTCTGAATCATTTTTCCAAGCTATTTATAGACAATCTTGTACATTTATCCATTTGACATAGCGTCATTGGTATTCTCACTCCCAACAAATTTGATGTATCAATTCCTAGACTGCTGTTCTGCAAGACAGTTTTTTTTTTTTTTTTTTTTTTTTGCAATCTGGTGTTGTACAAAATAGTTTATATGAAAGGGTTATTTCAAGCAGAAATTTCTTTCCAAATAAAAGCTTTTTAAGAATTTTGACTTTGGTCTTTTGTTCATTATAATAAGTAGATTTATTAATATTCTAGCAATTAAAGAATTTAATAATTGATATAAACAGTGGCCAACAGAGGTTTTGAGGAGAGGGACCAGGGAAGATTATATGCAGTATACAAATATTCTGGAGACAAGGGATTCTCCTGCATGACATTGTGATGATAGAAACAAGCCAATATACAAATTTTCATAACCTATAAAATTGTGTGAGACAGATGATAGACTATATTCTAAACTATATTCCATTGTTAGTAGCAATGCTTCAATAAGTTTTCTTCAATGTTGACAAATGTGCCACAATAATGAAACATGTTGTTAATGTGATAAAGTGTAGGGGGGTAAGGATGTGGAGCATATACAAAACTTCTTTATTTTTTATATGACATTTCAATAATCTAAAGATTATTTAAAAATGAAAATTCACTGGGAGAAGGTGGAATCAGAAAATCAACAAGGCCTCTCATAGCACACCTAAAGGAGAGGGACTGTAGAAAGTGCTTTCCAAGCCCCCAGTAGCATACTTGGGGTTCCTGGTGAGGTGTGGGTGTTCTCTCTCTGGAAATTAAGAGTCAGTGTTTTCTGTGCAGAGCTGATTCAACAAGGACCCACTTAAATCTCCTATCAGACCTCTCAGGCAGCTTTCCTGCTGCTTGGGAGAGAGGGAAGTGAGGAAGGAAGAAAAGGGAGAACGTCAGATCCCTAAGCATTTTATTTAACTACAAACAGGAGTACAAGCTTGAAACTTTCCCTAGTATTTGGTTGGTTTTTCCTTGTTTATCCTTCCTCTTTATGCCCTCAAGGCCCTTTTTTCTTTCTTTTTTTTTTCTTGCTCTTTTTCTTTTTCCAACTTACTTCCCAACTCCCTTTTGTCCCTTTTTTTCCCTCTTTCTTTCTCTGCTTTCTTATTCTTCCTATATTAGCTGATGCAGGGAGAGATTCACATGTGCTATATGACCTCATTCGCCATGTACTCTTTTCTGCGTGTATTGATTTTGGCAGCCACCTCTATTCCCTTTCCTCTACATCTTTCTATCCTCCATCATTGATTTTTTTCTCTTACATTACACCTTGCTTTGCTAGCCACCCATTTTTTTTTACTTTTTATTACTAATACCTTTGTTTTGTTTTCTCCTTTATATTCACTCTTTATATTATAGCCCTCTCTTTTCTCTTTCCCTCTCTCCTGAACACACAGATGTTTTAACTCACACTGTCTTCCTCCCCATATTAATATTTTTATCTACTTTTCTTAATGTTATAACTCTACATACCTTACATGAGTCTAATATACATTTTCCTATATCTCACAGGGTTCTCCTGTTATTATTTACTTTCAGTACTACTATTATTCATCTTCTTTTCTTACTCGTTTTGCTTTCCTGTCCATAATATTTTCCTTCAAGTGAACTTATCGAACAACAAGGAAATAGAATAAGAAGAACAAAGTGATAAAGAGAAGACTTAACATGCATGCAAAAACAACTAAATAAACTCCAAACTAGACAAAGAATCTAAACAAATGACTAAAACCATAAAGATAAAATGATGACCAGACAGCAAACAAAAACTACAAACCAAACCTATAATCAGGAAAACATGACCCAATCAAATGAACAAACTGAAAACCAGGTAGAGGAGCAGAACATTGAACAGGTAATTAAAGATATCAAAAAATATATTAGGGACCAATTTGATGAGGTGAAGGAAGACATAAAGAATATGAAGAAAACAATTGGAGAGAATACAGAAGAAATCGCAATAACATGCAAAAATATAACAGATATGATGGTGATGAACAACACAATTCAAGAAATCAAAAATACACTCTCAGCAAATAAGAGCAGACTTGAAGAGGCAGAGGAGAGATTAAGTGATGTGGAAGACAGTACATTTGAAATCAAACAGATAGTAGAACTGGTTGATAAAAAGATAGAAAAATCCAGCAGGAGCTTAGGGACCTGAATGATAATGCAAAACATGCAAACATACATATTATAGGCATCCCAGAAGGAGAAGGGAAGGAAAGGGGACAGAAGGGGTTTTGGAGGAAATAATGACTGAAAACTTCCCAAACCTATTGAGGGAGATGGATTTACATGTCCAGAAAGAACAACACACCGCTAAGAGCATTAATCGTACCAGGCCTACTCCAAGACATATACTTGTCAAGTTATCCAATGCTTAAGACAAAGAGAAAATACTAAAAGCAGCAAGAGAAAGGAGAACCATCACATACAAAGGAGGCTCCATTAGATTAACTGCTGATTTCTCATCTGAAACCACTGAGGTAAGAAGGCAGTGGTATGACACAGTAAAGGTACAAAAAGAAAAAAAATCCAACTGTAATACTCTATTCAGAAAAGTTAGCATTCAAAAATCATGGAGAGTTAAAAATATTCACAGATAAACAGAAACTAGGAGCATATGCCAACAAGAATCCTGCCCTTCAAGAAATATTAAAGGGAGTTAAGCAGGAAGAAAGAAAAAAACAAGAGAGACGGAGTTGAAGGAGAGTGTAAGAGCAATTAAAAAGACAAAAAGAGAAGGAAAACCAAACAAAATATGATGAACACAAATCCAAAGAAAATATGGCTAATATAAGTTATTCCTAGAAAGGAATAACACAGAATGTCAATGGATTAAACTCACCTGTCAAGAGATTCAGACTGGAAGATTAGATAAGGAAATATGACCATTCTATATGCTGTGTACAAGAAACACATCTTAGACCCAGGGATTCAAGAAGATTATAAGTCAATTGCTGGAAAACAATCTTACAAGCAAACAATAACCAAAAAAGGGCAGGAGTAGCTATAATAATATCAGACAAAATAGACTTTAAAAGCAAAACAATTGTGAGAGACAAAGATGGATACTACATATTAGTTAAAGAGATACTCTTTCAAGAAGAAAGAACAATCATAAACATTTATGCTCCTAACAAGGGTGTCTCAATATACTTGAGGAAAACACTGGAAAAACTAAGTGAATAGATGCCTCAACAGTTATAATGGTGGACTTTAATACAGCACTATCAACTTTGGACAGAATATTTCAAAAGAGAATCAATAAAGAAACAAATATTTGAACAATATATTAGAGGAGCTGAACCTAATCGACATATACAGAACATTACACCCCAATACAATAGGATACACATTCTTCTCAAGTGCACATGGATCATTCTCCAAGATAGACCACATCCTAGGCTACAGAAAAGTCTCAATGAATTCAGAAATATAGGAATCATACAAAATAATTTCTCTGACCACAGTGGAATGAAGCTGGAAATCTGCAAGGGACAGAGACACAGATTTGGCATCAAGATTTGGAAGTTAAACAACACACTCTTAGAAAAAGAGTGGGTCAAGGAGGAAATCTCAAAAGAAATTAATAACTACCTTGAAACTAATGAAAATGATAACACAACATATCCAAACTTATGGGATGAAGCAAAAGCAGTACTGAGGGGGAAGTTTATAGCCATAAATTAAAAAAAAAAAATGAACTAACCCCAAAGGAAAACAAAAGAAAGAAATAATAAAGATAAGAGCAGAACTAAATGAAATAGAAAATAAGAAAGCACTTGAAAATATAAACAAAACCAAGAGCTGGTTCTTTGAGAAAATCAATAAAATTGACAAACTCTTAGCTAGATTAACAAAGAAAAAAAGAGTGAAGATGCAAATACACAAAATAAGAAAGGAGAAAGGTGATATCACCACAGATCCCACAGAAATAAAGACTATCATAAAAAGATATTTTGAAAAACTATATTCCAACAACAACAATAAAAATTTAGAGGAAATGGCAAACTCCAAGAAACACATAAGCAGCCTACATTGAGAAAAGAAGAAATTGATAATCTCACCAAACCAATCACAAGTAAAGAGACAGAATCAGTCATTAAAAACCTCCCAAATAAAAAGAGCCCTGTGCCAGACGGCTTCACAGTTGAATTCTACAAAACATTCTGGAAAGTACTAACACCAATCCTCCTGAAATTCTTCCAAAAAATTGAAACAGAAGGAACATTGCCTAACTCATTCTATGATGCCAACATTACCCCATTACCAAATCCAAAGAAAGATGCCACAAGAAAAAAAATCTCTCTAATGAACTTTAACGTGAAAATCCTAAAAAAAAAAAAACAAATTTCTAATCATATTCAACACATTAAACAAATTATATGCCATGACCAACTGGGGTTCATTACAGTTAGGCCAGGATGTTTCAACAAAAGAAAACCAATTAATGTAATACACTACATAAGCTGATTGAAGCAAAAAAACACATGATTATATCTATAGATGCAGAAAAAGTGTTTGACAAAATACAGCACCCTTTCTTGATAAAAATCCTGCAAAATTCGGAAGAGAAGGAAACTTTCTGAACATGATAGAAAGTGGCCATGTTGGTTGTTGGGTGTGGGGAATGGGAGGAAGAGATGAGATGTGGAGGCATTTTCAGTACTTGGAGTTGTCCTGGGTGATGCTGCAGGGACAGTTACTGTATATTGTATATCCTCCCATGGCCCACTGGTTGGAACATGGGAGATTGGGGCTATGATGTGGACCACTGACCATGAGGTGCAGTGGTGCTCAGAGATGTATTCACCAAATGCAATGAATCTCTCATGATGATGGAAGAGATTGTTGCTATGGGGGGAGGAGTGGGGTGAGGGAGGTGGAGGGTATATGGGGACCTCATATTTTTTTAATGCCATATTAAAAAATTAAAGACAAAAAATAAAAAATAAATTAAAAAATATTATATATGAAAAACCCACAGCCAACATCTTTTACAATGGTGAAAACCTAAAATCTTTCCCTCTAAGGTCAGGAACAAGACCTGGATGCCTGTTATCACCCTCCTATTTAGCATAGTCTTAGAAGTACTTGCTTGAACTCTGAGAAAAGAACCAGACATAAAAGGCATCCAATTGGAAAGGAAGAAGTCAAATTTCACTATTTACTGATGATATGATCCTATACATAGAAAACCCAGAGAAGTCTACAACAAAGCTCCTAGAACTTAAAAATGAGTTCAGTAATGTTGCAGATTACAAGATAAATGCCCAAAAATCAGTACCATTTCTGTACACCAATAATGAGCAATCTGAGGGGGAAATAAGGAATCAAATACCATTCACAATAGTAAATAAAAAAACCAATTCCCTAAGAATAAATTTAACTAAAGATGTAAAAGACATATACAGAAAACTACACAACACAGTTCAAGGAAATCAAAGAAGAACTAAATAAATGGAAGAATATTCCCTGTTCATGGATAGGAAGACTAAATATTATTAAGACGTCTCCGCTACCAAAACTGATCCTCAGATTAAATGCAATTCCAATAAAAGGAAACACAGCATTCATGAATTAAATAGAGAAAATAACTATGAAATTTATTTGGAAAGGAAAGATGTCCTGAATAACCAAAGACATATTGAAAAAGAAACATGAAATTGGAAGAATCAAACTACTTGACTTCAAAACATACTACAAATCTACAGTAGTGAAAACAGCATGGTATTGGCACAAGGATAGACACATTAACCAATGGAACCGAATTGAGAGTTCTTATATAGATCCTCATATATATAGTCATATGGCATTTGACAAGACCACCAAACCCTCTCAACTGAGAGAGAATGACCTCTTTAACAAATGGTGCCTGAAGAACTGGATATCCATATGTAAAAGAATGAAAGAGAATTACCAACTCACACCTTATACAAAAATCAATTCAAGTTGGATCAAAGACCTAAATATAAACCAAGACCATAAAGACCTTGGAAAGCAAAGAAGGGAAGCATGTACATGACCTTCTAATAGGAAACAGCTTCATGGACTTCCCACCAAAAGCACATCAGCAAAAGAACAAATAGATTAATGGAACTTCCTCAAAATTAAAGCCTTCTACACCTCAAAGAAGTTTGTAAGGAAAGTGAAAAGAGAGCCTACACAATGGGAGAAAATATTTGGTACCTATATATCTGATAGGAGACATATCTTGCATACATAAAGAACTCCTATATCTTGAAAATAAAAAGACAAACAGCCTATTTTAAAAATGGGGGAAAAAAAGGTTTCAAGAGACTCTTCTCCAAAGATGACATACAAATGACTGAAAAACACATGAAAAAAATGCCCCTAATCCCTAGCTATAAGGGAAATGCAAATGAAAACAACAATGAGATACCATCTTCCTCCCATAAAACTGGCAGGTATCAAAAAACCAGAAGACTACAATTGTTGGAGAGGATGTGGAGGAATGGGAACCGTCATCCACTGCTGGTGGGAATGCAGAAGAATCCAACCATTCTGGAGGACAGTTTGGTGGTTTCTCAAAATACTAGCTATAGATTTGCCATATGACCCAGCAATTCCACTGCTGGGTATATACCCAGAAGATCTGAAAACAGGGGAAAAAATGATATATGCCCACCAATGCTCCCAGCAGTACTATTCACTATTGCCAAAAGGTGTAATCATTCCAAATGCCCATTATTTTGGCATTTTATTTATTTATCCATTTATTTATCCATTTAATGGATAAATGGATAAATAAAATGTGGTATTTATGTACAGTGGAATACTACTCAGGTATAAGAACAAATACAGTACAAACACATGTGATAACAAGGATAAATCTTGAGAAACTTATGTTGAGTGAAGCAGCCCAGGCATTGAAGGACAAATACTACATGAATTCTCTGATATGAAATAAGTAAACCAAGCTGTTTCAAAGAGCTTTAACTGGATGATAAACTTTCAGGTATTTGAAGGGAGAGTAATGTTGTGATGTAACAGCTACTTGGGTGAAATCTATGATAAGCTGGAGGTAAGTATTTGTACAGGGAAGGGATAAATTGGAGTCATAGGGCTAACTTTGGGTGGGACTGTGTGGGCTTTATGGGTGCTTGGGATGGGAGGATGGTTCGGATGGCCCAAGAAATTAGGGAAATGGTGAGGGGAACATATGATCATGGGAGATTGTCAGGTATGTGGTTGAAATTGTGGTGCAGAGAAAACTCTTTAGAAAATGTAATATGGAAGTTTGCACGTTTGGGATAATTAAGGGGGGGCATCTGACACAGGGCAAACTTCTCGGGAGTGTGTGAGTGCTCATTTTGTCATAGTGGATTATATTATTGGGTGTAGATCCACAAAATAAGAGTGAAGGTATACCCACATCCTGGGCAAGACTGATGTTCTCAAACAGAGGGAATTGTGTCTCTCGAGAGAATTGGTGGCTCCCAATGGTTTAGGGCCATCAAGTATGTCAAGCCCTCAACATTTTTGCAAGTATCTCTGAATATGGTCCCTCAAGTAATAAGGACTCATTGTCATGGTGGCCCCTGAGTGAAGGGGTAAAGAGGTGTTAAATACATGGGATCAGGGTTACTGTGGGGCAATGGAAGTGTTCTACAGAATCATGCCATGATGGATATAAGTCATGTTAAATTACACCAAAAATGTATAAAAGTCTATAGGCTAAAATGTAAACCATAATGTAAAACATAAGATAACTAGAAATTTAGAAAATTGTACAGTCTAAAATATAAACCATAATGTAAACCCCAATGAAACCATGTTTGAAAGCTATTGTTTCAATATCTGTATATCAGCTGCAGCAAATATAATATGAACAGGTAAAAAGATCACTGTTGGGGAAGGAGGAAAATGTTTGATGTTGGAAATATAGGAGTCCCCTATATTGAATATACTACTTTACTAAAACGTTTTTGAAGACAAAATTAAAAATGCTAAAAAAAGGATGTAGACAATGATGAAGAAGTGTTAGAAATTTCCTTAACACTGTACATACAGGCCAATATCTGTTACAGTAATGAAAGCCAAAATGGCAAAAACAAAGTTTTAGGATATTTTTCATCTTTTAACACCCCAGTTTATTTTTACTTTATTTTAGTTTTTTTAAATTAGTATGTATTCTATTTCTAATCTTTAAACTTATCATTAATATGTAATTTTTATTTTACTTGAATTTGATAATAAAATAGCTTCATTTTTGAAAAAGTTTTGGACCACAGTTGGGTTCAACTATTGCAGGAGAGGAACACTGGTGTGGGTTTTTATTAATGGAGGACACAGGGTGGGGAGGGAATTCTCCAGGGCATGTATATAGTATATATAAATATTGGGATATTCTTTGGGTATTTTCATAGTAGTTACAGTTACAAATGACAACTGAAGGAGTGCTGAATTCATAGCCAGGGGAGCTCAGTCACACTGCCCAAAGGAACAGCAATAATGCCCCAAGTGCAGGGACAAAGATCAGTGAAGAAGGATGGTCCAATGATCAGTCCAAGATACTGATGACTATGTTTATGAGCCTTCTTGCATGAAATTTCAACTAGGCCTAGGGCTACAGGGTGCTTAAGAAATACCTCCTGAGTGTCTCCATGTTGATCAAATATGGCCAGTCTCTAAGCCAAATACAGTATGTAAAGGCATTAACTTTCCCCAAGCGTGGGACATGATTCCCCTGGATGAGCCTCACTGTCACTGAGGAATTACTGCCAATCACTAACTTGTGATGAAACTAGAAAAATACCTTCAATAAAAGGATGAAATGGTAAAGAAAACTGAGTTTATTTGGCTAAGAGTCTTCAAAAAAGACTCAGGATGTCATCAAAGGAGTCGAGCTTACACAAGCCTCAGAGGATCTCAGAGTCACCCAAAGGAGATGAAATCCCAGGTACTGGTACTTCTGAGCGTTACATGGAGAGACAGGTTTTATGGTCATGACAAATGGCTCTGGAGTTCAGTGCATTGTCACTGAGCCTTAGTTTGTAATTTGTCTTCCTCAGTGTGATGGAGCTTGGCTCACATGTGACCTTTCTTCACATGTCTCTTCTGTCACTTTTACTGAACCTGCGGTTGTTGCTGGGGTAAATGTATACATAGAACAATTGTATCTCTGACCTGCCATGTAACACCTTGTCCCTGAGCCTCAGCAGAGTTGCAAATCCTACTCTCTGGTTCTTTGGGCTTATCGAGGTCAGTTAACAGGGAAGGGAACATGGTTAGCCACCACACCAAGGAAATAAGTATTCCTTCAACTCCAAGCAGGAAAAATGCATCCATCACCATGTGGGAACTAAGTCACCTCTTGATATAGAGGTAGAGTGGACATCAACATCTCTGGTTCCACAGGATGAAGGAATAAAATGTGGGTTAGAGTGGACACACTGCTATTCACTATAGAACAAATGTGATGAGTAATGGAAGAAATGCAGCATTGTTGTGGAGAAAGAGGCCATGGTAGTTGTGGAAGGCAGGGAGGGGGAAGAAGAGATGTGATATGCACATATTTGGGGGATTGGAGGTGTCCTAAGTGATATTGCAGGGACAGATGCTGGACATTATATATCCTGCCATAGCACACTTGAAGTACTGGGGGAGAGTGCAATGTTCAATGAAACCTATAATTTATGCAGTGCAGCAGTGTTCCAAAATGTATTCACAAAATGCAGTGAATGTGCCACAATGAAGAAAGCTGTTGATGGGAGGAGTGGGGTGTTGTGTTTGGGGTTGGTGGGACCTCATATTTTTTAATATAATATTTTTTGTGATTTATGTATTTAAAATTTTCTTCTAAATAATCTATAAAAAGGTATAAAAATAAACATCACGTTTTTATTGATGAAACTTTTTAAAAATGTCACATTAAAGAAATATGAGGTCCCCATATACCCTCCAACACCCTCACCGCATTCCTCCCACATCCACATCCTCTTTCATCATCATGGAACACTCTTTGCATTTGGTAAATACATTTTGTAGCACTGCTGCACCACATGGATAGTGATTTACATTGCAGTTTACACTCTCCCTCAATCCACCTGTGGGCCATGGCAGGACATACAATGTCCAGCATCTGTCCCTGCAATACCGCCGAGGACAACTCCATGTCCTGAAAATGCCCCTACATCATATCTCTTCTTCACTCTTCCTATCCTCAGCAGCTACCATGGCCACTTTCTCCACATCAATGGTACAATTTCTTCCATTACTAATAACAATATTCCATAGTAGAATATCAGTACGTCCATCCTAATCCATACTCTGTTCCTCCATCCTGTGGACCCTGGGGTGGTTCTGTCCACTCCCCCCCTACATCAAGAGAGGGTTTAGATTCCACATGAATGATGGGTACAATTTTCCTGCTGGCAACTGTAAGCACTCTTGGCTACCTGGTATGGTGACTGAACTTCTTCATCTCCTTGTTAGCTGGCCAGTGTAAGAAATTGGGGGGAGGGTGGGGCGAATATTAGAACGTAGGGATTCTCAGGTATGTGTTTGAAATTATAATGAAGAGAAAACTATTTGGAAATTATAATAATGAAGGTTGCCTTTTTAAGATGCTTAAGGGGGGCTTCTGACCCAGGGCAAGAGTCTAGGGGGTATATGAATGCCCATTTTCTCATAGTGGGTTATATCATTGGGTGGAGACCCATTCACTGAGAGTGAAGGTATGCCCACATCCTGGGGAGGACTGATGTTCTCAAACAGAGGCAATTGTTTTTCTCGAGAGAATTTGTGGCTCCCAATGGGTTGGGGCAGTCGAGTATGTGAAGCCCTCAACATTGTTGAGTATGGTCCTTTAAGGAGTGAAGATTGTCACTGTGGGCCCTGAGGGGAGGGGGAAAGAGATGTTGAATAGATGGAATCAGTGTAACTGTGGGGCGATGGAAGTATTCCACAAAATCATGCAATGATGGATATAAGACATGTTAAATTACAGCAAAAAAATTATAAAAGTCTATAGATTAAAATGTTATTGGTGAAACTTAAGTGTAGTTTAGGGATTTTTTTTTTGAGGGAAAACTTGAAGAGAGGCCCTAAAATATTGATTTCTGCTAAACATTCCAATAAATTCAGTGACTTATAAACACCCAGTTGGTCAGGGAGATACTGGTATATTTCATGGAAAATTTGGGAATTTGCTTGCTGTCTGAAAGGCATGAAATATACATTATATATCAAGAGAATTAGACTGATTTTGAGTGAGCTCTGTTTGGTTCAATTGTATTATGTTGTGTGAGTCAGAGAATTATTTTGGGACCCTATCATGAGAAATTTAGAAAAGATGAACACTGTAAATTCCAGATTAATTGCCTGGAGTGGGGGAAGTAAGAATAAACACCCTCAGTTCCATGGAACATCCTTTGAACTAAGAGAGAAGAAAGCAGTAATAGAGCCCTTACAATTTTATAATGCATTAAAATAATGTAGTCACTGTCTAAGTGAGGGAGCAATGAATCCTTCCTCAACTGCCAAGACCTGAGTGTGCAAAAGAAGCAAAATTTAGAGTAACAAAATTGGATGAGAAGGTCCTAGATTTCACCTCCTAGTGTCTTTCCCAATGCCAGACTTCCCATTTCTCCTCACTTCCAGACCACCCTTCTCAGAAGAATTGTAAGCACCCACATATTAATAGGTCTGAGGTACATCATCCTAAGTGTGGTCATATATATGTTTCATCTCCTGGAGTTTCCTGAATGAAGATATTTTGTATTTATTTATAATCCAAAGAGGAAACCATCAGCAGAACAATACATCATGGAAATGAATTGTGGTTCTGCTTTACTGTGGGAATAAAATATCATGAAGGGGAATGTTTTACTGTCAGTAAATGGAGGGACACAGAGAATGTGTCAAATTTAGTAAAGTCCACAGATATAAATTCGGCTTATTTTCCAATTTCTCTTTCAGGGTGTGTGGGCCTTGGGTTTATATTGATTTTTTTTTTAATTTTTAAAAATACTTATATTACACAAATATCAGTGAAAAAAGATAGGAAATTTCCATATGCCCTGCTCCCCACGACTCCTACAATTTCACACATTAACAACATCTTTCATTAGTGAGGTTCATTCATTGCATTTGAGTAACATATTTTGGAGTATTGTCCCTAAGCAAGGATTAAAGTTTATACTGTAGGTTACGCTCTCTTCCACTCAATTCTGTAAGTTATGGCAAGATATATAAAGGCCTGCATCTGTCATTGCAATGTCCTTCAGGACAATTACCAATTCCTGAAAATGTCCCTGTATTACACTGGTTTTTCCTCTTCCTGCCCTCAGAACCTCCAGTGACCACTACCTCCACATTCTCTACATGTGGCTTTTCTGCTTTTTTATTTGAACCTATAATTATTACTAGAGTTAGTAGGTGTACATACAAGAGACTTAAATCTTTGGGCTGTCCATATGCCAGGTGGACCCTGAGTCTCAATGGAGTTGCAACACCTACTCTCCCATTCATTGGTCTAACCCAGGACAACTAGCAAAGAGGTGATGAAGGACAACTACCATATCAAGGAACCAAGAGAGTCTACAACTGTAAGCAAGAGAGAAAGAGAGACCCATCCATCAGCCTTAATGGATCACAGACCCTCTCAACTAGATGTGGAGTAGCCATAACCATGCCAAAATCTTCTAGTTTGTGGAATGAACTTTGGACTAAAGTAGACTTAACTGTATTCTACTATAGACTTATTTTGATTCTAGCAATGAAAGACATTATAGCATTGGTATATTGATTTTTTATATTGTGTTCTGTTTAATTTGTTGAGCCCATATTTCCGTGAATCCTTGGATGTCTTGGTGGAAAAGGTAGATTCACATTCGACATTATTTTGAAATTGCAAATTAAAATAATTTAAAGTTTAGTTGTGCACCAAGAGTCTTATGGTGACATAGAGGCTGTGAGTACAGACTGCATGCTGGATCCTTATTCAGAGGGCTTTCTCACCATGATCAGGAGAAATGTGTCTCTCGATACCCATAATTGATTAATGAATTTACATTGTTAACATTTACAATGCAACTACAATTCCAAGGATCCACCTTTAAAAAGGAATCTCTTACCAGAATTTCCACTTAGGGGAATTTTTTACTTCATTTTCATATGAAACATATTCAGTCAGTAATATTGAATCTCAAATTCTTCAATGATGACAGTCTCTCAAAACTGCACTGGAATTTGAGCTCCACTAGAATCACAGTCCATCTATAATTAATTTGTGGCCAAATTAATTCATTCTGTTAGGCCAGATTAAGAATTAATTTAAAAGACTCAGGGAAATTTATAGGTGTGAATCCTCATATTTAAGAAATAACACATAATAGCTTATCTAATGATGTGGGAAGTATAAAAAGAAGGGAAAACTGGACTTAAATCTAGTAGAAGGAAAGAAATAATATAGATTTGAGTGAGGAGAAATTAAATAGAGTGTAGAAAAAAACAATTGAGTCAGCCAATGAAATTGTTTATTGAGAAGATTAATAAAATAGCAAAGGTTCATTTAGGTTGAAAAAGAAACAAAGAGGATGTAAATAACCAAAATAAAAAATGAAATCGGGGAAATTGCTAGATATTGCTGACATTAAAGGGATTATTCATGAAAATTATGTACAATTGTCTGCCAACAATCTAGAAAATGGAGAAAAAGTGGAGAAATTCCTAGAACCATGCAATTTATCTAAATGACTGAAAAGAAATTGATCTCAATAAAATTATAACAAGTAAAGAGATTCAATTAACTATCAAAAACCTCCCCAAACAAGTCTAGGATCACACAGCTTCAATAATGAAATGTATGAAATGTTCAAAGAAGAATTAATTGTATTAATTCTCAAACCTTCCAATTTGAAGTCAAGCTATGTATAGCTTCCAAACTCATCCTATGAGGCTAAAGTTATTTAGATACCAAACCTAAATAAGACATAATAAAGCAAGAAAACCAATGACCAATTTCTCTCATAAATATAGAAGAAAACACTCAGGAAAAACTAACAAGCCAAATCCAAGAGAATATTAAGAGAATTACCCAGCAAGACAAAAATGGGAGTTGCCCTGCCATTGCCCCTGGGGTTGGTGTATACTCAGGAGACCTGAATCTCTGGACTGTGCATATGACAGCCAGTTCCTGAGTCTCAGCAGACTTGCAACTTCTATAATCTGGTTCATTGGACTTATCCTGGCCAGCTAACAGGGAGGTAAATAAAGTCAACCACCACACCAGGGAGCCAAAGTACCTAAAACTGCAAGCAGAAGAATTGCATCCCTCATCCATGAGGAATCTAAGGCCCCCTTGATATAGTGGTGGAGTGGACATCACCATTCCAGGGTCCACAGGATGGAGGAATAGAGTATGGATTAGGGTGGACTTACTGATATTCTACTATGGAATATTGTTATTAGTAATGGAAGAAATTGTAGCATTGCTGTGGAGAAAGGGGCGACAGTAGCTGCTGTTCTATAATATTTTATTGGAACATATTTCCATTTTTTCTTATAAACTTCCTCAGATGCCTGCAAGCATGACTCCTTATATTCCTCTAAGAAACGTATCTGCTCTTTTAAAATATGTAAACAGGAAAAGGCAGGTGAGAGAACAAACTATGTACTTACAAAGACACTATTTATCATACTTGCCTCAAAATTCTCTTCAAGTCTCATGATCAAAGGATGGCTCACATAAGAGTTTGAATTCCTGCCCACAAAATACCCCTGGTAATGGAGGCTTCAGAAGCATCATCACTAGTTATGCAGACAGAAATATGAAGGTCTTTCCAAATTCCCCTAGGTATCTGGAAGCTAAACTTATTGGTGGTTATTTTTAAGTGAAGGTATTTAAAGAAAACTTGAAAAACCAGAGGATTCTCAATGACCTTCAAATGTTTGAAAGAATGCAAAGACCAAGAAGAATCAGGTTATCTGAATATATCAAAGTCTAAGTAACATTCAGACTGATCTGAATGTTAATCACTGTGCTGCATAGCATTGCAGCACAACTTGAGTCACAAAATAAATGGTTAAAGATGCTGATTTTATTATTCAATGGGAATTTGTTTTTTAATTCTTTAAATCTCTTTCCTCTTCTTATGTGTCTGGTCAGGTGAGTCAACTCGTGATGCTTTGATTTTCTTTGTTGTGCTCTCTCACATATGTTTAGCCTCAAAATCTTTAGACTGGTCTAGAATGGCCTTAACTGTGACACTGCCCTTCCTTACACATGTTCTTTCAACTTCCAGCAGGCCAGACTGTGTTGGTGAGCTTGCTGGCAAACAACATGTAGCCAGAATGGCCGCTAAGCATACACAATGGCTATCACAAAAGGCACCTCCCTTCTTCCTAGCCAGCTTCCTGCCAGAGATGCCGGCGTGCGCCAACTTCAAAACTACCTCATCCCATCAAGTAGCTGCTTCATATTATCCCAATCCCCTTAGCCCATCTGTAATTGACACGTCACCTCAAGCCCCCACCCCTGCCTATATAAGCTGTACCCCCTCCCCAATAAACCAGACCTGCACCACAAGCCTGTGTCTCCGGGGTGGTTACTGTGTGTTTAACCTGGCCGTGTGATACCGGGGCCCCGTCGTCACTCACAACCTGTTCGAGAAATTCACCTCACTGAGGTGAAAGCCGTCTCGCTAATGGCCCAGCCAGCTGTATAGCTAATGGCCCCAGGGGCATGCCCACAACTGGCACCCTGAACAGAGACCCCCCACCTCAACCGGACAGCAACCAGTGTGATCCGAAATGATCCTCTTCGTATCAGTGAGTGAAGCTCAGAATGGGGAACTTAGCCTCTTCTGAGAACGCACTAGAAGCATGGGCATTATTTGCCCCATTAGCTGCAAGCCCCACGAAGGCAAAACCTTCCCTCTTAGTCTCATACCCACTCTTTTAGCCATTCATGGCTGCCTTACAGGTGCCCCGCTAGACACTGGCTAAAACCGCTAGAGCCTAACTCTTTCACTGCCATGCCTTCTACACCTCCTCTTTCAGCTCCACTTACTGCAATTGTCCTTAATCACCACCCATTCACTCCTCACTTCTTTCCAGTAAATTACCACAATGAGATTCTCCTCCCTTTTAGGCTCCTTAGCATCATAAAACCATTACTCACCTTCGTAAATCTGTTCAAGAATATAGTCTTAATAGCCCCTGTGCTCAGGTGTTATTAAACAGCATTTCTCATGCTCACAATATACCTACTGATTGGAAAAGCCTAGTCCTTGCTATTTTAACCCCCGGAAATTACATTACCTAAAAAGCTCTCTATTATAATGAAGCTGAAAGTGTAGGTACCCACAACATTACTAAAGGAATAACAGTCATTCCCCTAAGTGCTTTAAAAGGTGAGGAGCAATAAACCCTTCCAAAAGTTCAGGCTAGCTGCCCCCCCACACTCTACTTTGAACAATGTTTAACCATAACTAAACTAATAACAATGTTTCCAAGCACAAGCTTGCATGTTACAGACAACATGGATTCCAGAAGAAATCTTAAGAAGTTATATTTAAAATGTGGTATAATGGACAGCTTAAAAGCAACTATACCAAGAAAGTAAGAATTATGAGTTAATTGTAAACTGTATGTTTCTGTTACTGTGTTGTGATTGTTCTGTGTTTGTCTGTTCGTTCAATGTCAGTGTATATTTTGATACCTCCGGATGGTAATATAAATTAATAAAAATTTATAAAAGAGCTCTATTCAAAGGACCAAAAATTAAATAAGGGCTTATATTAATACTTAAGTTTAAAGTTAATAAAAGCTCTACAATGATAAAAATCATGTCTTGATTAACAGAATTACTATAAGCCTTTTTATAAAAAGTTGTTCTTGCCTAGATTGAAATAAATGACTTATTTTTCTTCACAGGATAATATCAAGGATGTAAAACTTAAATGAATATTTCGTTAAAAGTTTGTGAAAATGCTAACTGAAATTTAATAAGTTTTTGCAAAAAGGTGTATTTTGTCCTAAAGTAGGATGGCTAATTTTCATAAACTCTTGGAACTTAAATGCATGTGGCAAGTTAAAGAAAGTATTGTGGTAACTTTAAGTAAAGAGATGTGTTCTGTAAAGGTAAAATTTGTCTTAAAATAATATAATTATAGTCTATATGTTTATAAATAATAAGAAGTTTTATAAAGCATTGTTTAAATTCAAGTGTTTAAACAAACCTGAATTAATAATAATAATAATAAAAGGTAATTTTATAACAAAAACCTTGGCTGCAGCCAGCCTCCCTTCACAACTTGCTTCTAGAAAACTGTTTCTGATATTGCATGCTACTAAGTATTTAAAGAAAAGTTCATTATTTTAACAAGCTTGTTTAGTGTTCACGGTATTATGTTATAAGAAGTTTGCTTGATAACTTTGTATGTAGGCTATATGGAATGTGTATTTATTGTTAAGGAAACAGAAGATAATTTTGTCCTAAGATAAAATGATTGATTATTGGAAAGAGTAGAGTGTGGGACAAAAACCTGAGTGAATATTGAAAGTGCAGAAGGTTGGTGGAAAAGGAATTTTTACAGTTAAAGTTAAATAAAATTTAATGGGTCTATCTATAAAATTTTAAAGGCTTTAGTATCAAGTACTATGCTAATGCAAAGTTAAAAATTTTGTTCTTTCTCAAGGCCTCTCAAATCAATCTGTTTTAGTACAAGTTTTTATCCTCAATAATCAGTATACAAAGAAAGTCTGCTTTATCAAAATAGCTTCTTGTGCTTCTTGCACTATCTCTTTTAAAGGAACATAATGTTCAAAACTGCTTTCTCAAAACCTAATCCTGAACAGGAGCCTTTTATTCCAAACTAATTATAAGAGATTTGTTCTTTTACCTTGAATGAAAAATTAAAGTAATAATTGAGTTCATTTAATATGTTATAAGTTAAATAAAAGGTGTTTTAAAGTGTTATAAAATTAACAAGTTTTTTCTTTCCTTAAACCCTCTATTAAAGTCATATGAATAAAAGGTTCCTATGAATGCTTAAAAGTGTATAAAGTTACCAATATTTCAGCATAATATTGAAGAGAAGTATAATGTGGTTATTTATGGTTTTAATTATTATAAAAGAGTATGTGTCACAGAAACAACCTCTTATCATAGATTAAAGTAACAGCACTATTATGCAACAATCCCAAACACTGCTAGTTTGTTACAAAAAGTTAAAGTCCAGCTGTATTGCTATCACTTTGTTTTAAAACTTGCTAAGACTTTCTTTAGTGTCTTCTTAGACAAATCAAGCCAGCTGCATTCCTCTATCTGTAAAAAACCCAACAATAAACTTTTGCAGTGCTTTTCAGGGCTATGTGAATAGCCCAACCATCCTGTACAGTATTTACTGATAGTAATAGTAATGGAAAAGCAGCATATGTTACTTCTCAAAAAGAACAGGTTTGACAAACTCCTTATTTGTCTGCTCAATGCACAGAGCTTTTAGCCATCATTAAAGTTTTACAAATGTTTTAAGAGCCCTTGAACATTGTCTCTGACTCTAAATATGTGTCTTACTGTCAAGCATATTAAAACAGCTCATATCTTTGCTACTGATGAGTTGTCTTAACTTTTCGCTGTTGTGCAACATCTCATCAGGTTAAAACAGCATCCTATTTACATTGCTCACATAAGCTCTCATACCTCTTTGCCTAGTACTGTGCAGCAAATAATGCTCGAGCTGATTTATTAGTAGGGTGTTTACAAAGTGCTTGTGATTACCATGCTTTAACTCACACTAATGCTAAAGGCCTATGAAATAAATATCAAAAGTTAACAAGACTACAGGCACAAGAAATTATTCACACTTTTCCTACTTGTGGACCACTAACAGTGGTGACTTTTCAGGCTGAAACTAATCCCAGAGGCCTAACTCCTAATCAATTATAGCAGATGGATGTTACTCACATACCATCCTTTGGTAAACTACAATATGTTCATGTTTATATTAACACTTATTCTCATTTTATGTGGTCTACTGCTCAAAGTAAGGAAGAGTTGCATCATGTTCATTCACAGTTATAGTCTTTTGCTGTAATGGGATGCCCTCTAAAAATTAATACACCTTCTTACATTAGTAAATCCTTTTAATCTTTCCTTTTAAAATATGGTATCCAATATGTTGCTAATATTCCTTATAATCCTACAGGTCAAGCCATAGTTGAATGCAGCCATCATATCCTAAAAATTATGCTTTTAAAACAAAAAGGGGAGATAATGGTATTATGACACCAAAAGATTAATTAGCAAAAGCTTTATTTACTTTACATTTTCTTAATGTTTATAATTCATTAACACCTGTGGAATGTCACTCTGGAAAATGTCAAACATCTACAGTAGACACAGGAAATGAAGATCAACCAATATTCTAGAAAGATATTTTAAGCAATGAATGGAAAAAAAGGCAGGGTTAAAGTAAGGGGGTGAGGCTATGCTCTTATCATTTCAGAAAATGGAGAACAAATTTAGTTATCTGTGAAAAGGATTAAACCCCAGAATGAAGAGATGGAGTCTTCTACAACTTCTGATGATGGTGATCGTAAGTAATAAGGAAGCTGCCAGTAATTACACTTATTAGGCCTATATACCTAACCCCCCATTACTTAGAGTGTTAACCTGGAAAAGTCCATTCTTTCATATATATCTGAATAAAACCCATATATTCCCTAAACCAATTGATAATCGATTGCCAATTAAACCCTATGAAGAAAGACAAAGAATCGATAATCTCATATTACCATTTGATTATCAACCCTTATGCATTAGTAACCATCCTTCCTGTATGTAGGTTAAAAATCAGGCCATAATTATCTCCAAAAATAGTAATAATCAGTTTATTGTGACTTTGTTTCCCTCTTACAATTTAATCATAACCAAGAATCCTACTTATGATTGTCAGAAAATTAACTATAACCCAAAAATGCTCTATTTTATAAAAATGAGGCCTTGCATACTAGTAGCCATTACCCCACAACTAACATACTATGGAGAAGGCAAACTAAAAATTTTACTATCCCCATCTGTGTCAAAGAGAGCCACCTTCCTCCCTATATTGGTAAAAAATTAGCCTCACAGGTTCACTGACAGCGCCTATGCCGCCAATGCCATTCTAATACTGCCCTATGCAACCCTAAAGGTTAAGCCCAGTTTGTTAATTGATAGCACCCTTTTAGTGCTACAATTCCTCCTTGAAAATCGTACAGTTCCTTGGTATATCCAGCATATCCGTTCACACATTGGATTACCTGGAGCACTAGTAGAAGGAAACAACCTTGCTGACTCCTCTCTCACTGTTTCCATACTCTCTACCTCCTCAGATCAAGCCAGGCTCCTACATGCAAAATTCCACATGTCAGCTAACTCCCTCCATCACCTTTTTCCAAACATCACTCAAACCCAGTGTAAGCACCTCACACGAGTGCAAACACTGCGCACCTTTCCTTCCTATAGGCCCCTTACAACGCCAAGGAGTTAATCCACGGGGCCTCCGTACAAACGCACTGTGGCAAATGGGCATCACACATGTCTCCTCATTTGGCCACTATAAATTTGTCCACGTGATAGTAGACACATTCTCCAAATTTCTCTTCTCCACTGCTTTTTCTGGAGAAAAAGCAAAAAATGTTATAACAGCCTGCCTTCAAGCCTTTAATCAAATGGGTATACCTTGGACTATAAAAACAGATAATGGACCCTGTTTTCAGTCCAAAATTTTAAACAATTTTGCCATGACTGGAACATTCAACACAAAACAGGAATCCCTTATAACCCACAAGGACAGGCTCTAGTTGAGCAATCTAATGTGCTCCTCAAAAATACAATCAAGAAACTTTCAGGGGAGTTCCCTACAGCAACCCCCCGAGATTTGCTCAACAGAGCCCTAGTCACTATCAACTTCCTTACCTTTGACAAAAATCATACTACTCCAGCAATCCGGCATTGGGGAGACCTAAGACTAGCCCCCACGCCGGTCCCCCTTGTTATGTGGAAAGACCCCCTCACTAACATATGGAAAGGCCCCCACCCTCTACTAACACAAGGATGAGGATTTGCTAGTATCTTTCCAGAAAACACCGACCAGCCTTTGTGGATCCCAAGCCGTCTCGTAAAACCTGCCACCAAAACTAATGCAGCTGTATAGCCTCCCTGGAATCCTTCTATGTAGCTTCGTCACCCTCGTTAGAGACCTCCTGTTATTCACTGGCTCTCTGAGTGACTGGACAATGTTGCACAAATCCTTCCTCCTCACTTTCTTCGTAACGCATATTTGCCTTCTAGTCGCTATCGCGTGCTGTGTATAACCCACCCACCATGTGCTGCCTTTTATACATACTCACTCTTTCTCTAATTATCTCACTCATTGTCTCAGTCAATGGACAAGCCCTTTATCTCTGGACGTTCACAGTAAAAGAAACTATAACCTCTCGCTCAAACACCACATTGCGCCCCCTTGGCACAGGCCACTGTTCACCTCAGGGATGTCAAACACCTCTTACTATCAAACTCACCGAAACACCTAAATCATACCAACAAAGTAGCCGTAAACCTTATGCCTGCCTCCCTCACACCCAAACCAAAGCATACTGTACCAACACCTATTACCAAGGCCCTTATTATGGAGGCTCCCCCTATTGGAGCTGTGTTGTTAACTGGCCATGGCAGTCGTCCTGCCCAAGCTTCTTCTTTGCCAATAAATCTGGTTATTACCACCATATAAAAGACCCCTGGAATGACAGATGGGCTACTGGAATCACCGGCATGCTATATACTCAAGGGGGTGACACTTGGCCCACCGGATCCATAATGGTTTCCCACCACTATAGTCTCTACAACCAGTCCTCATCTCCAATCAGTATATCCAACATGCTCATAAATATAAAAACAGCTAAAAAGCAATTAAACGAGCAACTGTTAGTATATAATCCCCTTTCTTGGCTCACAATTCTCAATAATACCGTCTCTGTCCTTAATCAATCTGGAATTGCTAATATTTCTCATTGCTTCCTGTGCACCTCCCTCCAGCATCCCCTACTAGCAGCTGTCCCTGTTTCTATCTCCAACTATTCCAACTATTCCTGAACAACACCCAGCAACCTCTCTTCCCCCCTTACACATATCCCCCTTTGGAGCAGCCCTGAAAATATCACCTGCTTCCAAACCAGCCATACCTCCTTCTCTCCCACCTGCATAACAAACATTTCTTTTACAGGTACCATGCAGCTCCCAAGAGGCCTCTTTTTTTGGTGCAATCAAGCAATCACACCCTTGATTAATTCCACCACTCCTGGTCCCTGTATTCCTGTAGTCATTGTCCCACAGTTTATACTATATACAGAGTCCTAAGCTTCCCAGCTGCTCTCTTCTTTCCATAGCAAGAGAGCCACCTTCCTTCCCCTTCTGGTAGGAGCCAGCCTTACCTCCTCCCTTGCACCTGTTGGACTTGCCGGTGGCGCCTTAACACACATTGTTATCATTACCGGTAATTTTAAAGAATCAGTACAAATAGCCCTTCATTCCACAACTGCCTCCCTTCAAGCTCTTCAAGAGCAACTCACCTCCCTAGCCAGTGTAACCCTCCAAAACCACAGGGCCCTAGAATTACAGCTGAAAAAGGAGGAACGTGCTTATTCCTTCAAGAAGAATGCTGTTTCTACATTAATAGCTCTGGTATAGTAGAACAAAATATCCAAATATTAAAAGACCTGCATAAAAATTTAACTAAAACTCAATCATTCAGTCCCCCATTCATGAATTGGCTCTCCTCCCCCCTCATACAGTGGCTTACACCACTTATTAGTCCTTTAATGCTAATCATCTGTGTTGTGTCTGTAGCTCCTTGTCTCATTAAGTGGCTACAAAAAAGAATAGAAAACATTTCAGCCTTCACCGTTTATTCACTTCAGCTTCATCAGTACCAACTGCTTGTGCAAGAAGAAACACAAGAACCTGAAGCCACTACTGCTGTGTAGCCGTGTAGCTAGTGCACAGCCACCTTCCCTCCAGCCACAAAGCTCAGTTGGCAGCCAGAGATGGGTAAGACCTCCAGAGGGAGGCAACCTAAGACAGGCACAACTGTGTGGCATAAATGACTCGTAACTGTTAGCCAAAGATGGGTAAGATTCTCAAGGGAGAACAACCTAAGACAGGCACAGTTATTGCAGTCTTGAAATAAAACAAAAAAGGAGGTATTGTTGGTGAGCTTGCTGGCAAACAACATGTAGCCAGAATGGCTGCTAAGCATACACAATGGCTATCACAAAAGGCACCTCCCTTCTTCCTAGCCAGCTTCCCGCCAGAGAAGCCCGTGCATGCCAACTTCAAAACTACCTCATCCCATCAAGTAGCTGCTTCATATTTTCTCAATCCCCTTAGCCCATCTGTAATTGACACCTCACCTCAAGCCCCCACCCCTGCCTATATAAGCTGTATCACTTCCCCAATAAACCAGACCTGCGCCACGAGCCTGCATCTCCGGGGTGGTTACTGTGTGTTTAACCTGGCTGTGTGATACCAGGGCCCCGTCGTCACTCATAACCCATTCGAGAAGTTCGCCTCACTGAGGCGAAAGCCGTCTAGCTAACAGCCTGGCCAGCCATATACCTAATGGCCCCAGGGGCACGCCCACAGGAATCCCCTATATTTTATGTGACTTTGTATAATCTTATTTTCTTCAATAAAATAAAAGTAATTACATTAAAAAAACAAAGCTGATTGCAGTGATGAATGCACAAATCTTTGATTATACCAAAAACAATTGAATGTGCACTTTATATATACTGTATGGTATGTGATTATTCTCTAATAAAATTGGTTTAGAAAAAACAACTAAAATTTATGTCACCATCTAGGTAGCCATGAGTGTTTGCAAGGGCATGGAGGTTTGTGCAGTAAGAACTTATGGCTGTAAATCAGAACACTCATTGAAAGAGGTATGATAGACAGAATTTCAAACATCTGTGTTTACTTATATCTGATCAAGAATATAAATTAGATTAGAAAGTGATGAATGCATAACTATGTGATTATACCTCTGAAAGGATTATATGCTTTATTAATAAGTATCAATAAATTTTATTTTTTAAGGAAAAAATATAGAATAGAGATTTGAACATAAAAGAGATAAAGAACTGCATGGTAGAGTAAATACCCAGGCTGTAACTTGTCAATTCTTTAAATATTATGACAGTTTTGAGCAAGGGCAGATGTTCTATTCAGAGGAAATCACAGAGTCATAGGAAGCCCTAGAAGGATTCAAGCAGGACTAGGTACGTCATCCAATAAAAAATTCAGAAAATGGAACTCATTCTTGTATGCCATTAATAAAATTCCTTAAACATGTAAATAAAGCTCTCATACTTCAAGGAGAACACTTTCATCATCAAAAAATCTTTCTCTATAAAACAATGTGTGATTCAAAATTTTTCTTCATCATATATGAGGTCATCTTGACTCTAGGCAGGTCTACATGCACACACTGAACAAAGAAAATCAATGTAGAGCTCTGACAGTTTGAGAGTTGCTATAACTGGCCTTTTAGCTGCTGCAGGACACTTTGCAGGCTTTCCTTCCAAAGCAGTTTTTCAGAACCCCCTTTATGTCTTTATTTCTCAGACTATAGATGAAGGGGTTTGGCATGGGTGTGACCACGATGTACATGATTGCAGCTGGTGCACCTGAATTTGTGTTGTGTGAAGCAGCAGGACTGAGGTACACACCTATGCTAGTACAATAAAATAAGGAGACGACCAGCAGGTGAGATGCACATGTGGAAAATGCTTTATACTTTCCTTGACCTGACGAGATTGCATGTACAGAGGAAACAATCTTAGAGGGAACCCCCAGCCAGCACTCCAGCTACTAAATAAATTTCTAAGTAATCAAAAAAAGTTACAGAACAGGCAAGTTGGACCATCTGACGAATTTCACAGAAAAAATAGGGGCTTTCCACACATGAACAAAAGGATAGTCATAATACCATTAGCCCCTGTAATCAGGAGTGCAGAACGGTCACGGTCCAAAACCCGAGAACCAGAAGGACACAGAACTGGGGGTTCATGATGACCACGTAGTGAAGGAGGTGACAGATGGCCACAAAGCTGTCATAGGCCATCACAACCAGGAGTAAGACCTCCAGTACTGCAAAGACCATGAAAAAACTTGTCTGGGTGAGGTAGCCTGCATAGATTATGACTCCACTCTGTGCCCGATTGTTCACTAGCAACTTTGGGACAATGGTGGAGGATAAACCAATGTCACAAAAGTACAAGTTAGAGAGGAAGAAGTACATGGGCATGTGGAGGTGGGAATCTGAGATGATGGCCAGAATGATGAGCAGGTTTCCAAAGATAGTGACCAGGAACATGGACAGGAACAGCCCAAAGAGAAGATGTTGTAATTCTGGATCATTTATTAATCCCAGGAGAAGAAATTCTGAAATTTGTGTTTCATTTCCAGGTTCCATATGGTGGATGTTATTAACAGGAATTATAAAAAGAACTTGACAAGTTTTCATATAAAGAAGCAGCTCTCTGAAAATAGAAATGCCAAAAATGGTACACTTTATTGAACATTTTAATCCCCATATTTTTATTTGGAAATCATGTCTTTAGCATATTTCTCATGCAAACTCTAGTGTTATGTCTGATTAGGAATTCCATCCCCAAATTCCAGGCTTTCTCAAGCATTCATGAACTGTACAGATTTTATGAGAAATTAATTCAAATGCAGAATAAATATTGATTTGTAACTAACAGACAAGTATAATTGAAGCAATGAGTCTAGAGTCCTATAATTCAGAAGCCCAAAACTCGGGAAAAAAATGGGATTATTTTAACAAGAAGCATCTGAAGTCTTTAAAATGATATTAAATGCACAATTTTTTGGAGACAGATAAACCTGATTTTGAATTTCAGATGTGCCATATATTAGATGGTAAATCTTGAACTTTAAGATTTTCACCTATATAGAAGACACTATGGCATCCATTCTCATAAGACATTCAATAGAAAAAATATATATATATATGTATGTATGTATGTATGTATGTATGTATGTATGTATGTATGTCTGTGTGTGAGAGATAACCTCAACATCACTCCATCCTCATGGAAAAAAAATTGTTTACAACCGTTGATATAAGGCAAATTTTCCACTGTCAAGTGTGTTATTATTTCCGCATCTCTCAGTGTCTATTCAAAAGTCCCATTTAACTTTTTCAGGATCCTTTCTGGCAATCTCAGACTGGAAACTGTCATAGATTATGAAAATATTAAAGAAAACATGTGGTCCAAGGGAAAGAAAAATTCCTTCCAAATGATGGCAGAAGCTGATACAATTTCAAAGGAAGACCTAACCACAAACTTCCAAAAGGCACAATAAGGAAAAAAAAAATGTTGTAGAATTTGAGAGAGGTTCAATTATCTGCCTATAGAGGGGCGAGGATTCAGGAATGATTTTGAGAAGGAAAAATGGTTTATTGATGACCGGCTGGACTCGAGAACTTTCTGTTTCAATCCTGAGCCCTGAACAAGTTTTTTGAGTCCCTTTTATACAGAGAGGAAAGGCCAAATTATTCTTTTGTTTCAGTTCTCAATAGGCTTGACTTCATATATATCTTCTACATCCTAGGTAACTTTTAGCATGGACTTCATACATTCTAGATAAGCTTTTAGCACATTTGGTTTGCATTTCCCATGAGTATTCAAAGTACATGGAGTATGCATTGATAAACTGTTTCCTGGGACTGGAGTCATTGCCATGGTCATGAAGGGCAGGACTGCAGCCCCCCATCATCCCACACCCACAGGTCATGACAGACAGCCTAGGTAAAGGTGATCTCTGAAGAGACAAATATCCTCCCACCCATAGTCCACATCATTCCCCCCTTATGCCAAAGTTTAACTTGCTAAGCTTTGTCATAATTATTGTTGGAGCTATGAGATGGATGGCTGTTTGTTGTTTTGATTGATTACTTTATTTATCAATCTTTAGTGTAGCATCCAGGACTGTTTTTAGAAGTTTAGAAGTTTTCATGCTGGACAGCAGAATCCTGGGGTGGGGGCCCCCCTGCAGTCATCCTGGGGCTACTGGCACTCACGTGGATTTCCAGTCAGGCTCCAGATCCATCTATTAATTTTGTTTTACCCTTAACGAGTTTATACCTTTAATCTTAAAGGGGTGCTGAAGGGAGATGATCTCTTTTCTGTAACTGCTTCCTGCTGGCCATGGGCTGTAGCTATTGACTAACAAGGTGTAAAACTCTTATTTTATTTTAATTGGAGGAAGATGGATCTGGCATTCTGTACAAAGTTGGATGAAGTTTTCATATGGTTAATAAGATGTTCATTCTGAAAGAAACAATTAAAAATTTGGAATACCCATTTTTAAAAGGGACATTGGATTACAGAGGTATACAGGTTAGGTGCTTATAAAGATGGCACTCCTTTTTAAAAGCTGGTGGGAACAGTATATATATATATACTTTTCCTAAGTTATTTCTTTTAAGAGAGAAATTGCAATAGATACTTAGCTTTGTTTGAAGACACATTCCAAGCTGTTTAATGATTAGCACTCATGTGCTTTGTCAGATGCCTCTGGTGAACTGGCACCCTTTCAGCAATTGGTTTCATTCAGGATTAGTACAACAAGTTGGAAATTTTTTTAGTTTTTAGCTGTGGGACTGATCAGAAGTACAGAATAAAGGTTGTTGTTTTTTCTACATTTTGGTTTTAATTGTACAATTTCTAATAATGTTGACTTGTTCTATAGATAACTCATTATTAGCAAGCAAACCTCATTTTTCTTACAAAGTAGAGTACAGTAGAATATAGTAAGTTGACTGAGCCTGGTTGAGACTGCAACTTCATTCTATAGACATGCTTATTAACTGTTTACAAAATGAATTTACTAGGAATTTAACATGTTTAATATACTTTTGCACTTGATCCAAAATAGAAAAGATAATATTATAATTATTAGGCATATATTTAGTACAAGATAAGAGTACAGCACTTAATATTAATTAATGTATTATTTAATGAAAATGATTTAGAGTTGCAATTAATAGTTTTAAGTTTCAGCTTTGTAATACTTTACA
The DNA here is from genome assembly GCF_030445035.2 of Dasypus novemcinctus. Classification (NCBI taxonomy): domain Eukaryota; kingdom Metazoa; phylum Chordata; class Mammalia; order Cingulata; family Dasypodidae; genus Dasypus; species Dasypus novemcinctus. The sequence goes on along the minus strand of NC_080702.1, from coordinate 40,208,371 downwards.
TGTTATCTCTCCATTGAAGTAGGCCATAATGCCAACTGTGTCCAAGTTTTATGTGCAGTATCCTGGTATCAAGGCTCCACTTAGCATGTTCTTCACAGTGAGCAAGTCGCAGCATCATTGATTCTAGACAGAGTTTCCAGTGTTTTACTGTAGGAAGCCACCCGCTGTGAGACCCATCTACAGCCTGCCACAAGATGGCGGATCTCACAACATGGTGGAGTTTACAAATCTGCCCTGTCATTTCCTTGTTCTTCTTCCTCTTTCTTTCTTTGTTCTCCCCTTCCTGCCGTAACTTTGGTGACCACAGCAATACGCATGCATAAGGCGCGAGACTCCGCAGACCTGACGGGAACTGTCGGCCAATCCTCTCCTTGGACGTCTGCCACCCACAATACCAGCCTATCACCTATGTACACTTTCCCTTCCTTCCCTATAAATTCCTGTGTTTTACCCCCAATAAATGAGGCTTGATCAGAATCCTGTCTTGCCTCCATTCTTTCTCGTCCCCTGCCCCTACCCCCGCTTCTTTCCACAGGTTCCTGGACTCGCCCCCGCCGGATCGGACAAGTGGCACCCTACGTGGACGGAACCCGGGGAAGAAGCAAGCTGATGCTGTAAAGGGCCTGGCCAGGCCAACCAAGCCATCAGCTTGGGCTCCCGAGACCCAGGCCATCAGCCTGGGTGGTCGGGACCTTCAAAAGACTGCCTATCTTCTGAAGATGTCTCGGTGACTGATCGGCTATAATGGGGCAGGCATCCTCTAGTGATCGTTCCCTTTTCCTATCCAGCCTGCAGGCCCCCCTTAGGATGGGAGGAGTAAAGGTTAATGTTAAAGAACTCTCTAAATTCTTTGCCTTCCTAAAAGAACTTTATCCCTAATTTCAACAGGAAGGGAGCATTTACAACTCATAAAGGAGTTACAGCAGCTAAAAGAATTAGAACATCATAAATGCAGAAAGGCAGTTAACCACACCCCTTTTATCGACTTCCCGCCCACCTGTGCCTGCCAGGCGTGCATCCCCTGCGGTGATTAAAAAACCCCTCCTTTTTTTTTTTTGCATAACTGGTCACAGAGAGGCAAACCAAGGGGCAAAACAATGAGGCAGATGGTGAGGTGAAGGTACTTCGTGTGCATTCCACTTTCCCCTTTAAATCTTTAAAAGAGCTTAAAACCGCTGCCTCCACCTATGGGCCCACTGCTCCATATACTATTACCATCTTGGAGCACATTGCCGATGCTTGGCTCACACCTCATGATTGGTGTACTCTTGCTCCCTCTGATCTCAGCGCGGGAGATTACCTATTATGGAAATCCGAGTACGCTGAGTCCTGTGCCGATACAGCCAGTTGTAATGTTCAGGCTGGCAATGGGTGGAGTATTGATATGCTTACAGGGTCAAATGATTATAGAGATAATACAAATCAGTGTAGGTATGACCCTGGCCTATTTGCTCAAATTCAAACTGCTGCCCTTAAGGCTTGGAAAAGGTTGCCCACAAAAGAATGCCCTGCCTCCTCCCTCACTAATATTAAGCAGGGGCCAGAGTAACCCTTTTCAAATTTTGTAGGCAGATTGTGCACGGCTGCAGAAAGACTGTTTGGCGATACCAACACAGAAACAGACTATGTAAAGCAAATTGCCTTTGAATATGCAAATGTGGCTTGTCAGGCCATGGTTAGACCTTATAGAAAGAAGGAGGACTTCTCTGGTTACATCAGGCTTTGTCCTGAAATTAGCCCCACCTACCAACAAGGCCTTGCTACGGCCGCCGCTTTAAAAGAGATTTTACAGCTGCAACAAAAAAGAGCTTGTTTATTTTATTTTATTTTTTTTAATATTTATTTATTATTATTATTATTTTTTAATTACATTAAAAAAAATATATGAGGTCCCATTCAACCCCACCGCCCCCGCCCCCCACTCCCTCCACAGCAACACTCTCTCCCATCATCGTGATACATCCATTGCACCTGGTAAGTTCATCTCTGAACATCACTGCACCCCATAGTCAATGGTCCACATCATAGCCCAGACTCTCTCACGTTCCATCCAGTGGGCCCTGGGAGGATCTACAGTGTCCCGTAATTGTCCGTGAAGCACTATCCAGGACAACTCCACGTCCCGAAAACGCCTCCACATCTCATCTCTTCCTCCCGTTCCCCACACCCAGCAGCCCCCATGGCTACCATTCCCACACCCATTCCACATTTTCTCTGTGGACATTGGATTGGTTGTGTCCATTGCACACCTATGTCAAGTGAGGGCTTAGATTCCACATGGGTACTGGATGCACTCTTCCCGCTTCTAGTTGTAGACACTCTAGGCTCCATGTTGTGGTGGTTGACCTTCTTCAACTCCATGTTAGCTAAGTGGAGTAAGTCCAATAAGTCAAAGTGTAGGAGCTGAAGTCTGTTGAGGCTCTGGGCCTGGGTGTCATATTATCAGTCCAGAGATTCAAATCCCCTACATATATCTTAAACCCAGCACCAACTACAATTCCAATAAAGTAGCATGCAAGTCTTGTGAGAAGAGATCCCCTCTGAGTCCATTTCCATCACGCAGAAACACCAGCTCCAAAGAAGGGCCATCTGTCATGGCAGTGAACCCCTTCTGCCATGACCATAGAACCCGTGGGTCTCTTTATCCCTCAAAAGAACCAATACCTGGGGTTGTATCTACCTTATCTGTCTCTTAGACTCTGTTCAGTTGTACATAGGGGTATTCCTTCTGACAACCTCCAGACTCTTTTTTAGAGACTCACAGCCTTATAATCTCATTTCTCTTTTCCATTAACCCCTTACATTAGGTCAAACCGCTTCCCGAAGTCATGTTATTATATGTAGATAGGTATATTCTGCTGTTCCGCATTGAATCTTTAATTCAAGGTCATTTTCTAGTTGCTTCTTCAGCTGGTATGTGGTAGTGATCCCTCGGTGCCAGGGAGGCTCATCCCCGGGTGTCGTGTCCCACGCTGGGGGGAATGCATCACATCTACATGCTGAGTTTGGCTGTGAGAGTGGCCACATTTGAGTAACATGAAGGCTGTCAGGAGGAAACCCCCAGGCACAATGCTACTCTAGGCCTTGTTCTTATTGCAGGTGCATAGGCTCAAAAGTGTAGCCATTAGTATCAAGAGCCCACTGTTGGGCCCTCCTTCCTTCCTGGTTCTTGCCGTTGCACCTGGAGGATTGCCGCTGCTCTCCCAGGGCCCACAACAGTGACCCCCCGGCCAGGAGCCCAGTACCCCCCCAGCTGTTGTTTTTAATTGTTTCCACTATGAGTATATATAGATATTACCATATACCCTGGGCATATGCCCTGTATAACTCCCTGTCAACCATATATATCCTGTCAATAACATCCCATATCAGTATTCCTCCGCTGCCATTGTTGAACCACTCTGTGATCCAAAACTTCCCGTAAAGTGAATCCCAACATAATGTCAGCTTCAGAAGAGTCTTAGATCACCAAAATTCATATATACAATATACAGTATTTCCCCAGATCCACCATAAAACCTTTTCCCTTCCACAGCAATAATCTTTTAACTTATTCATATCATATTTCCTGAAACTGATGTACAGATTCCGAAACTATAGTTTTCAAACAAGGTAACATTTGTGCTTACTATGTGGTCCATACTTTAGGTTGTACAGTTTTCTAAATTTTTTAGTTATCCTATGTTTTGTCTTATGGTTTTCATTATTAGTCTGTCATCCCCTATATGTTTTTGGTGTAATATTAGCTGTTTTATATTCATCCTCGTGTACTCTCACATAACTCCTCTTTTGCCCCCTTATTTACCTTTGTTCCATCCATTGCACGTCCATTTTCCCCTCCCCTTAGGGCCCACAACGCCTGCCAATCTAATGCCCTGGGAGTCGTCCTTTCTCACGAGAGATACAGTTCTCTCTATTCGACGGCATTAGTCTTCCCCAGGATATGGGTCCACCCCACCCAATGGTAGAACCCACCTTGGCAAAATGAGCCTTCAGCTATTCCCTCCGGAGTCCTCCCGCATCAGACCATACCCCCTGAGCGTCCTAACCAGGTAACCCTCCTACTTATACTTTGATACGTTTTACTCAACATTTAGTTCTCAATGAACTTCTGGCACTCTCCCATGTTTGTATGTTTCCCCTCCCTCCCACCTATTTCTTGGACCATATTTCCCCTCTTCCCATCCCCAGCCCCCCTCAAACCCAGAAAACCCCACCCGAAGGTAACCCCTTGCCCCCATTTTGTCCCTTCTTTGTGCTCATACTTACCCCCAGCTCATCACAGATTCCACCCCTACAGACATTAACTCACATCCTTCCTCCACCCCCCGATTTCCAGTAAGCCACTTTTCCAGACTCTAGCTCTCTGAGGCAGTTAACTTATTTCATATCATTGAGGTCATATAGTATTTTTCCTTCAATGCCTGGGTTGCTTCACTCAACATAAGATTCTCAAGGTTCATCCATGTTTTCACGTGCGATTGTAGTGTATTTTTTCTTACAGCTGAGTAGTATTCCATTGTGTGTATATACCACATTTTATTGATCCACTCATCTGTTGATGGACTTTTGGATTGATTCCAAAAAAGAGCTTGTTTAAAGTGCAGTGATCCCGGCCATTTCGCCCGAGACTGTCCCACCCCTGGTATTTAACAAAAAGCCTAGTAGTGCCCCTAGAGTCTGTCCTCGTTGCAGACATGCAGGGCCACCCTCTCCCTCCCCATCAAGGAAATGGGAGGCAGGGCCAGCCACAGGCCCCGAAACCAAAACAAGTTTATGAGGCAATCAACTTTCTTCTGGCAAATGCTAATCCCTTTCACAACTCTTCAAACTCCCTGCTGTCTACATAACAATGTAACTCTGGGCTAGTGAAGGCTAATAGAGTTAAGCCACTGGAAAGAGAGAAAAACGTGGCAACATTTGTGTTTTGTTTTGTTTCCATGCTAATTCTAATTGGGCTTATTTAACCAAGATAATAAAATGAGCACAAAATTTTTATCAAGGTCTAAAAGGAATTTTCAGTTTTAAATCAATAATTATGTCCAGAACTTCAAGTCTCAGCATAGTCTTAAAGTAATAATCGAAAAATGTGTGCTAATGGTCTGCCTAACTGCTGCTCAAGTATTTTAACTGATTTCTGATAACTAATAAAAATGTTTCCAAGCACAAGCTTGCATATTACAGGCAACATGAATTCCAGAAGAAATCTTGAAAGGTACAATCTAAGATGTGCTATATAACAGAGAATTTAAAAGCAGCTATACCAAGAAAGTAAAGAATTATGAGTTGATTGTAAATAAATTGTATGTTTCTGTTAATGTGTTGTAAATGTTTTGTGTTTGTCTGTCTGTTCATTCAATGTCACTGTATATTGTGATACCTCCGGATGGTAATATAAATTAGTAAAAAAAAAAAAAAAAAAAAGAGCTCTATTCGAATGGCCAAAAATTAAATAAGCACTTATATTAATACTTAAGTTTATTATATTAATACATAAGTTTAAATGTTAATAAGATATCTACAATGATAAAAATTGTAAGTCTTGATTAACAAAATTACTATGCCTTTTCATAAAAAATTGTCCTTGCCTAGATTGAAATGAATAACTTATTTTTCTTCACAGGATAATATGAAGGATGTAAAACTTAAATGACTATTTGGTTAAAAGTTTGTGAAAATGCTAATTGAAATTTAATAAGTCTTTGCAAAAAGGTGTTTTGTCCTAAAGTTGGATGGCTAATTTTCATAAACTCTTGGAACTTAAATGCATGTGGCAAGTTATAGAAAGTATGGTGGCAATTTTAAATAAAGAAATGTGTTCTATAAAGGTAAAATTTGTCTTAAAATGATATAATTATAGTTTATATGGTTATAAATAATTACAAAAGGTCTTATGAAGTATTGTTTACATTAAAGTGTTTAAGTGGCTAATTCCAAAAGGTCATTATTAAACAAACCTGAATTAATAATAATGATAATAATAATAAAAAGTAATTTTATAACAGGAAAGATTGACAGCAGCCAAAGGTGTTTTTACTATTAAGGAAACAGAAAATGATTTTGTCCTGAGATAAAAAGATTGATTTTTTGAAAGAGTAGAGTGTGGAACAAAACCTGACTGAATACTGAAAGTGCAAAAGGTTGGTGGAAAAGGAATTTTTACAGTTTACGTTAAATAAAATTTAATGGGTCTATCTGAAAATTTTAAAGACTTTAGTATCAAGTACTATGCTGATGCAAGGTTAAAAATTTTTGTTCTTTCTCAAGGCCTCTCATCAATAATCTGTTTTGGTAAAAGTTCTTATCCTCAATAATCAGTATACAAAGAAAGTCTGTTTTATCAAAATAGCTTCTTGTGTCCATCATTTAACAGTAGCCTTTTATTCCAAACTAATTATAAGAGATTTGTTCTTTTACCTTGAAAGAAAAATTAAAGTGATGGTTGAGTTCATTTAATATGTTATAAATTAAATGAAAGGTGTTTAAAAGTTATAAAATTAACAAGTTTTTTTTCTTTCCTTTAACCCTCTGTTAATTAAAGTTGCCTGAATAAAAGGCTTCTATAAATGCTTAAGAGTGTATAAAGTTACCGATATTTCAGCATAATATTAAAGAAAAGTACAATGTGGTTAATTATGGTTTTAATAATTATAAAAGAGTATGTGTCACAGAAACAACCTCTTATCATAGATTAAAGTAACAACACTAGTATGCAGCAATCCCAAACACTGCTAGTATGTTGCATAAAGTTAATGTCCAGCTGTATTGCTATTACTTTGTTTTAAAACTTGCTAAGACTTTCTTTAGTGTCTTCTTATACAAATCAAACCAGCTGCATTCCTCTATCTATAAAAAAGCCCAACAATAGACTTTTGCAGTGCTTTTCAGGGCTGTGTGCATAGCCCAACCATCTTGTACAGTATTTACTGATAGTAATAGTAATAAAAAAGCAGCATATGTTATTTCTCAAAAAGAACAGGTTTGGCAAACTTCTTATTCATCTGCTCAATGCACAGAGCTTTCAGCCATCATTAAAGTTTTACAAATGTTTTGAGAGCCCTTGAATGTTGTCTCTGACTCTAAATATGTAAGTCTTACTGTCTACCCATAGTTGAATGCAGCCATCATACCCTAAAAACTATGCTTTTAAAACAAAAAAGGGGGAGATGATAGTATTATAACACCAAAAGATCAATTGGCAAAAGTATTATTTACTTTAAAAATGTTTATAATTCATTAACACCTGTGGAATGTCACTTAGAAAATGTCAAGCATCTACAGTAGATGCAGGAAATGAAGATCAACCAATATTCTAGAAGGATCTTTTAAGCAATGAATGAAGAAAAAAAAAAAGTCAGGATTAAAGTAAGGGGGTGAGGCTATGCTCTTATCATTTCAGAAAATGGAGAACAAATTTGGCTACCTGTGAAAAGGATTAAACCCCAGAATGAAGAGATGGAGTCTTCTACAACTTCTGATAATGGTGATCGTAAGTAATAAGGAAGCTGCCAGTAATTACACTTATTAGACCTATATACCTAAACCCCCATTACTTAGAGTGTTAACCTGGAAAAATCCATTCTTTCATATATATCTGAATAAGACCCATATATTCCCTGGACCAATTGATGATCAATTCCTAATTAAACTCTATGAAGAAAGACAAAGAATCGGTAACCTCATATTGCCATTTGATTATCGGCCCTTATGTATGGGTAACCATCCTTCCTGTGTGTATGTTAAAAATCGGGCCATAATTATCTTCAAAAATAATAATACTCAGTTTATTGTGACTTTATTTCACTCTTCCAATTTATTCATAACCAAAAATCCTACTTATGATTGTCCGCAAAAAGACAGTAGGGATAAAGAGGGATGGCAAGAATGCCATATAGGAAGAGAATCTGTCATTTTTAATGATTCCTATGGAATAGTGTGGGAAAGTGCCGCTATGGAGAGTCCCATTGAATATAATGACAGATTAATTTGGTATATTCTAAATAGTAAAGGACAACAAAAAATAAATTTTACTAAAAATAATAGTGTTTGGAAACAGAAAGGGAAATCGATCCCTTCTCCATGGTGTAATATTACATCTATACACAAGCAGAAGAATCTGTGGAAGTTTTTCTAGGAATAGCTCCTACTATAGAATGGATTGGGAATAATAGTAAGAATGGTCAATATCTGCATTTAAATCAAATTCATCATCTTGACCTACTTAAAGCTGATAAAGGGGGAACCTGCCTTTTCCTCCAGGAAGAATGTTGCAACTATATAAATGAATCTGGTATTGTTGAGCAAAATGTTAAGAAATTGCGAGAACTGCGGGAAGGAATACTGCCCTCCCAATCAACCTCCTCTTTATCTGCCTGGCTCACTTCCCCTCTCGCAACGTGGCTAGGTCCCCTCCTCAGCCCCCTAATCACTCTCATATTAATCTGTGCATTTGCACCTTGCCTCCTTAAATTTCTCCAAGAAAGGATGAAGCAAATCTCTGCCCACGTGATGTATCTTGCCACTGTTCATCATTACCCATCTATCCGGACTGAAGAATGAACAACCAACCTTTGAAAATGCAAATTTCTTATGTTGTCTCATTTGCTATCCTGTACCCTAATAACATTTCTTTTGCCTGTTTTCCCCTTACAGTCACCACCTCCCTTATCATTGCTCAACCTTCTCTGTTTAATCTATATCACTGAACGGCAAAGATCCTGCAGCTCAAACGAGCAATGGGCACCCTGGCCTGACAAGACCAGGGTGGGTGTGGCCACACCCACCAATCTCAGTACATCATGCTTGTCATATGCAGTCTGTGAGGGCTCTTCATTATCGCTTGCTGTAATTGCAAGCCATCTGTCGCTGAGGTGCTGGACTGGTTAGCCAATGATGGGCAACTGGGCTGACCCATCAGTCAACCTAAGACAGGGACGTGGCCTTTTGCTGCCATGATTCCCAATGACGGGTAAGATTGATCGCATACCGGGTAAGACAAATTGCTTACCGGGTGCAGCCCCAACCTAAGACAGGCACAGCCCCCCTTTCAGCACGGGAGCACCTTGCAGCCGCATGCCACTACTGAAAATAAGCCCTGCTCTATCATGAGCCATCGCTGGCTGTTCCTCTCTTCAATTCATAATATATTAAACAGAAAAGGGGGACTTGTAGGGAGCCATCCACTGTGAGACCTATCTACAGCCTGCCACAACATGGCGGATCTCACAACATGGCAGAGTTTACAAATCTGCCCTGTCATTTCCTTGTTCTTCTTCCTCTTTGTTTCTTTGTTCTCCCCTTCCCGCCATAACTTTGGTGACCACAGCAATACGCATGCATAAGGCATGACACTCTGCAGACCTGATGCGAACTGTTGGCCAATCCCCTCCTTGGACGTCTGCCACCCACAATACCAGCCTATCACCTATGTACACATTCCCTTCCCTCCCTATAAATTTCCATGTTTTACCACCAATAAACAAGGCTTGATCAGAATCCTGTCTTGCCTCCATTCTTTCTCGTCCCCTGCCCCTACCCCTGTTTCTTTCCACAGGTTCCTGGACTCGCCCCCACCGGATTGGACATTTTACCAGCCTGGTTCATAGTGTTCTCTGGCACTATGGAACAGTTCCAGTCTGGAGGCGGTATCCATTGTACATTTGGCTGTACTGAGTCATCACTGGCTGATGTAGGAGCTTGAAACTGCAATGTAGTTTTCATTGACTTCAGGAGCAGAACCAGAGGCTGATATAGCAAATGTTTCTAATTGAGGGGTTAGTGAGCAGTCCAGCCAATAACTCATATGGAGGGGCAACCTGGAATCTATTCAAGGCTTGGTTTGAATGCACAAAAGAGTTTGACAAGTTTAAAGTTTATTCCTTGTTTTTATATATATTTTAAACAATTTAATGCAACACATCATGTATCAAATGACTATTTACTTATATAATTTTACCATGAAGATAATAGTAAGTATTTTACTTTAGTGATAGTGGGGAAAAACTATTTTCCATTGTTAAAATGAAAACAGAAGATTCCCAATTGAATCAAGATATCTTTTTATTAACATTTACTTAAATGTGCACTTTGTGGTGGTCTTCAGACAGGTTTTATTATCACTAAGTTATTTTTGCAACCAATACCAATCCAAGTTTTTAGTTAAAGATGACTTCTAGAACTAGAACTATTTAAATGTTTTCAGTTTGGAGATATTTTACAAACTTTTTATAATTGACTACAACCACATTGACTAGTTATTTTACCTTTAAATAAACTTAGTAAATTATAATTACTAACCAAAGAAATTTACTTTATTTCTTTAAGAGAGCATGCTTAAAATTTTTTAGCTTAATTTTATTAACATGAACTTAAATTTTTATTACTTTAAAGATTTTGTACATATAATGTTAATTTAGTTTATAAGTTAACGATGGGAGATTATACTTAAGCTAAATAAAATTGAAACTGTTATAGATTATTATGCAAGTAATGTTCTCTTTTTATCTTTACAGGATGCTAAAACATTTTTTTTTGTTTAAGTTATGAAAATGAATAATTTTTTAGAAGCACATTGACTACCAGGTTTCAAAACACATTATACAATTACTTAATTTGTTTAATCATAATCCTGGAAAGATCTCTCTATAGTTTTTATGCACCTTTCTTTACTTACTGAAATTTGTCAACAGAGCCACTAATTACCTTTATTTTGGTTGGAAAGAATTCTTCTGGAAGAAAATAAGACTCACCTGATTGTGGATAAGAAAAGAATTTATTTTCAATCTTGCAAGAAGGGGCACACAATCAGAAAATATGGCTGAGGCCCTGAACAAAGAAAAATGACACAATTTATACCCTTAAGCCTAGCACACAAGCTCTTCTTCTGTTTCTCCATAGATAGGATACTTCAGAAGTTACAGCCTATCTGAGAAGATGTAACTTTCCTGCGCAATAGTTTGTGATTTAACTGCTTCTTCTCTCATATTTCAACCATTTTAGTTTTTACCTGCTCCTCTTTGTCAAATAAGGAGTGGAATTTAGTGCTGAATTGGCATTGACTTAGCTCTTCCTTGGGCATCTTTTTATTGCCTATATGACTGGCTTAAGTGGTTTCATTTGTTGCTGCTTAACCCGGGAGTGGGAGACTGAGGCAGTACGATGCCTGGTTATATTAATCAATATTTTCTTCCTTTATGTGAAAACTAACCTAATTTTTGTGTTTTGCATTTTATGGCTGACAAAAGGTTTGAACTGCAAAATTACAGGGCAAACTGATTCTTAATTATTTAGCCTAGTAGATAGGTTTAATCTGCCACACCGAGACTTGCCTTCAAAGCTCTTGCAAAGAGGAGGCCCTTTTCCAATAGTTTTTATAATTTGATTTTTATATGACTTTTTCATTCGGCTTAGTCTAATTTCGGCTCCAAGAATATTTATTCACTTATATAACTGCCTATTTAATTTTTAACAATTTGAATAGAGCTCTTTTAAGAATTTTCACTTCTTAATTTGATATTATCTTCCTGATGTATGAAGACATACACTGAGCAAATGGGCAGACACAAATAGTGTTAGACACAGAAACACAACTTATTGATGTTACTTAAAATTTGCATTATTTTATATACTGTTTAGCTTAACTTGGGTTCCAGAAATATATTTTACTTATATAACTGCATATTTAACCACAACAATTTGAGCAAATAGGCAGACATGAATAGTTTGACACAAAAATATAACTTTAGTTACTTAAACTTCCATTATTTACAGAATAAGTGTGACTGCAAAACATTTCAAAGACTCCTGAAACTTTTCTTAATTTGCACTATGATTGTGTAGTTTTAGACTATAACCATGCAGTTTTACACAAGAATTTTGTTTCTTAACTAATGGCTTGTGACCAAAATATTCCCAATGCTTTAGCACCATTTTTTTTTTGTTTCAGAATTTTATATTTTACTTTGAATTTAGCAGAATTTTGGATAAGCAACAAGATTAATTTTACGTATATTTATTTAGACTTTTCAAAGCCTCAGGAAGACAGACTGGTTTCTCTCATGAATTGCCACTCTTAGGAACACTGATAGTTAAGGCAGGCGATTTCCCTTTTTTTTTTTTTTTTCCAGTCCTTGGAGATAATAAAACTCCAGTGGTCATTTAACCCTAAGGGCTAAGAATTCTACCAGGCAGCAATTTAGTTTAGCTTGGATTCATGAGAGAAAGCAGGGTTACTAATACCAGGACAGGAGAAAGGGATGTTCCAGCTTTTTCTGGACTGCAGGGGTAGAAGCTCTGCTATCGTGAGAAAACCATAGGCAAAGACAAGGGGTAAGGTCAGGCTTGAAGCAACCATAAATGAAGGAAAGGTTAGTTTAGAATTTATACTTACAATAATAGTTTCAGACTAAATTTACTCAGTTATAATTTGTTATTATTTTTCCACTTTTTTATAATATAAATGCATTTATAAAATATTTTAACTCTTACAGTTTTTATTAATTTTTTAAACCTGTTAATTTTATAACACTTTTAAACATTTTTCATTCTACTTATAACATATTAAATGAACTTAACTATTACTTTAATATTTATTTTAAGGTAAAAGAACAAATCTCTTGCAGTTAGTGTAAAATAAAAAGCTACTTTTCAGGATTTGATTTCTAGAACATAATGTTCTTTTAAAAGAGATAAGACCCTTTCTTCTTCAAATACAGGAAATGATGAGGTTAAAGTACAAGAAGCTCTTTTGATAAAACAGATTTTCTTTGTATATTGATTATTCAGGAAGCTTCTCCTAAAAGAGACAAATGGCTTGAGAGACTTTGGGAAAGAATAAAATTTTTAACTTTGCATCAGTATACTACTTGATACTAAACATTTTAAAAATTTATAGACAGACATCAAATTTTACAGAATTTTAATTATAAAAATTTTTCTTCCACAAACCTTTACACTTTCAATATTCATTCTGCTTTTGTCACACACTCTACTCTTTCCCAATAATCAATCATTTTATCTTAGGACAAAATCATCTCCTACTTCCTTAACAATAAAAACACATTCCATATATCCCACATACTAAGTTACCAGGCAAAGTTCTTACAATATATAATTGCCATTAACACTAAACAAGCTTGTTAAATAATGAACTTTTCTTCACTTTAAATACTTAGTAGCATGTAATACCAGGAACAGATTTTTAGAAGCAAGTTGGCAGGGTAGGCTGGCCACCAACAAGTTTTTCTGTTATAAAATTACCTTTTATTAGTAGTATTATCAATTCATGTTTTGTCTAATAAAGACTTTCTGGAATTAGCCACTTAAATGCCTTAATTTAAACAATGCTTCTTTAAAATTTTTATAATTATTTATAATTTTAAGACAAATTTTACCTTCACTGTATGCATTCCCTTACTGAAAGTTATCACAATACCTTCTAAGAAACTGGACAGAATACAAACATATTTTGCCTTTGACACCCCAGGGAGGGAAATTTACTGCATTTATTTTGATTCTGCTTTTCATCCCCTTCACTCCCCCCCCTTCCAGGCAGTCAGGTGCACAACAATCAAATAGGAATGTGGCTTATGAATAGAAGGTGTGGATTCACTGGAAAGGGGCAAGTCACTCCCCCCTTTCCAGCTTTCTGCTAAAATGGGCAGACAGAACTTACTCAAATTTGGCACCCCTCCCAGAGACCCAGCCACCCAGACTGGGGCAGCCAAGCCCCAGCAAAGAGGTGGGCCAGAGACAAGGCAGCATAGATTGGGCAACATCCAGACTCTGCAAACATGCAGAATCCACAGTTTTGCCCTATAATCAATTCACCCCCTTGCCAATGATGGTTCCAGCTCAATTGAATTCTACTTTACATAATCACACAACTACAACACTAGCATTAACCTGACACAGACAGAAGCACAAAGGGCACTAATCTGACCCAAAATTTCCAAAAATATATTTTTCCAGCATGGCTGCCTCTGCAACCATCATAAACTTTAGAGAGAACACTTAGTATTAATATCTGTTATAAAACAAATTCATTCACAATTCAGCATCATAACAAAATAGTCCAGCTGACATTTTTCAGTGTTTAACTTTACACCCAGACCAAGCTTCACGAGAAAAGCTGATTCATTTTCCTGTAACCAAGTTTTTAAAAAAATCCAGATCAATTTCCAGGACGTTAGGACTTGAACCTATAAACATTCCTTCCTATTATAACGAAGCCTCAACTCCTTCAGTGGATATAAGACCAGTACCAGATTCTAACATGCAGTTAGACAAACCCAAAACACAACTTTCACCCCCCCACACACTTTTCCTCCTTTTTCCAGACCTAGAGAGAACAGCTTCCCCCCAATTTTCTAGGGCTACTAGGGTTCTCTTGAGAGGTGATCAGCCTCCCCTCCTAGCAATTAAAGCTAGGGCTTCCCAGACTGTGCTCACCCAGGGAGTCTTACCTTCTTCCATGTTCAGAGTTCTTTTTTGTTCCAGAATCTTTCTCTTCAGACCTTCCATTGCCCTTGATTTTTGTCAGGAAGATTCTGGTGGAGCCCACATCTTTTCTGGATTGAATTTAATCCAGGGGTGCCCAGATTGGAATTCATCCGAGTCCTCCAAGCCTCCTCAGGGATTTGGAAGGGGCAGCAAAATGCTACCATCTCTGGCCATCGTTTATAATCCTGGGAGAGCCCCCAAAAATGTTGTAGAATTTGAGAAAGGTTCAATTATTTTTGTATAGAAAGGCCAGGACTCAGGAATGATTTTGAGAAGGAAAAATGGTTTATTGATGGCCAGTCAGCCTTGGGAGGTTTCTGTTTCAATCCAGAGCCCTGAACAAGATTTTTGAGTCCATTTTATAAAGAGTGGAAAGGCCAAATGGTCCTTTTGTTTCATTTCTCAATAGGTAAGCTTTTAGTATTGACTTCATACATTCTAGATAATCTTTTAGCACATTTTATTTGCATTTCCCTTGAATATTTAAAGTTTATAGACTTTACATTTTTAAACTATTTCCTGAGACTGGAGTCATTGCCATGGTCACCAAGGGCAGGACTGCAGCCTCTCATCATCCCATACCCACAAATCAGGACAGACAGCTTAAGGTTAAGGTTATCTCTGAAGAGACAAAGAGCCTCCCCCCCTCCCCATAGCCCACATCATCTTAGCATTTGTACTAATCTAGAAGTCTATTTGCTTGAGAGTTGTCTTTGAAGTAATGTGTAAATATTAAAGGTATGATTCTGAAAATATGGTAGAAAGTACTGTTTCAGCACCCACATTCTCAAGCAGCTTAGAAGCTAGTCATATTCATATGTTCCTCTAACTTTTGGTCTAGGAATATGTGGATAGGTTTCATGAACATTTAAAATACCTCTTGTCACACAAATTTAGGAATGGCAAAAGGTGCTCAATCCTTTCCCTGGGAACACCCAGGTGGTATTTTATCAGGAATTTTGAGGATGAGGCTGCAGTGCTGACCTTCCTGTTGAGGAATCAAGAATTCATTGCACTGCAAAAACTATTAATAGATCTTTCCTGCACATTATCTGAGAATGTAAAATATTTCTACAAATAGGATATAGGATCTCACCTGAAGTTCTCAGTGGAGCAGTTTGGCAAATATACGTGGGCAAGAAATGGGTAAGAGGAAAGAATATTTCTTGTATTGTCATATAAGATAAATAGCAATAAACATATATTCAGGGCCCAGCTACAGGACAGAAGAGTGAGGAGACCATGCCTGGGATTGATTAAACCACTCATGAGGCCCTAGTGCCGGAATATTCCATTCACTGGAAGCATGGCTCACTGGTCTGACTACAAGGAACAAGACCATAGAAAATAAAAAGTGTTAAGATACCTAAAGTACAATCTTCAGTTTGCCATCACTTCATTTCTGCCTTCATGAGGACACTGAAATAGTACTGAAGTTTGCAAATGATATTATCATGATCATTATCCCTTTAAAGCTAGTGTTTCATTTTTGCTGCAAGACAACCCTCAAGAAAGTAGGCTTAAAACTTAAATCTAATGCTAAACTATCTCATGTAAATATGCCATCCCATCTGTTTGTCTTTCACTCAACTAATAAGACTCATTCAAAAAACTACACTCTTCCCCTCTCTCTTATTTGATCACCTCTGTTTAATATGTTGAATGATCTTTAAACATTCTCAAGTTTTCAACATATTTTTAGCTTTGTCCAAGATAGGGAAGTTTTCTTATCAGCCTAGAATGGAAGATAAATAATGAATGTGACTAGACATTTTGCATACATAATATGTGTGAGAATATCAACTTTAAATATATCACTGAGTAGGACAGAGAGGTGTAGAATACTGAAGAAGAGGAGGATTCATGGACCAAAGGAGAACGTTGGAGTCTTCTTTTCTCATAAACATCCCATCATAAGTGAATGACATAGATCCAACACCAAGAGGTTATTAAGAACTGGATTGTAGGTAGCCACAGGGTCCAAATAAAAAAGAGTTGAAATGACTTATCTCTTTCAGGATCCAGGAAGATTTCATGCTGACTGTGGTCACCCACATGGGGCTGAGCCTCTCCCTGCTGGGCCTCCTTGAAGCCTTCACCGTCCTCCTGTGTGGACCCACCCAGAACTCCAGCACCTCAGTTCACCTCCTTACCCACCTCCTCTCCCTCACAGGCATCAGTCAAATTGAGTCCAAGATCAGAGAAACTATCTTTTATTTTTAAAACAGCCAAATGGATATATAATTCAAAATCCACACTATTGATCCACTTAAAATAAAGAATTCAGTGCTTCAGAAATGAACAACCAACACCACAATCAGTTTTCATTAACCCAAAAAGAAACCCGGCCCTTCTTAGTCATCATCCCCAATTCCTCTGGGTTTTTGTCTCTGTACATTTGCCTAATTTAATCTGAATCATATGATATATGGTTTTGTGTCTGGTTTCTTTCACTTAGCATGATTGTTTTTGAGGTTCACCCATGTTGGTGTGTGTATCAGAACATCATAATTTTCGTTGTAGAATAATAAACCACTGTATACTTGGATTTACAGTATTCTATTTATTCAGTCATCGATTAATGGGCATTTGAGTAATTGCCTCCTTTTGTCTATTATGAAAAGTATGGCTATGAACATTCATGTACACATTTTTTGTGTGGACATATGTTCTCATTTCTCTTGGGTGTGGAACTGCTGATTCAAATGGTAATTTTATATGTAAACATATGAGGAATTGTCAGATGATTTCCAAAGTGGCTGAAAAATCTTACATTTCTATCTGTGGTTGTAGCAGTTTGATATGGTTTTTAAATTCCAAAAATAGATATTGGATTACATTTGTGAAATGGTCTGTTTCCTCTGGGCCTATTAGATTCTATTGGATTCTGAGATTTCCCTTTTACTTGATTAAACAATTATTACAGTTTGAATGGGCCACATCAGTAGATGTTGAGTCCCTTCCAACTCAGTGGGCAGGCACTCACAGAGAAAACACACTGCAGTAAAGGGAGGTGGGAGTTTTGATCCTGGAGCCTGGGAATTAAATACACAGGGAAGCAGATATGTAAGGAAGGAGAGAAGGCTTAATTGGACGTAGCAGTGGCCCAGGGAAAAGAGATGAGCATTTGCCTTGCAGTCTATAGCTTGCCTTGTGGAGAGAGCAGAGGAGCCGAGACTGGAGAGAAATAAGCCTCAGGAAGACAGGACCCAGGAAGCCTGAACCCTTGCAGGCATCAGCAGCCATCTTGCTCCAACACATGGTAACAGGCTTTGGTGAGGAAATAACATATGCTTTATTGCCCGATAACTGCAGGTTTCTAACACAAATAAATACCCTTAAAAAAAAGCCAAAAGATTTCTGGTATTTTGCATTAGCACCTCTTTGGCTGTCTAATACACTGTATGAGTGTTTCAATTTCCCTAAACCCTCACCAACCCTTGCTTTTAGCTGATCTTTTACTATAGCCATCCTAGTTTGTGTGAAATTGTATCCTATTATGGGTTTGATTTGCATTTTCCCCATGTTGGCTATGATGTGGAGCATTTTTTCATGTGCTTATTGGCCATGTTTCTTTCCTCCTTGGAGGAATTTCTATTCAGATCTTTAGCCCATTTGTAAATTAGGTTGTTTCACTTTTTATTGTTGAGCTATAATAATTCTTTATTTATTTTAGACAAATTTTCCTTACCTGCTAGGATGAGTCCCTTATATGATTTCCACACATTTCCTTCCATTCTGTGGTGGGATGCTCTTTATTATGCAAAACAAAATGAGCTACTTCACTTATGAAAGAAACAAAGATCCATACAGAAATGCATCCAGCATCTGGCAAGAAATCATTTTGCATCATTTGTCACCAAACTCATGGCAACCCTTCCAAGGACCATGGATAATATGCCTATTTACAAAGATAGCTTCTCTGTTCCACTCTGTTGTTTCACTCAGAGAGATGGAAACAATAATGCTGCATCAACACATTTTAGAGAAGTTGAATGATGGGATATATAATTCAAAATCATCCAATTTGTAAATGCTGATGACTATCTTTTAATTGAAGCACAATTTAAAAAATCAAAATGTGATAATCCTATGTATGTATATATATATATACACATACAAACGCTCATGTAATCATCACTTTGATCAAGATCTAGATGTTTCCATTGTGCTCATTCCCAGGTAATAGCCAATTTTTTGACAGCATAGATGAAATGAAGGGGGTATGCAGGAAGGAGACAGATCTTAAATGCCCTGGGTTAATATCATAGGCTGAGATGTTTGATGTCAGCCAGATATGAGTGCTAATTACCACAGGCCCTGGGAATGAGGAGGAGAAATTAGTTATCGAGTGGATAGTATAAGAAAGGAAGGAAACAATAAAGCCTTAGGCATGGGAGGAAGGCTTTGTTTGTATGAGAAATGAATGTAGGAGGGGGGTATTCTCACTACAACTGGATCTGGAGAGTGGCCATTGTCTACCTGAAATTCATGTTAAGTAGTCTTCAAGTGAAAGTCTGGTTATGTGTGAATGTAGGGCATGGAAGGAATATTCCATGAAGATGCTTAGTGTGCAGAAGAGTTAGGTTACCATGGAAATGGATTTCAGTTCAGAAATTTTCCGTGTGAGATGCTAAGGTGCTATGTCTCAAGTGTGATGAAACATTCTGCTGCTTTATGGAAATAAAAGTTTCACAAAAGTCATTCATTCATCCATCCTACCTTTACTTGAATAATTGACTATATGCCAAATGTCTAGAGGACCATTCATTCTTGGCAGTGAACAAGACTAGAGGGATTTTGAGAAATGAGAGAATAAGTAATTACCAAATGTTCAATAACTTCACCCAGAGATGGAGGAAGGGAAGAAGGTGCTAATTCAGGTCTCACTGGGAATAGCCAGCCCTTGCTAGACCCAGAATAACTTGATTTAGAGAAGTTTAGTGTGGATTAGATAACAAAGGGGTTAATGCATCTAAGAAACAAAGATTAGTTTAGTTTTCACATAAAGGAAGAAAATATTAATTAATGTAGCCTCCTCATTCTCCCACTCCCCAGTTAAGTAGGAACAAAGGAAACCAGCTTAAGCCAGTCCCGTAGGCAGTAAAAAAGTTGCCCAAGAAAGGGCTAAGTCAATACCAATGCAGCACTTAATTCCATTCCTTATTTGGCAAAGGGGAGCAGGTAAAAATTAAATGGTTTGAATGTGATCAGGGAAGTTGTTAATCACAAATTTTTGCATGTGAAAGTTAGGTCTTTTCAGATAGGTTGTAACTTCTGAAATATGCATTCTATGGAGAAACAGAGAAAGGACTTGCATGCTAGGCTTAGGGGTATAGACTGCATCATTTTTCTTTGTTTGGCATGCCAGCCATGTTTTGTGGGTGTGGGCCCCTTCTTGCAAGATTGAGAATATTTTTTTTTTCTTCTCCACAATCAGGTGAGCCTTATTTTCTTCTAGAAGAAGATTTATTTCTTACAATGCATGTCTAGAACCCTAAGCATGCTTTGGATATTCTTCCATTTTAAGTTGGGTTTTTATATATTGAAGATTGAATGGAACTTAAATTCATATTCATTTTTTTAGATGGTCCAAATGAAAACTTTCTAACTCATAGGAATAGACAAAGGGATCACACAATCCACGTACAATCTGGCATCTAATAAAATATTGATAATTTATTTTAAAAAGTTAATGAACCATCACCAAAGAAACTTGTCTTAGTCAATAGTGGATGCTGTGCTCTTTGTTCCCATCAAACACTTGAGAAATTCTTCTCCCCACCTCCATCACTGCAGGGGAATTTAAGTATCTCTCCTTAGCCTCCTTCACCTGGACATTCCTTGAAGGGCTGCCTTTTTGTCCCTGACAAGAACCTCAAGGTGGCTAACTACTTGAGTGAAAGCATGTCCAAATTTGACTATATAACCCAGCTGTGATCATGGCTCTGTCTGCAAGCCTCAACCAGTGTGGGTGCAACATACTAGGCTGTGAGTGTGGTGTGAACTGGTGGTAATGATATGAACTATGATTGGAAGGCTATTCATCTCTTTATAGTGATGTGGGCTATGGGTGGGAGGATCTTTGTCTTTTCAGAAATAACCTTAACCTAATCTGCCTGTCCTGACTTGTGGGTGTGAGATGGTGAGAAGCTGCAGTCTTGTCCTTGGTGACCATGGCAATGACTCCATTCCCAGGAAACAGTTTAACAATGCAAACTCTATAAACATTAAATATGAAGGAAAAATACAAACCAAATGTGCTAAAAGCTTATCTAGAATATATGAAGTCCATGCTAAAAGCTTACCTAGGATGTGGAAGATACATGCTAATTCAAGCCTATTGAGCACTGAAATGAAAGGATCAATTGACCCTTTCTCTCTGTATAAAAGGAACTCAAAATTCTTGTTTAGGGCTTGTGTTTGAAACAGAAAGCTCCCAAGTCCAGCCAACCACCAATAAACCATTTTTCCTTCTCAAAATTATTCCTGAGTCCTGGCCTTTCTATACACAAATAATTGAACCTCTCTCAAATTCTACAACATTTTTGGGGGCTCTCCCAGGATTGCAAATGAATGTCTGAGACAGTAGCATTTTGCTTACCCTTCCAAGTCTCCGAGGAAGCCAGGAGGACTCAGGTGACCACAAATCTGGGTCCCCCTGGGTTAAATTTAATCCAGAAAAGATGTGGGCTCCACCAGACTCTTCCCAATGAAAATCGAGGGCAATGGAAGTTCTGAAGAGAAAGATTCTGGGAATGAAAAAGAACTCCAAACATGGAAAAAGTTAAGACTCCCTAGGTGAGCACAGTCTGAAGAACCCTAGCTTTAATTGCTAGGAAGGAAGGCTGATCACCTCCCAAGAGAACACTAGTAGCCCCAGAAAATTGGGGGAGAAGCTGTTCTCTCTAGGTCAGGAAAAAGGAGAAAACAGGAAAAAGCCTGGTGTTTTGGGTTTGTCTAATTGCATGTTAGAATCTGGTAATGGTCTTATATGCACTGAAGGAGTGGAACTTGGTTATAATAGGAAGGGATGTTTATAGATTTGAGTCTTAATGTCCTGGAAATTGGTCTGGATTTGCCGTCGGGCTGGAGGGCTTAGCCTCGCTCAGGCCCAAGAGTCAGGGGGGGGCTCGCTCCTGCCGAACCGCCGGCGGGGGGTACTCCCGAAGGGAGCACCAGTTCTCCAGGCATGGGGGACGCGTGGTTGGGGAAAAAACCACGGAGACCACTTGAGCGCAAGAACAGGTCTGCTTTATTATGGAAGTGCACTAGGTTATATAGGGTTGAGAGGGAGGAGTAAGATGGAGGGAGGGCTAGCTACGGGGCAGTAGTGGACAGGCTGAAGCTGATGGACAGCCCTGAGGTAAACAGTTACCGGGGAAGAGGGCAGACTGTACATTGGCAATATGGGCGGGACTGGCGGGAAAGATAGCAACGGCTGGAAAGGGGAGGAGGGGTGGCGAGAGGCAGCAACAATTGCTCTCTTTTTGTTTTTAAAAGGGAAACAATGAGGAAGGGGAGGGAGATGGGTTGGGGGAAGGTGAAGGGTGAAGGGGCAAGACCGGCTGGCTATGGGCGGACAACATAGCATCTGGCCAGGACACATGTGTCAGCCCTCAGGGTCGGTGCGCGCCGGCGCTAGGCGCACACCGAGCCTTACCAGCAAAACGGTCTCGCGATGCTCCTGAACCCTCCTAGAGGGGGGGGAATGACAGGAGGCGGCTAGAGGCATGAGGTACGAAGTAGGTCTTGCAGGCGGAAAGGGCAAGGAGGGCGGCAGGGGGGGGACTCAGTGGTGGCGAGGCATTGGTAATGGACTTGTACGAAGGAGCTGAACACTGCGTTGGCTTGATCTTTGGCAAGGCGGACCATCTTTTTGATGGCCCAGGGGCCCACGGTGAGGGCTAAGATGATGATGATGAGTGTGCCTAGGAATGGAAGGAGGTAAGGGAGGAGGGTATGAAAAACACTGGAAAAATAGTTCGCGTTTTTTTGCTCTTTGCAGCCTCTATCTAGTCCCTCTTGGACTTTTTTTAGATTGTCCTTGACAAGGCCGGTGGAGTTGGCGTATATGCAGCATTTTTCTCCAAGGGCAGCACATAGACCTCCTTCTTTAAGGAGGAGGAGGTCGAGGCCGCGGCGGTTTTGGAGAACTACTTCGGAGAGAGAGTTAAGAGAGTCTTTTAGGTATTTTACAGCATTACGAAGATAGGTGATGTCCTCGTCAACAGCTTGCCTGAGAGATGAGAGGGCAGAGGACTGTGTGGAGAGGGCGGCGATCCCTGTGCCTGCTCCTGCGATACTCAAAAGGGAAGCAACTGTTAGGACTGCAGTGATTGGCCCCCTCTTTTGTAATTGGAGAGAGGTTTGTCTGCGCAACAAACGGCGGAAGAAATCGGTGTCAGAGTGGTAAAGGACTCGAGGGGCGAGAAGGATAAGCAGACAAGTTTCATTGGTAGCATTGAGGGTGGCTACATTGAGGCAGGGGGTTAATCCGGTGGAGGTACAAAGCCACTGGGAGGTGTTATGCGGGATTAAGAATTTGGCAGAAGCGCTAGGAGAGGAGTACTTAGCGCAGGCGTGCATAAGGGGATGGGAGCCTTGGTGGGGACGAACGCAGCACCCTGTGGAGGAAACAGATTGGAAGGTTAGGGGAACAGAGGAAGTGTTCCAGTTGCACCCAGTAGGAGAATTTTCGGAGGATTCGCTGAAGGTGAGGTTTGTGGCAACAGGTTCGTATAGAGGAAGAGAGGGGGAGAGACAAAGCCAGCAGCTCCGGGTGAGATTGGGGTGAGATGACTTCAGAGAGGTGTATGAGGCTTTGATTAGGCTGATGAGAGGACTGGGAAGCTGACCAGGGGGTAAGTGAGGCTTGGGGTTGTGGGAGCTGAGAGAGGCAGTGGCGAGGGGGGTGCCGGGTGAAGGAGCAGGCAAGGTGGGGCCAGGTGGAGAAGGAGGCTGTGCCTTTGGAGGATTGAGAACTCGATTTGGGCCGATAGGGGTGGAGCGTGAGGGGATTGGCTCCTTTTTTATAGAGATAATGCCGCCGTAATCATGACCTACTGCATACAAGCGGGCTCCCCACGTGCGGCCCTGTAACTAGAGGTCGGAGTTGGGGTCTTTAACTGTGAGTGTGATGGTGTTTTATCGAGTAGCATTACGCTGGAGAATAAGGTATGGGTCTCTGTTAGGGGTGCCGGACCATCCGTGAGCGATGGTTTTGCACCCCCAAGAAGGACAGTAGTAATGCGTTGGGTTATGACATCTTCTGGCCGAGGATGGGCACATGTAGAAACTTGTGGCAGAGAGGCTGTTTGGCCCCAAATTGTAAGACGGGATGTTTATGCGTCCAGTGAGATTGAGGACATCAGTTGTGAAAGAGGGGGCGGAGGCGGTCACGTTGGAGGCGAGGAGCTGGTTGCTGCCCTGGCAGCTCTCACAGGTCAAGAGGGTGAGGGTCTAATTGAAGGGCTGATGATTCGGGTTGGCAGCGGCTGGGAGAGCGAAGGAAGCCAGGACGAAGGAGACGGTTACGAGGTTCCATAGAGGCATTATTTGACGGTGCGGCATCTGTGGAGACAAAAGAAAAGAAAATTCCTCGCTCTCCACACGCGGCGAGTGGGCAGCATGAGGGGGGTAAAGAGAGTGGGGTAAGGGTTAGAAATTTTTTATGAGGAGGCGTTTTTAAATGAGGGCTGGTGCTGGATCTGGGTGAATGGGGCGACTTCTGGGCTGTATCCTTTGTTAATGTTATCTTTCACTGAAGGCATAGGGTGCCGATCGTCTACTGGGACTAGAGGGTCAGTGGCAGGCCGGATGTAGCGCCCAGGGATCCAGAGAGGTTGCGGCTTAGAATCTGGAAAGACACAAGCAGAGCCTCTCCCCTGTGCTAGGAGGCGAGCGGGATTTTGCCAACGATTGGTGGCAGGGTCTTTCCAATGGACAAGGGGAACTTGTGAGGGTTGCCATATGGGTCTCCAGTGCTTATGGGTGGGGGAGAGCCCCTGGTTATCGAAGGTTAAGAGATTGTGGTGAATGAGGCAGGCAGTTACGACGTCGGCTGGGGCTTTGTGGGGAGAGGAGGTTTTTTCTTTTTGAATGAGTAGCTTGAACTGTTGGTGAGTGCGCTCGACGATTTCTTGCCCCTGTGGATTGTATGGAATGCTAAAGTGATGCGTGATGTGATACATCTGCACGAAGCTGGCGAAGGCAGCACTGCGATATGCTGGTCCGTTATCTGTTTTGAGATCCCATGGGATTCCTATGAACAAAATAGCTTGGTGAAGCGCCTTGATGCAATGTTTGGCGCTCTCCTCCGCGAGGGGGACTGCATAGAACAGATGTGAAAAGGTGTCAATTGCCACATGAAGATATTTGAGGCGGCCGAAGGCACTGACATGAGTGACGTCTAATTGCCACCACAAGTTTGGGCGGAGGCCGCGGGGGTTGACGCCCTGAGGCTGCAAAGGTCTAAGTGGCAGCAAAGGCGCGCAAGTTCGGCACGCACGCACAAGGTGCTTGCAAGTTTTAATAGGGATGTTTGGAAAGAGGTTCTGGATGGACCGCGCAGAGAAGTGAAATTGGGAATGTAAAAGCTTGGCTTGGTTGACAAAGTCTCTAAGCCGCGGTCCATTGGTGGAGTCTTTACGAAGAGTGACTGGGTTTATCTGATGGGCGGACACGGAAGCGTCAGCAAGGTCATTTCCCTGAGTCAGAGTTCCTGGTAGGCCAGAATGGCTTCTAATGTGAGCGATGAACCAGGGCTGTTTCCCTTTTTTAAGCAGTTGCTGCACAAAGGCGAGTGCCCAGTTGATGTTTGAGTTACTTGGTAGGAAAGTGGCAAGTGGAAGGCTACCACACACTTGAAGAGTGTATAGGCTGTCAGTAAAGATGTTGAGAGGCTGGTCTGGGTGAATATTGAGGACTGCAGCGATGGCTAGAAGTTCGCCTACTTGAACAGAAAAGTCATTTGCGAACAGCAGTTGCCGCGGCTCAGGATTGTTGGGAGTGTATATGATGACAGCAAACGTCATTTTGGAGGCATTTGTGAAGGCAGTGATGGCAGAAGGAATTGGGTTCCGTGCAGGCAATGGACAGAATGGGTTGGAAAACGCTAATTGAGACATTCCTTGCAGCAATCGGTGATGAGGATAGTGGTTGTCAAAGGAGCCACGAAAGAGCTCTCATAAGCTTTGCATTTGGGCATTGCTCATGATGAGGGAGGTAACATCCTTGGCATTTAAAGGCTAGACAATGGTGTGCGGCGGGACGCCGTATGTTTGTATGGAGAGAAGTACTAAGTCAGTGGCTAATGCGATTTAAGCTTTTATAAAAGGGCAGATTTTTGGGAGTTTGCTTTTTGACATATGCAGAAAAAGGAGAGGGCCATCTTGCTACAAGAGGCCTGTGGGAGTGATTGGCGTTGGCAGGACTAAAGCTAAAACTGGAAGGTCAGGGGAAAACTGCTCTAGGCGGCATTGCTGTAGAGCAGCACTGACCTGTTGGACGGCTTCTCGGGCAGCAGGGGTGATGGTGATGTTACGAGTAACCGCAGTTGGTGGGCTATCCATGGTCTGCAAGAGCTCGAAGAGGGGCTGCATTTGCGCTGTTGTGATGGGGAGCACTGATCGAAGCCAATTGATTTGCCCGCAAAGCCGTTGGAGCTCAGTGAGTGTCATTTTGTGGGAGACGTGAATTTTTGGGCTCGCAGGTTGAATGGACTGGTGAAAATGAAAGCCTAAGAATTGAAAAGGAGGTTGGAGGTTTATTTTGTCAGACTGCACAGTAAGCCCGAGGCTGGAGAGGTTTGTTATTGTTGCCGAGAGCAGATCATTGAGGAGCGCATGGGAGCTCGCTGCCAAAAGGAAGTCATCTATGTAGTGGAGGATGTGTGTGTGCTCCAGATTGAACTTGGAGCTCAGCGGCTCAACGGCATGGTTGACATACAATTGGCATATAGTAGGGCTGTTGCGCATGCCTTAAAGTAATACTTTCCATTGAAATCGCTGTGCTGCACCCTAGTTGTTGATGCGTGGAACTGTGAACGCGAACCTCGGACAGTCTGGGGATGAAGAGGTATAGAGAAAAAGCAGTCTTTGAAGTTGATGGTTGCTGCACAAAAATGTTGGGGGACTGCGGTGGGATGCGGGCATCTTGGCTGAGGTGATCCCATTGGCTTAATATGCTTGTTGATCTCATGGAGGTCGTGGAGAAGGCAGAACTTGCCGGTATTTTTCTTGTTAATGACAAAGATTGGCGAATTATAGGGACTAGTGGACGGCTCAATATGTCTTGCTTGTAGCTGCTCTTCGACCAGGGCAGAGAGAGCTTGTAGCTTGTGAGCTGGCAAGGGCCACTGCTCGACCCAGATGGGCTCCTCTGTGTCCCATTCCAGAGGGATAGGGTCAGGTTTTGCGACGAGAGCAGTGGCCCCTATAAGGGGGGGGGGGGGGCAGCGTAGCTGAGAAGGCTTCTGTGGTGATTTGGGCTTTTAGCTGGCTGAGGACATCTCTTCCCCATAAGACGGTCTGGACTGAAGAGAGGACGAGTGGGCGAATTTGGCCTTCATGGCCTTCTCTGTCACTCCAATGCAGAGGCTGGGATGTTTTTCAGGAGGTAGCGGCTCCTGTGGCGCCGATGACTTGAGGGCTAGTTTCGAGGGGCCAGTGATTAAATGCAGCAACTTCAAAAGGAATGCAGGAGATCTCAGCGCTAGAGTCTAGGAGTCCATCGAGCCATTGCCCATCGATCTTGAGCTCTAATGAGGGTTTTCAGTGACGCGAGATAGGTATTGTCCACATTACGGCTTGGGAATTTTTCTGAGGGCCTCTTGAGGGTGGGGCTGAGGCCTGCCCCGCTGGGAGTTTAAAGGCTGCTGGAAACTTTGGGTGTCACGGCAGTCGCGGGCCCAGTGATATCCTTTCCCACAACGCGGACATGGCATAGAAGGGCCCCTTGGTCGTCGCGACGGCGGGTCGGAGTGAGGTGCCCGGCCTGGCTGAGAGCACTCACGGACAAAATGGCTGGGCTGGCCGCATCGAAAGCAGACGGAAGTGGAGGTAGATGAAACAGCCATGGCAGATGCAAAGGCAGCAGTGAGCGTTTTGACTTGTGGGTCAACGTCATGGCAGGCAAGGACCCACTTATGCAGAGCCTTGTCACGTATAGGGAGGACTACAGCCCGGAAATGGTGCAAGGCATCCGTCTATGATAAGCTCTTTGGCCAGCGCGAACTGGGCATCCTCGCTGGAGATTTTTCATTGGCAAGCTTCCAGAACACTGGCGACGAATGCTGGGAAGGTTTCATTGGGGTCTTGAAGCAATTGCGCGAGCTTGGTGGGCTGCTTGGTGGAAACTAGAGAGAACGATCGCTGGACGAGGACTTTTACCTGGTGCCAAAACCCTGGGTTGATTTCGAGATAATAGCGAGGGTCTGCATAATTGTTGGTCCCCGTGTATGCGTCGGATGGATCCAGGACACTGGCTTGGGCATTCTCTATTACCTGCCAGTCAACAGCCGCCTGGTAGTGAGCGCTCCATTCAATAAATTGTCCTGGCATGAGGACGGCACGGGCTAGGGAAATCCAGTCATATGGGAGAACGAGCTGGGTTCCTAGCTCCTCGAGGAGCTGTTGCACATAAGGGCTGCTGATTCCATCCTCCTTCACAGCTTTGTGGAGGGTTTTAACTTCATCCACTGTAAAGGGCAGCCAGGATTGTGGCCATTGCAGCCTGGGCTGCGGATTCAGCGGATACAGCTGGGGGGTTTGAGAAGGCATGGCACTGGGGACAGCGGCTTGGGCAGGTGAAGGGCTATTGCCATACGGCGGCGGCAAGGGATAAGCGGAACACAGGTGAGAAAATGGCGGTCTAACAGCTTCCAGGCAACAACAAAATGGCGGCGGACCCTTCCAGGCGCCGGCCAAGAAGGCGAAGCAGCCACATCCGGTTGTGAACAAAATGGCGCGGGGGGTGCTTCCGGTTTAGCGGAAGATGGCGACCATACAGTTTCCGGGGTGGAGCCAGATGCTAACCGGACAGGAAGAGGCAGGTAGAGGCAGAAAGAGGGCATCGGTGAAGAAGAAGCCGGATGTGCGCCATCCTGGGCAGAGGTGGAGGAAGAAGGCGGAAGTTCGCCATCTTGGGGAGCGGCAGGAGTGGTCTCTGTGTGCCGCGGGGAGCTGGGACGGGGGGGCTCACGCTCGAGGGCGGCCGCAAGTTGGTCAGACAGAGAGTCAGTGTCGGCGGACTCATCGGAATCACAGTCTAGAGACCGCTTGGGAGAAGCCTCACAAATAGTCTCGGATGGGGCGCCAAGGAGACAGGCGTGAATGGCAACGAGAACAGGTAAGAGGCCCATTGGGAAAGAGCGTTTCTCATGCTCCATTGCGGAGGTGACTCGATCTATGAGTCGAGAGTATGTATCTGGGCTCCAGAGTTAGCAGGTGGCGAGCCATGGATTAAAAGGGAGCAAAAGGTCCCAGTATTTTTGGAGTTGCCGCAGGGAAACGCGGACTCCGTTGGTGTCGAGCAGGGCAGCGAGGGCCCTAACTTGTGGCACCTGACGCGATGATAGAGAGGCGCCCATGTTAAAATAGAGGCGGGACGACGGCGAGGGGTCCCTACCTGGAGAAGAGGATGAGCCGTCCTATTCACAGCAGCAGCAGTAGCAGAGAGGGGCCGGGGGAGGAGCAGCCCCATATTCGGGCACCAAATGCCGTCGGGCTGGAGGGCTTAGCCTCGCTCAGGCCCAAGAGTCAGGGGGGGGCTCGCTCCTGCCGAACTGCCGGCAGGGGGTACTCCCGAAGGGAGCACCGGTTCTCCAGGCGTGGGGGACGCGCGGTTGGGGAAAAAACCACAGAGACCGCTTGAGCGCAAAAACAGGTCTGCTTTATTATAGAAGTGCACTAAGTTATATAGGGTTGAGAGGGAGGAGTAAGATGGAGGGAGGGCTAGCTACGGGGCAGTAGTGGACAGGCTGAAGCTGATAAACAGCCCCGAGGTAAGCAGTTACCGGGGAAGAGGGCAGATTGTACGTTGGCAATATGGGCAGGACTGGCGGGAAAGATAGCGATGGCTAGAAAGGGGAGGAGGGGTAGCGAGAGGCAGCAACATGGATTTAAAAAAACTTGGTTACAGGAAAATAGATCAGCTTTTCTACTGAAGGTTGGTCTCGGTGTAAAGTTAAAACAGTGAAAAAGGACTAGCTGGAATCTTTATTATAGTGCTGAATTGCAAATGAATTGTCTTTATACCAAATGTTAATGTTAAGTGATCTCTCTAATGTTTGTGATGTCTTCAGGGGCAGCCATGCTGAAAAACATATATAAAGAACTTGTGGGTCAGATTAGTGATTTTGTGCTTCTGTCTGTCAGCTCAATGCTGGTGTTGGAGTTGTGTGGTTATGTAAAGTGGTGTAATTTAGTTGAGCTGGAACCCTCCCTTGCCATTGACAAGGGGGAGAATTGATTATGGACAAAACTGAGGAGTCTGGATGTTTGTGGTGTCTGAATGTGTGTGGAGTCTGGATGTTTGCAGAGTTGGGATCTTTGCACATGCTCTGCTGTCTCATCTGAGTCCACAACTTTGCCAGGACTTGGAGGCCACCTGAGTCTGTGCCATGCACCTGGGTCTGTTGGGGGGGCCCCAGTCAGGGTGGCTGGGTCCCCGAGAGGGGTGCCGAATTTGAGTAGGTTCTGTCTGCACATTTTGGCAGAAAGCTGGAAAGTGGGGAGCAGCTTGCCCCTTTCCATTGAGTCCACACCTTCTAGTCATAAGCCACTTCCATATTTGATTGTTGTGCACCTGACTGCCTGGAAGGGGGGGAAGTGAAGGGGATGAAAAGCAGAATCAAAATAAATGCAGTAAAGTACCCTTCCTAGGGTGTCATGGCCAAAATATGTTTGCAATCTGCCCAGCTTCTTTACTTTTCTGAATCTCTCTCTCTCTGTAAGACTGTAGAAATATTTTGGAATGTTTTAAAACTGTAAACTCTGAACTGTAAACTCTGAAGAAAGAAGGCTATTGCTTGAAACATTAGGCCACTAATCTCTTGATAGTCTTTTCAATGGTGTGGCTGGGAACTTCAGGGTTGTGAGATTACCAAGGAAAAAGAGAAGAAAAGGAATGAAATGCCACTTTTAAATCTATGTTTGGCTTCTTTCAGTTGCTGGCACCTAAGAATTCATGGTAAAAAGGTAAAAACACAGTTTAAAATAAATCTTTAAATGCAATACTCCATTGCTGGTGAATTAAATGCATAACTTGCAGATGAGAATTTGTTCCATTACTTAAAAAGAAGCAGGACTTCACAGAATTGTTTCTAATAAAATTCTTGTAGCTTAATTAACAAAGGTATCCAATTCAACTTAAGGTTAAAAAATTAATAAAACTGTAACAAAGAGTTAAGATCATTTATAGGTGCATGTATATTAAAAAATAGCAGAAAGATAATAACTGAAATTATAACTGGGTGAATTAAGCCTGAAACTATTATTGTAAGTGTAAATTCTAAACTAACCTTACCTATATTTATCGTTACTTTCATGCCTAGCCTCACACCTTGCCTTTGCCTATGGTTATTTCATAACAGCTCCTGTCCTACTGGTATTAGAAACCCTGCTTTCTCTAATGAATCCAAGTGTAAAATAAATTGCTGCCTGGTGGAATTCTTAGAGCTTGGGATTAAATCAACACTGGAGTTTATTATCTCCCAAGGACTGGGGGGGGGGGGGGAGAAGGAAATCTCCTGCATTAACTGTCAATGTTCCTAAAAGTGGCAATTCATGAGAGAAAGCAGTCTCCATGAGGTTTCAAATAGCCTCAGTAAATATACATAGAATTAATCTTGTTGCTTATCAAAATTCTGCTAAATTCAAGGTAAAATATAAGGTATTGAAACAAAAGAAAATGGTGCTAAAGCATGTGGAAAATTTTGGTTACCAGCCATTAGTTAAGAAAGAAAATTCTTGTGTAAACCTGCACAGTCATAGTACAAACTAAGAAAAGTTTCAGGAGTCTTTAAAATGTTTTGCAGTCACACTTATTTTGTAAAAAATGGAAGTTTTAAGTAACTAAAATTAAGTTTTTGTATAAAATTTTTCTGCCTATTTGCTCAAATTGTTGAAGTTAAATATGCAGTTATATAAGTAATATATATTTCAGGAAGCCAAATTAAGCTAAACAGTATATAAAATAATGCAAATTATAAGTAACATCAATGATTTGTGTTTCTGTGTCTAACTAATTGCGTCTGCCCATTTGCTCAATGTATGTCTTCATATATCAGGATGATAATATCAAATTAACAAGAGAAAATTCCTAAAAGAACTCTATTCAAATTGTTAAAAATTAAATACACATTTATATATGTGAATAAATATTCTTGGAGCCCAAATTAGAATAAACAGGCTTAAAAAGTCATATAAAAATCTGATTATAGGAACTAATGGGAATGGGCCTCCTCTTTGCAAGAGCTTTGAAGGCAAGACTAGGTATAGCAGATTAAACCTATCTACTAGGTTGGGGAATTAAGAATCAATTTGCCCTTCAATTTCCCAGTTTAAACCTTTTGTCAGCCATAAAATAAAGGTAATTAGTGGCTCTGTTGACAAGTTTCACTAAGTAAAGTCCATAAAAACTATGAAGAGATCTTGCCTGGATAATGATTTTAAAAATTAGGTAATTGTGTATTGTGTTTTGAAACCTGGCAGTCAGTATGCTTTTAAAAATTATTCATTATTCATAACTTAAACAACAACAAAAAAAGATTTAGCTTCCTGTAAAGAAAAAAAGAGTACATTCCATGCATAAACTATAATGGTTTCAATTTTATTTATTTTGAGTGTAATCTCCCATAGTTAACTTATAAACTAAATTAACATTATATGTACAAAATCTTTAGAGTAATAAAAATTGAATTCATGTTAATAAAATTAAGCTAAAGAAAAGATATTGTAGATATGCTCTCTTAAATAAGTAAAGTAAATTTCTTTGGTTAGTAATTGTGTTTTAATAAGTTTATTTAAACATAAGGTAACTAGTCAATGTGGTTGTAGTCAATTATAAAGAATTTGTAAAACATCTTCCAAACTAAAAATATTTAAATAGTTCTAGTTCTAGAAGTCATTTTTGGATTAGTACTGGTTGTAAAAAATAACTTTGTGGTAATAAAACCTGTCTGAAGGTCACTACAAGGTGCATATTTAAGTAAGTGGTAATAAAAAGTTATCTTGATTTTATTGGGAATCTTCCTTTTACATTAAAACAGAAAAATAGATTTTTCCCTCTATTACTAAAGTACCCAATATTATCTTCACGATAAAGTTGTATAAGTAAACAGTCATTTGATATATGATGTGTTACATTAAATTGTTTAAAATATATATAAAAACAAAGAATAAGCTTTAACATTGTCAAACACTTTTGTGCATTAAAACCAGGCCTTGAATACATCACCGGTTGCCTCTCCATGTGAGTTATTGGCTAGGCTGCTCACTGACCACTCAATTAGAAATATTTGCTATATCAGCCTCTGGTTCTGCTCCCAAAGTCGATTGAAACTACATTGGATTTTCAAGTTCCTGCAACAGCCAATGATGACTTGGTATAGCAAAGGGTACAGTGGATATCGCCTCCAGACTGACACTGTTCCATAGTGCCAGAGAGCACTATGCACCAGGCTGCTAGAATACTGAAAACTCTCTCTAGGATCAACAAAGCTGCGACTTGCTCACTGTGTGAAGAGCATGCTAAGTGGAGTCATGATACCAGGTACTGTAAGAAAAACTTAAATGCAATTGGCATTATGGTCTGCTCCCATGGAGAGATAACATGAAAAGTATTACAACCTGAAACTTTAAACTATTAATTGCAACTCAGAATCCTAATACATTCATTAATATTAAAGTGCTGTACTTTTATCCTGTACTAAATATATGCCTTATAATTATAATGTTATCTTTTCTATTCTGGATCAGGTACAAAGATATATTAGACATGTTAAATTCCTGGTAACTTTATTTACTAAATAATTAATAAACGTGTCTGTAAAATAAGGCCATGGTCTTAGCCATGCTCAGCCAACTTACTATTCTAGTGTCCTCTACTGTGTAGCAAAAATGAGACTTGCTTGTTAATAATGGGTCACCTATTAAACAGTCAAAATTACCAGAAATTGTACAATTAAAACTGAAATGTAAAAAATAATTTTTATTCTGTAGTTCTGATCCACTCCCACAGCTAAAAACTAAGAAAATTTCCATCTTAGTGCACTAGTTCTGAATGAAACCAAAAGTCCAAAAGGTGCCAGTTCACCAGGAGCATCTATAGAACACATGAGTGCCAATTATTAAACAGCCAGAAATGCATCTTCAAAACGAAGCTAAATATATATTGCAATTTCTCTCTAAAAATACCTTAGAGAAATATATATATATATAAATAAATATATATATATATATAACAGTATATATATATACTGTTCCCACCAGCTTTTAAAAGAGGTGCCATCTTTATAAGCAAGTAACCTTTTCTACCTCTGTAATCCAATGTCCTCTTTTAAAAACAGGTATCCCAAATTTTTAATTAAGTTTGTTTCTTTCAGAGTGAACATCTTATTAACCCTATGAAAACTTCATCCAACTTCAAACAAAATGCAGATCCATCTTCCAGTTAAAATAAAATAAAGAGCTTTACACCTTGTTAGGCAATGACGACAAGCCATGGCCAGCAGGAAGCAGTTACAGAAAAGAGATCATCTCCCTTCAGCACCCCTTTAAGATTAAAAGTGGAAATTCCTTAAGGGTAAAACAAAATTAATAGATAGATCTGGAGCCTAACTGGAAATACATGTGAGATGGTGGCCCCAGGATGACTGCAGGGGGGCCCCCCACCCCAGGATTATCCTTTCCCGAATGAAAATTTCTAAACTTCTAAAAATAAAGTCCTGGATGCTACACTAAAAATTGATAAGTAATCAATCAAAACAACAAATAGCCATCCACCTCATAGCTCCAACAATAATTATGCCAAAGCTTAGCAAGTTAAGCTGCAGCATAAGGGGGGGAAATGATGTGGGCTATGGGTGGGAGGCTCTTTGTCTATTTGGAAATAACCTTAAATTAAGCTGTCTGTCCTGACTTGTGAGTGTGGGATGGTGAGAAGCTGCAGTCCTGCCCTTGGTGACCATGGCAATGACTCCAGTCCCAGAAAACAGTTTAACAATGCAAACTCTATAAACTTTAAATATGAAGGGTAATGCAAACGAAATGTGCTAAAAGCTTATCTAGAATGTATGAAGTCCATGCTAAAAGCCTACCTAGGATGTGGAAGATATATGCTAATTCAAGCCTATTGAGAACCGAAACAAAAAGACCATTTGGCCTTTCCTCTCTGTATAAAAAGAACTCAAAAATCTTGTTCAGGGCACGGGTTTGAAACAGAAAGCTCCCAATTCTGACCAATCAATAAACCATTTATCCTTTTCAAATCATTCCTGAGTCCTGGCCTTTCTATACACAAATAATTGAACCTCTCTCAAATTCTACAACAATAGATAACCTAAGCTCTCTGTATCCTGACTTGTGGGTGTGGGACAGTAAGAGCCTGCAGTCCTGCCCTTGGTGACCATGGCAACGACGCCAGGCCAGGGAAACAGTTTAGCAATGAAAACCCTATAAATTTTAAATATTCAAGGAAAACACAAACCAAATGTGCTTAAAGCTTATCTAGAATGTATAAAGTCCATGCTAAAAGCTTATCTAGGATGTGGAAGATATACACTAATTCAAGCCTATTGAGCACTATAAAAAACAACCATTTGTTCTTTCCTCTCTGTATAAAAGGAACTCAAAGATCTTGTTTGGGGCTCAGATTTTGGAATGAAAATCTCCAAGCCCAGCTGGTCATAAATAAATCATTTTTCCTTCCCAAAAATTATCCCCAAGCCCTGGCCTTTCTATATGCAAATAATTGAACCTTTCTTGACTTCTACAACAGTAACAGGGCATTGCATACCTCCTGTCTACATATGAATCCAAGGATTGGAAGAAACTTGGAGTTGACTTTGAGAAACATGATGCTAAAACCCCTGAATATTTACTCACAATTTTGTGCAAAGAGCTTCACATGCACCATTTCTATTCACACTAAAAGTAACCCTAAGAGGAAGGTACTATTTTTAATATTGTACCCATTTTTTAGAGGCATTTAGCATATGTTGTTTTTCTATGGGATTTTTTACCAGACTGGTGATGCCATATGTATTTTTCAGATATCCAAAAAATCCCGTGTGTGTATGGGGTGGAATGTGGAAATAGAAGGGGGCAGGTGGAGGGAAGGAAGTGTTACTCATCAACAACCTGACAATTTATTATAAAACTATAAAGTAGATATAATTATCCTATATTACAAATGGGAGTAACAGAGAGTTCAGGGTGACTCTTATAAGTAAATGATGATTTCTTCCATATGTAAGAATTTTTCCATTTACCTTGGATTTCTTTATTTCAGGTGTGAGCAAATTACAACACATATACCAAATCTGTACCTCAATTTTTATACAGCCCATGAGCTAAGACTTTTCCTATAATTTTAAATGATTGTGAAAAATTCAAAACAAAATATTTAACAACATGCAAGTGTTATGCAAATCTCAAATTTCAGTGTCCCTAAATAAAGTGTTACTGCCTTTTACTTTCACTTAGATATCATTTGTGAGAAGTTTTCCACTACATAGATCAAGTGGAGTAGTTGTGACAGAGACCACGAGGGTTTACAAAGCTAAACATTTACTATCTGGCTCTTGACAGGAAAATTGTTAACACAGCCTTAAATATTTACAAGGGACAACTTACCAAGCCAATTTATATATAGGTTTACAAACAAACACATAAACAGTAATTTGAAGAGAGTTGATTAATGTGTTAGAATCACTTCAAAAGAGGATCAATTTTAAAAGTGTATGAATTTTAAAGCTTAAAAGTAATGATAAAATATCTTATTGGCAAAAATTCATATTAGAGAAACTCATCTGACAAAATATGCATTTATATATTATTGGAGTTTTTTTGGTCTTTTTTTTTTTAATGTTACATTCCAATAATATGAGGTCCCCATATAGCCCACACTCCCCTCACCCCACTCTTCCCCCATCAAAAACCTCCTCCATCATCAGGAGACATTCATTGCATTTGGTGAATACATCTCTGAGCACCCCTGCACCTCATGGTCAATGGTCTACACCATAGCCCACACTCTCCCACAGTCCACACAGTGGGCCATGGGAGGACATACAATGTCTGGTAACTGTCCCTGCAACACCACCCAGGACAAATCCAACCCTTGAAAATGCCTCCACATCACATCTCTTCCTCCCACTCCCTAATCCCAGCAGCCACCATGGCCACTTTCTCCACACCAATGCCACATTTTCTTTAATTACTACTAATGACAATAGTTCACGAATAGAATATCAGTAAATTCCCTCTAATCCATACTCTATTTCTCCATCCTGTGGACCTTACAATGTTTGTGTCCACTCCACATCTATATCAAGAGGGGGCTTAGATTCCACATGGATGCTAGATGCAATTCTCCTTTCAGTTGGAGGCACTCTTGGTTCCCTACTGGAGTTTTTGCAGTTAAATTATAGCCATTGTTTTCTTACATCAAATACTAATTCATTATTATTTCTTTTATTACCTTTTTTTAAAAATTAGATTACATCCAAGTTACATGCAAAAATACAGGAGAGGATTGTGGGAACAGGGCCGATGGGGCAGACAGATAAAGCTTAGCTCTTACTAAAACACCTGAGAGGGAGTCCAGGGCTGCTTTGGTAACCTGCTTTGGGGCACAGCAGACCAGGACACTGTTTTGTAATAAAATGAGAGTCGGAGCAGAGAGGATGAAGCTGAAACTGCAAATGGTGAGTTATTGAACCTCCCAGGCACAGGAAATTCTCCCATCTCCCGTCACTGAGATATCAGGCAAGGGTAAAACACCTGGCAAAAGATGTCCATGTAAGAGGAGAACAGCCTTCTTCCTCCTTGCCAGCACCTCAATATATATAGGGAGTGTATTAGGGGTGTGTGTGTCCTGGGTCATCCAGAAGGGTGAAAGGAAAGAAAGACTGTGTATAATAAACTGGATATTTATCAATTGGTTCAACAGTAAGGGGAACTGAATAGAAAAAAACATTCTTAGAAAAAGAAGTACAACGTTGGAAGACTCACATTTCTGGAATTTAAAGCATATTATTTAGCCACAGTTTTTAAAACAGCATAGTACTAGCATAAAGACAGATACATTGACCATCGGAACCTATTTAAGAACTCAGACATACAACCTCACATCTACACTCAAGTGACTTTTAGAAGGTGGACAAGCCCCAGTAGCTGAGCCAGAACAGTCTTTTCAACTAATGGTGGGAGAACTGGATATCTTTATCAAAAGAAAGAAAGAAGATCCCTATTTCCTACTTTATTAAAAAATTAACTGAAAATGGATCAAGGTCCCATGTATAAAAGTTAGAATCAGAAGACTCCTAGAAGAAAATTTAAGAAAATATCTTCAAGATCTTTGATAGGCAGTAGTTTCTCATAACTTACATCCAAAGCATGAGCAACGAAAGAGGAAATAGGGGAAGTAGACTTGGCCCAGTGTATAGGGCATCTGTCTACCACATGTGAGGTCTGAAGCTCAAACCCTCGGCCTCCTTGACCCGTGTAAAGCTGGTGCATGTTCAGTGCTGATGTGTAGCAAGGAGTGCTCTGCCACGCAGGCATATCCCCCATGTAGGGGAGCCCCATGCACAAGGAGTGCACCCCGTAAGGAGAGCCGCCCAGCGTGAAAGAAAATGCACCCGGCCAGGAATTGTGCCGCACACATGGAGAGTTGATGCAGCAAGATGAAGCAACAACAACAACAACAAAAAAAACACAGATTCCCATGCCGCTGACAACAACAGAAGCGACCAAAAGAAAAACACGCAGCAAATGGACACAGAGAACAGACAACTGGGGTGGGGGGTGGGGTAATGGGAGAGAAATAAAAAAACATAGGCAAATGAGGGCTTTCTCAAAAATATACACATGCAACTTTAAGACTTGCTTAAGGGTGTAAAGGCAGCCACCTCAAAAGGATATTTGGTCATAAAATATCTGATAAGGACTTTAATACCCATCATATACAAAGAGACCATACAACTCCATTATAGACAAAATATTCAATTTAAAAAATAGATCAAAGACGTGAAAAGACACTTATTGGAAGAAGAAATACAAATGGTGAAGAAGCACATGCAAAAATGTTCAACATCACTAGAAATTAGGGAAATGCAAATCAAATAGACAATGGGACATCATTTTATACTTACTAGACTGGTCACTATTAAAATATCAGAAAAGTATTAAAAGGATGTGCTTTGTTAGGCACACTTATTCATTGTTTAGAGTATAGAAAGTTAAAATCATTGTGGAGAACTGTTTATCAGTTCCTAAGGACAATGACCATTGGCTTGTCATGTTACCTGGCAATACCATTACTAGGAATATATCTAGAAGAACTGAGAGCAGAGATATGAATAGACATCTGAACATCAATATTCACAGCAGCATTACTCACGATTGCCCGAAGTTGGGAACAACACAGGTGTCCATCAACTTATGAATGCCTAAATTAATTGTTGCGTATACACATGATGAATATTTCTTTTAATTTTTAAAAGATTTATTTATTCATTCATTTATCTCTCCCTTCCCCCGACCCTGGTTGTCTCTTCTGTGTCTATTTGCTGCGTCTTCTTTGTCAGCTTCTGTTTTTGTCAGCGGCACGGGAATCTGTGTTTCTTTTCGCTGATCTTCTTGTGTCAGCCCTCCATGTGTGATACACCATTCCTGGGCAGGCTGCACTTTCTTTCGCACTGGGCAGCTCTCCTTATGGGGCACTCCTTTAGCGTGAGGCTCCCCTATGTGGGGAAGACGCCTGCATGGCAGGGCACTCCTTGTGTGCGTCAGCACTGCGCATGGGAAAGCTCCACATGGGTCAAATAGTCCCGGGGTTTGTACCGCGGACCTCCCTTGTGGTAGATCGACATCCTAACCACTGGGCCAAGTCCACTGCCATGATAAAATATTATGTAGCAGTAAGAAGAAACGAAATCATGAATCCTATGAGAACATGGAAGAAGCTGGAGGACATTTTGTTGAGATAATCAAGCCAGACACAAAAGGACATATCCTGTATTATTGGGCTATAATGTACTAAGTGTATTGTACAACTCATGGAGTTAATAATTAGAATATAAGACACCAAAAATAGGAGGAGGATATAAAATAAAAACCTGATGATTAAGCAGCAAAATTGGCTAAAAAAGCAGACTGTTCTAAATCTTTGGAAATAAATAAAAATGGTTAAAGCACATCATGGATCTTTGTGTTTGTAACTAGTGGAGCTATTATATGACAGTGTTAGTATGACAGTGACTGAAATGGAAAGTCTAAAGTCATGTATATTGCTACAAGGTAAGCTAAAAACTGCAATATGGGACTCTATAAGATAGTGAAACCTCATGTAAAATACAAGTATGTGTGATATTGCATATATAAGACACTTTCTACAAACTATAAATAATGATATACTACAGAGAAGTAAAAAGAATAGCAGCTATCTATGGCTGGAGAAGCATAGAGAATAAGAGATGATGAGTTTTGTTTGTGTGTGTATCTGTTTTTGTTAATATTTATTATTATTATTGGGGTAATGAAAGTGCCCTAGGAATGAAAACAGTGTTGAATGCACAAACGTCTGATTAGACTGAATATCACTGATTTTACACTATCGATGGATTTATGCTTTAATAATATTTATCAATAAAATTGATTTGTTAAAAAACAGTATAAGCAAAGTTGGGGGTATGCAGAACAATCATGCAGAAAATACAGGATTCCCATATACCACCATACCACCAATACCTTCCATTGGTGTGGAATATTTGTTAAATTTGATGATAGATTTTTAAATATAAGTGAGCTCTATTTTTTACCATAATACCCAGTATTTAATGAAAGATGCTATATTCTAGGCAGTGTGTGAAGCAATTTACATGGATTACAATATAAAAACAGCCATTACGAAGGCACATGAAATATTTCCTATTATCATTATTATGTATGCTTAATTAAAGAAGTCATTGATTTGCAGAAAAATCATGTAAAAATTAAAGTGTTCCCATATATCTCTTATTCTTTTGCACTTTGCATAAGTATCTTTAGCTGCAGTGGATGAAGGATTATTAAAATCGTGCTATTAACAATCATTAATAGCTTACATTAGGTGCATTCTCCACTTATATCACACTCTTACTAACATTTGCTATTAAAATGTTCTTCATTTGTGATAACATATGAAAGAACATTCTTATAAATGCACTGTTAAGCAAAGTTCATCATCTACAATAATGTTCCCTTGAAAGATCATTCTTATAAATGCACTATTAAACAAAGTTCATCATCTACAATAATGTTCCCTGTGTTATATAGTCCTATGTGTTATTTTTATTATTTCTCCCAATAATATATATGACCTAAAGTTTCCACTTTTAACAATACTCACCTGTATAATTCAGAAGTGTCAATTAAACTCACAAGAATGTGCTATCAAAATGAGATCATTTTTATGAACATCTTCCACGTCCTTAGTTGGCAATCTTTCAATGAATTCCCATTCTTACAATAAAGTTCAAACTCTTAAAATGAACTACAAAACCTGTACAGTCTGACCCATGCCTGTCTATTCTCATTTCTTTTCCCTTCACCTTGGTTTCCAGTTCCTCTGTCTTCTTTAGAGCACCTGTCAAACTCAGGGTCTAAACTCAGTTTGTCCCCATGCTTATAAAATCATTTTTTCTACATCTCTGTCCCCTTTCCCTGCCTATTCCTAAATCCTTCCCATCTTCCAAGTATTTTGTCTAATTTCCTCATCATACAAGGCTTTTAACTTAGCTACAAAATCTGTATTAGGGCATTCACTCCTATTCTTTCATTGCATCCTGAATTTCCCTGCAAAGGCCAATGCGATCAAATCAAACTTTTCAACTAGATTAATGAAGACATTTTCTGGTTCTATGATGTTCTTTTTTGCATCTTTATAGAATAAATACTTTAAATGTATTAATGCATACATGTTGAATGAACAAATGCACACAAAATGAAATGCACACATAGCATCACAAATAAATGCACTCACAAATTTATTCAACTAACATAGTGAAGTCTAGTGTGCACAAGATCTTTTGCATAGAAAACATTTCCTCTGAGGATTTAAAAAGTTAAATCCATAATGATATTTCACAGAGGGGTAAATTCAAGGTCAGTAATTCAGTGTTAGTAACTATAAACTGAAGCAGGTAAAATGGGACTTAGAAGGAGAGTGAGTAAAAATCTGATCTCATGTTCCATTTTAGTACTTCTAGTTAGCAAGTATATTCATTTTAAATATTTTTGTGTGAGAGTGGAGTACAAAAAATGCATTAACATGAAAACCAAAATGACTGGATGAGAGCTATACCGTGGTCTGCTCCACCATTCTCACACCATGGGGTTTTCTCACCCAGTCCATGCTGTTTCCTAAATGAGCTATTGTTTCTGCCTGCACTTTTTCCTGCTGCCTGTAGTAATGGGAAAATGCTGTGCTTCTTTGTACAGAAATCTGTTAAAGTTTATATATCACCTTCGCCTCCAAGCCTTTGACAGTGAGCACCTCTAAGCCTAGGGGTAGTAGGGTATTTATTCATACAATATTTGCACTGCAAATGATACTGATGCTGGGGGAGAATTGGTTTCTGAGTCCAAATCCTGGATCTTAGAAGCAAGTGTTGGAGACTCAATGTCCTACTGATATGGCCCAATCAAAGCTGTATAATTCAAACTGCTACAGAGTGAGTCCAGAAGCAGAACCTTTATATTTAGGTATTTATTATCCTTAAAATATAACAATTCAAATATGTGGGAAAGAAAGCAATATTCACTAAAGATTATTGGAAGATCACCATAGGCAGGGAAAGACAAATGAGTTTATATGACTAAGAGGCTTCAAAATTAGTTGGGAGGTCCTCAGAGGGGTGGTGCAAATGCACATCTCAGCAGGATCTCAGAGACAGCCAAAGTAGATACAACCCCAGCTACTGGTACTACTGAAGGTATAGACACTCCCAGGTCTTACAGTCATGGCAGATGGCTCTGGAATTTGGTGTCTTGCCAGTGGGCCCTACTTTGGAATTTGTGCTCCTGAGTTAGGTAGAGTTCAAATCAGAAGTGACTTCTCCACACATGCCTTTTCTGACCTTTTTAATGAACCTGTGGTTGGCGCTGGGGCTGGTGGATGCCAAGGAGACTAGAATCTCTGGACTGTTCATGAGCCAGCTGGGTCTGAGACTCAGCAGACTTGCAACTCCTACTCTCTGGTTCATTGG
Organism: Dasypus novemcinctus; assembly: GCF_030445035.2. Lineage (NCBI taxonomy): Eukaryota > Metazoa > Chordata > Mammalia > Cingulata > Dasypodidae > Dasypus > Dasypus novemcinctus. The sequence continues at coordinate 40,165,398 of NC_080702.1, read as the reverse complement.
ACTTTCTCAGGTCAGCTGATAGGGAGGTGAGGATGGACAACCACCACACCAAGGAACTGAGAGAGTAAAGCTGAGGGCATGATATTCCCATCCACAATCCATGCATGATCAAAGGCCTCTCTCAACTGAGAGGTGGAGAGGGCATTGGCATCCCAAGGTACTCAGGATAGAGAAGTAAAATATGGAGTAGAGTGGACTTACTGGTATTCTATTATAGAATTATTGTGACTCTAGCAATGGGAGAAATTATGTCATTGATGTGGAGACAGTGGCCATGGGGGTTGGTGAAGGCAGGGAGAGGGAAAAGGAGGTGTGATATGGGGGCATTTTCAGGCCTTGGAATTTATCCTGAAAGGTGTTGCTCAGACAGATGTAAGACAATATGTATCCTGCCATAACCTACTGAATGGACTAGGAGAGAGTGTAAACTGCAATGTAAACTATAATCCTTGCTATGTAACAGTGCTCCAAAATGCATTCATCAATTGTAATGAATGTACCACACTAATGAAAGAAGTAATTGGTGTAGGAAAATTGGGGGTATGGGAAGTGGAGCCTCCTATATATTTTAATATAATAATTTGTGTGATCTGTACATCTTTTAAAAATAAATAAATATGTATTTAAGAAATCAAACATCAACAACAATAACAAAGAAAATCTTAGCAAGAGAAAAGGGAGAAATCTTTATTGTACTTTCCAGGAAAATTAATACAAAAGGAAATTGAGAAACAAAGAACTGAAAACCAAAGTGGAAGACTATATAAATATAGTCAGAACACACAAAAGTAACTAGAATATCAGTATTCAGTGTTAGATTAAATGTGACCAAAAAAAGGAACAAAAATGAAATTTAATGTTGAAAAGTTGGAAGTTTGTTGTTGTCATTCTCGTGATATTATTAGAGAGGAGAAAAATGTGATTCACTTCATAATTGATGAAGGTAAATGCAAGCAGCATCATTTTGATTTTCTTCAGGACTTCTATTTGTTGGAGGAAAATACTCAATTATAACTTAAGAACGCTTATTGCCTCCAGAATGTGGTTTATACCAGAGTGCAAGCTGAGAGTTCCTATCTGGGCATAACAAAATAATATAGCACTTTGGGGCAAAGATGCAGCCTAGTAATCCAGCACTGGAAGCCAAGATGGAGAAGATCTCCACAGCTGCCATGACCTTCCCCTTGGTGCTCTGGTAGACAGGGAGGAAAGTGACCCAAACACTGCAGAACACCAACATGCTGAAGGTCAAGAACTTGGCTTCATTAAAGTTGTCAGGCAGGTTCCTGGCCATGAAAGCTACAATGAAGCTCACAAAAGCCAGGCAGCCCAGGTATCCCAGGACACAGTAGAAGGCAGTGGCTGAGCCCTTATTGCACTCAATGATGATATAACCAGGCTCAGAGTGTGCATCTTCATCAATGAATGGGGGAGAGGTTCCCAGCCAGATGCCACAGAGTGTCATCTGGATCAGGGAGCAAATGGGAATAGCAAAGTTAGGTGTCCCTGACACCAAACACTGCCTCATCCTTCTCCCTGGAGCAGTGATCTTGAATGCCAGAACCACAGTGATTGTTTTGGCCAAGACAGTGGACACAGCCACGGTAAACACAATTGTAAAGGTGATTTGTTGGAGGACGCAGGTGGCTGTGTTGGGACGACCGATGAAGAGTAAGGAGCAGAGGAAGCATAGGTTGAGGGAGATGAGGAGAATGTAGCTCAGAGTCCTGTTATTGGCCTTGACGATGGGAGTGTCCTGGTGCTTCACAAAGACTCCAAGTATAACAGCAGTGAGGAAAGAGAAACAAAGTGCTGTGCAGGCCAGAGTCATCCCCAAAGGGTCTTCATAAGCCAGGAAAGTCACAACTTTTTGGATGCAGCGAATTCTCTCACTGTTTGCATACTGATGATCTGGACATCTCACGCAGTGTTCTGTATCTGACAAGGAATGCAAATTGTCATCAGCCCATATTCAATAACTCTCTCCTATTCACTGGATCCAACAGAAAAAAAGTGGACCCAAATCGGTTCAGTTTGTGATGACTCTAATTAACTCCATGTTTTAATCTGCATGTTATCCTTCCCCTAAACTTTCTTTTAGACCTCTGGCTTTCTTTTAAAAATTCAGTGCTTCAATTTGATAACAGTTCCACTTTACTCACTGATGAGCTTCCATTCTTTTCTTTTTTAAAATATATTTCTTCATGTGTAACATATGGTCATAAAAGTAAACAAACCATAAGTGTACGCATTAAAGAATTATGAGGAAGTGAACCTGTGGGTAACAGCACACATGCCAAGCACTAGAACATACCCAGCCTTCCAGAGGCCTCTTTTCTAACCCCTCTAAATTATTTACTCCCTCTCAAATCTACAAAAAAACTACCTTCTTGAATTCTAAGCATGTAGCTTACTTCTGCTTGAGTTCTTTGACCAATATTATTTGCGAGATCCATTCATTTCACCGGATATATTTACACAGTTCTTTCACTTTTCAAAATTGTATACAAAATTACTAATACATGAACTTACACAAGAACTAAGTGTAATATTAAAGTTGTGAACTTACAAAACAAACATGCATCATATCATACAGGGTCCCATATGTCAACCTACCACCAACATGCTGCATTGTTGAGAGACAAAATTGGGGAGCATGGAAAAGGTATGCCAAATAAATGGTATGGATGATGGCTGATGGCGATATTCTGATGATATTATCTCATAATCTGTAACAAATGTTCCCCTATGTTTTGGTGTGTTGATGAAAGGGTGTTGTATGGGAATTCTACACGTGCTTGATAGTTTTTTAAGTGCCAACTTTGTGAAAAATTTGTTTGAAACTAATAATTGTGTGGGTTGGTGGTAAATACTCTAAATATAATAATATGGACTATAGTTAATAGTAAGATTGTTATGATGTTCTTTCATAATTTAGATTTCATTCATTTTTAAAATATATTTTTATTTTCTTTTTGCAGTCTTATTATGTGCACCCAACGTATATTTCCCCTTTCCACTACCCTCAACCCCTAGTAACCTCATCACTGCTTTCTGCTACTGGAGATTTACTCCTTTTTAACATGGCATATAAATGACATTTAACTTCCTTTTTTCAAAGAGTATATTGTTTGCGAGGTTCTTCTGTGTAGCAGCACATCTCAGAAATTCATTGTTCTTGTAGTCAAATCATACCCCATTGTTTGTATGTACGACATCTTGTTTATCCATTCATTTATTGATAGACATTGGGTCACTTCCACATGTTGACTATTGTGAAAAATGCTGCTATAAACATTGTGCACAATTATCTGTTTGAGAACATGTTTTCACTTTGTATGGGTATATACAGAGAAATGGAATTACCAGATCATGTGGTAATTCTACTCTTTAAGAAATTGACATACTGCTTTCTGCAGCAGCTGAACTATTTTACATTCCCACCACCAGTGTATAAGAGTTTCAATTCCTCTGCATCTTTCTGACATTTGTTATTTCATGTTTATTTATTTATTTATTTATTTTTTTATTGACTTTGTAATAATATTACATTAAAAATATATATGTGAGGTCCCATTCAACCCCACCCCCCCCACCCCCCCTCTCCCCCCCCAACAACACTCGTTCCCATCATCATGACACATCCATTGGATTTGGTAAGTACATCTTTGGGCACCTCTGCACCTCATAGACAATGGTCCACATCATGGCCCATACTCTCCTCCATTCCATCCAGTGGGCCCTGTGAGGATCCACGATGTCCGGTGATCACCCCCGAGGTGCCAACCAGGGCAGCTCCACGTCCCAAATACGCCCCCACCTCTCATCTCTTCCTGCCCTTCCCCATACCCATCGTCCACCATGTCCACTTTTCCCAATCCAATGCCACCTCTTCTATGTGGACATTGGATTGGTTGTGTCTATTGCACCTCTATGTCAAGAGGAGGCTCAGATTCCACATGGATGCTGGCTGCCATCCTCCCATTTTCAGTTGTAATCACTCTAGGCTCCATGGTGTGGTGATTGTCCTTCTTCAACTCCATCTTAGCTGAGTGTGGTAAGTCCAATAAATCAGATTGTAGGTGATGGAGTCTGTTGAGGCTCAGGACCTGGCTATCACATTATCAGTCCAGAGATACAAATCCCCTAACTATATCTTAAACCCCAACGTTAACTGCACCTCCAGCAGATTAGTATGAAAGTCTTATGAAGGGAGATCCCCTCTGAGTCCAGATTCATCACACATAAACACCATTTCCAGAGAGGGGCCATCTGCCCTGGTAGTAAACCCCATCGGCCATGACCATAACTCTCATGGGTCTCTTTAGCCTTCATAGGAACCAATATCTGGGGGTTGTATCTGCTTTATCTGTCTCTCTGACTCTGCTCAGTTGTGCATGAGGGCAATCCTTCTGCCAGCCTCCAGACTCTTTTTTAGAAACTCGTAGCCATATAAACTCATTTCTCCTTTCCATTTCCCCCTTACTTTAGGTCAAACAGCATTTTAAAGTCATGTTATTTTATGTAGACATGGATATTCTGCTGATCCGCATTGAACCTTCCATATAAGGTCCTTTTCCAGTTGCATCATCAGTTGGTATTTGATAGTGGTCCCTCTATCCCCGGGTGTCATGTCCCACGCTGGAGGGAAGGCATTGCATTTACATGCTGAGTTTGGCTTCGAGACTGGCCACATTTGAGTAACATGAAGGCTGACAGGAGGAAATTCCCAGGCACAATGTTGCTCTAGGCCTTGTTCTTATTTTAGGTTTATCAGCTCACAAGCATAGTCATTAGCATCTGGGGCTCACTGTTGAACCTCACTCCCTCCCGGTCCCCGCCGCTGTACCTGGGAGACTATCGCTGCTCCCTTAGGGACCACGACAGAGCACCACTGGCCAGGAACCCAGTACCCCCCCTGCTGGGTTTTTAATTGTTGCCACTATGAGTTTATCCAATCATTACCATGCACCCTGGACATATGTTCTGTACAGCTCCCTGTCAGCCATATATCACCTGTCATTGGTATCCCATACCAGTATCCCTCCATTGCCATTGTTGAAACACTCTGTGATCCAGAACTCCCCGAAATTTGAAGCCCAATATAATGTCATGGTCCCTTACTAGGGAATGGCATATAGCGATGAGTTTAAAGGATAGATAAAGAACTTGGATAAAGTTAGATAAAGAACTTAGATAAAGAATGTTGACTTGAAAAAATTCCACATCCTATCCTTCCCCCCCCCCCCCCCCAATTATTCAGCGTTTCTTCGTAGGAGTCCTAGACCACAGCAATGCATATATATAATATACAGCACTCCCATACATCCACCACAACACCTTTTTCCTTCCACAGCGATACTCTTACACCCTATTCACATCATATTTACTTAAGGTGATGTACATAGTCTGAGATATTAGCTTTCTAACATGGTAATATCTGTGCTTACATTATGGTGCATACTTTAGGATACACAGTTCTTTACATTTTTAGTTCTCCTACGTTTTACATTATGGTTTACATTATCAGTCTGTCGTCTCCTATATGCTATGGTGTAATATTACATGTTTTATATCCATTCTTGTGTACTCTCAAGAAACTCCTCCCTTGCCCCCCATTTACTTTGGTTCCACACATTTAACGTCCATTTTCCCTTCCACCTTGGTGCCCACAGTGACAGTCAACCTCCGTTTCCTGAGGAGCCACTTCCAGAGATAGATGGAATAGTGTTTAGGGCCTAACTTGCTCATCTGCCCCAATGCCCTGGGAGCCACCCTTTCTCTCGAGGGATGCAGTTCCCTCTATTTGGTGGCATTAGTCCTCCCCAGGATGTGGGTCCACCCCCACTCTCACTACTTGGGATTCGACCCCATGGTGTCACCCACTCTGGCAGAATGAGCATTTAGACATTCCTCAGGAGCCCGTCCTGCATCAGACCCTCCCCTCCGAGCATTCTAAACAGGTAACCCTCTTTATTATATTTTGATATTATTTTCTCGGCATTTTACTCTCCACCAACACCTGACCCTCTCCTGTGTTCGTATGCTACCCCTCCCTCCCCCCACTTTTGGGCAACGTTACCCATCCGTCCCTCCCCAGCCACCCTCAAACCCGCAAAGCCCCAACCAAAGGCAACCACTTGTCCCCCTTTTATCTCTTCTTTGTGTTCATACTTACCACCATCTTGTCTTAAATTCCACCCCTGCAGACATCGGCTCATATCCTTCCTCCACCCTCCGATTTCCTGTAAGCCTATCGTTCAGTCTCTTGCTATCTAGGGCAGCTTGTTTATTTCATATCATTGAGGTCATGTAGTATTTGTCCTTCAATGTCTGGGTTGCTTCACTCAACATAAGGTTCTCAAGATTCATCCATGTTATCACATGTGTTTGTAGTGTGTTTGTTCTTACAGCCGAGTAGTATTCCATTGTGTGTATATACCACATTTTATTGATCCACTCATCTGTTGATGGGCATTTGGGTTGATTCCAACTTCTGGCAATAGTGAACAATGCTGCTATGAACATTGGTGTACATATATCGGTTTGTGTCCTTGTTTTCAGTTCTGCTGGGTATATACCCAGCAGTGGTATTGCTGGGTCATATGGCAAATCTATGGCTAGTTTTTTGAGAAACCGCCATACTGTCCTCCAGAATGGTTGGATCCTTCTGCATTCCCACCAGCAGTGGATGAGTGTTCCCCTTCCTTCACATCCTCTCCAGCACTTGAATTCTTCTGTTTTTTTCATAGCTGCCAATCTTATGGGTGTAAGATGGTATCTCATTGTAGTTTTGATTTGCATTTCCCTGATAGCTAGAGATTTGGAACATTTTTTCATGTGCTTTCTTGCCATTTGTATTTCTTCTTCGGAGAAGTGTCTGTTTAAGTCTTTTTCCCATTTTTTAAATGGGTTGTTTATCTTTTTATTTTCAAGATATAGGAGTTCTTTATATATGCAAGTTATAAGTTTCTTATCAGATATATGATTGCCAAATATTTTCTCCCACTGTGTGGGCTCCCTTTTTACTTTCTTGACAAACTCCTTTGAGGTGCAGAAGGCTTTAATTTTGAGGAAGTCCCATTTATCTATTAGTTCTTTTGCTGCTCGTGCTTTTGGTGAGATATTCATAAATCCATTTCCTATTACAAGGTCCTGTAGATGTTTCCCTACACTGCTTTCTAAGGTTTTTATGGTCTTGGCTCTTATATTTAGGTCTTTGAACCATCTTGAGTTGATCTTTGTATAAGGTGTGAGATGGTAATCCTCTTTCATTTTTCTACATATGGCTATCCAGTTCTCCAGACACCATTTGTTGAATAGGCCACTGTCTCCCAATTGAGAGGGTTTGGTGGCTTTATCAAATATTATGTGGCTATATATGTGAGGTTCTATATCAGAGCTTTCAATTCGATTCCATTGGTCTATGTGTCTTTCCTTATGCCAATACCATGCTGTTTTCACCACCGTAGCTTTATAGTATGTTTTGAAGTCAGGTAGTGTGATTCCTCCAATTTCATTTTTCTCTTTCAGTATATCTTTGGCTATTCGGGGTCTCTTTCCTTTCCATATAAATTTCATAGTTAGTTTTTCTAGTTCCTTAAAGAAGGCTGCGTTGATTTTTATTGGGATTGCATTGAATGTGTAGATCAATTTTGGTAGGATAGACATCTTAATAATGTTCAGTCTTCCTATCCATGAACAAGGAATAGTCTTCCATTTATTTAGGTCTTCTTTGATTTCCTTGAACAATCTTGTATAATTCTCGTTGTATAAGTTCTTTACCTCTTTAGTTAAATTTATTCCTAAGTATTTGATTTTTTTTTTACTATTGTGAATGGTATTTGTTTCTTGATTTCCTCCTGATCTTGCTCATTATTGGTGTACAGAAATGCTACTGATTTTTGCGCATTGATCTTAGAACCTGCGACTTTACTAAACTCATTTATGTGTTCTAGAATCTTCGTTGTAGATCTCTCAGGGTTTTCTATGTATAGGATCATGTCATCTGCAAATAATGAAATTTTGACTTCTTCCTTTCCAATTTGAATGCCTTTTATTTCTGGTTCTTGCCTCAGTGCTCGTGCAAGTACTTCTAAGACAATGTTAAATAGGAGCGGAGACAGTGGGCATCCTTGTCTTGTTCCTGAGTTTAGAGGGAAGGAGTCTAGGATTTCTCCATTGTAAACAATATTGGCTTTAGGTTTTTCATATATACTCTTTATCATATTCAAAAAATTCCCTTGTATTCCAATCTTTTGGAGTGTTTTTATCAAGAAAGGGTGCTGTATTTTGTCAAGTGCTTTTTCTGCATCAATAGATATAATCATGTGATTTTTTTCCTTCAATCTGTTTATATGGTGTATTACGTTGATTGATTTTCTTATGTTGAACCATCCTTGCATACCTGGGATGAATCCCACTTGGTCGTGGTGTATAATACGTTTAATGTATTGTTGAATATGTTTAGCAAGTATTTTGTTAAGTATTTTTGCGTCTAGGTTCATCAGAGAAATTGGTCTGTAATTTTCCTTTCTTGTGATGTCTTTGTTTGGCTTTGGTACTAGGTTAATGTTGGCATCATAGAAGGAGTTGGGTAATGTTCTTTCCGTTTCGATGTTTTGGAATAGTTTCAGCAGGATTGGTGTCAGTTCTTTCCGGAATGTTTTGTAGAATTCACCTTTGAAGCCATCTGGCCCTGGGCTCTTCTTAGTTGGGAGATTTTTGATAACTGATTCTATCTCTCTGCTTGTGATTGGTTTGTTAAGATCATCAATTTCTTCTTTCGTCAATATGGGCTGCTTATGTGTTTCTAGGAATTTGTCCATTTCCTCTAGATTGTCATTTTTGTTGGAATATAGTTTTTCAAAATATCCTCTTATGATAGTCTTTATTTCTGTTGGGTCAGTGGTGATATCGCCTTTCTCATTTCTTATTTTGTGTATTTGCATCTTCTCTCTTTTTTCTTTGTTAGTGTTGCTAAAGGTTTGTCAATTTTGTTAATCTTCTCAAAAATCCAGCTCTTGGTCTTGTTTATCTGTTCAAGTGCTTTCTTATTTTCTATTTCATTTAGTTCTGCTCTTATCTTTGTTATTTCCTTCCTTCTTCTTCCTGTTGGGTTACTTTGTTGTTGTTTTTCTAATTCCTTCAAATGTGCAGTTAGTTCTTCGATTTTTGCTCTTTCTTCTTTTTTGATATATGAATTTATGGCTATAAACTTCCCTCTCAGTACTGCTTTTGCTGCATCCCATAAATTTTGGTATGTTGTGTTATCATTATCATTTGTTTCAAGGTAGTCATTGATTTCTTTTGAGATTTCCTCTTTGACCCACTGTTTTTCTAAGAGTGTGCTGTTTAATTTCCAAATCGTGGTGTGAAATCTGGGCTTCTGTCCCTTGCAAATCTCCAGCTTGACTCCACTGTGTTCAGAGATAATATTTTGTATGATTTCAATCTTTCTGAATTCGTTCAGCCTTTCTTTGTGGCCTAGCATATGATCTATCTTGGAGAATGATCCATGTGCGCTTGAGAAAAATGTATATCCTGCTGTGTTTGGGTGTAGCGATCTATATATGTCTATTAGATCAAGCTCCTGTAATATACTATTCAGATGTTTTGTTTCTTTGGTGATTCTCTTTTGAGATGTTCTGTCCAGAGTTGATAGTGGTGTATTAAAATCCCCCACTATAATTGTAGATGTATCTATTCTTTCACTTAGTTTTTCCAGCGTTTGCCTGACGTATTTAGAGGCACCCTTGTTAGGGGCATAGATATTTATGATTGTTCGATCTTCTTGACAGATTTTCCCTTTCACTAAAATGTAGTATCCTTCTTTGTCTCTCACAATTGTTTCACATTTAAAGTCTATTTTGTCTGATATTAATATAGCTACTCCTGCCTTGTTTTGGTTATTGTTAGCTTGTATGATTGTTTTCCAGCCATTCACTTTCAATCTCCATGTGTCTCTGGGTCTAAGATGTGTCTCTTGTAGACAGCATATGGATGGGTTATATTTCCTTATCCAATGTCCCAGTCTGAATCTTTTGATAGGTGAGTTTAATCCGTTGACATTCAGTGTTATTACTATCAAGGAATTATTTGTGTTAGCCATATTTTGATTGGATTTGTGTTTGTCATATTTTGTTTGTATATTTTTTTGGTCTTTTTTGTTGTTGTTGTTGGTCTTATACTCTCCTCCAACTTTGCCTTCCTGTTTTTTCCTTTCTTCCTGCAGAACTCCCTTTAGAATTTCTTGAAGGGGAGGTTTCTTGTTGGTATACTCTTTCAGTTTCTGTTTGTCTGTGAATATTTTGAACCCTCCATCATGTTTGAATGCTAGTTTAGCTGGATAGAGTATTCTTGGTTGGAAGTTTTTTTCCTTTAGTACCTTGACTATATCATACCACTGTCTTCTTGCCTCCATGGTTTCAGAAGAGAAATCAGCACTTAATCTAATTGAGCTTCCCTTGTATGTGATGGTTTTCTTTTCTCTTGCTGCTTTTAGGATTTTCTCTTTGTCTTGAGCCTTGGATAATTTGACAAGTATATGTCTTGGGGTGGGCCTGTTGGGGTTTATGACTTGTGGAGTGCGCTGTGCTTCTTGGATATGTACATCTGTCTCTTTCAGTAGATTTGGGAAGTTTTCAGCCATTATTTCCTGCAACACTCCTTCTGACCCCTTTCCCTTCTCTTCACCTTCTGGAATGCCTATAATACGTATGTTTGAGCATTTTGCATTGTCATTCAGGTCCCTAAATCCTAATTGGATTTTTTCTATCTTCTTATTGACCCCTTCTACTATCTGTTTGATTTCTGAGGTACTTTCTTCCACATCACTAATTCTCTGCTCTGTCTCTTCTAGTCTGCTGATATTTGCTGCAAGTGTATTTTTGATTTCTTGAACTGTGGTGTTCATTCCCATCATATCTGTTATGTTTTTGCGTATGTCTGCAATTTCCCCTCCAAGTGATGTCTTCATGTTGTTAACCTCTTTCATTACTGCATCAAATTTGTCGGTGATGAATGTTCTGAGTTCTTTCATTGCTTGTGCCAAGTTTTGCTCCTCTTCGTGATTATTGGTTTGTTGATTGGATTCAGTCATGTTTTCCTGATTATTGGTTTGGTTTGTAGATTTTTGTTGCTTTCTGGTCATCTCTTTATTTTGATGAATTTAATCAGTTCCTTAGCTTCTTTGTCTGCTTTTGGAGGTTAATTAGTTGTTATTTTTGCATAGGTGTTATATCTTCTCTTTGTCACTTTTTTCTTCTTACTCAAGTTACTTGTTGTTGGTTAAGTTCACTTTAGAAGAAAGTATTAGTGTTGGGAAAAGGCAATTGTGTCAGCAAGGGTAAAGTGTAAAGTGGTATTGGTAATGTATGTTAACAAAGCAAGAATATGAGATCTGGGAGGATGGAGGTTAGATTCATGTAGATTGTATAGAGTTATAGCTGTAGGTAGAGTATCTTTTATGAAGTAGATGCCTGAATATAGGCGGAATATGGTATGAACTACAAAGCTATTGTTTTCATGAGAGAAGGAAAAAGAAAAGAAAGGTAATAGTTTCAAGAGTGGATAACAGACAGAAAACAGAACAAAGGTATTAGAAATTAAGAGTTAGACACTTTGTGGATCAAAGAATGGGAGGTGGGGGGTGGAATATAGGAGAGACAGTAGATGATAGTGGTTATCAAGATGCAGGGGAAGAGGGATAGTGTAGGTAGCCTAAATCAGTTCACACAGAAATGAGGCAGTGGAGGATGGGAAAACCCAGCAAATGTGAGATGTTCCCTGTAGCACGTATTGTGTACTTGAATTAAAATAAAATAAGTGGAAAATGAGGGAAAAGAGGGAAAGAGAGAACCGAAAAAAAAAAAACACTAATTATAATAAAGAAAAAAAGAAAGACAAGAAGAAAGGAAGAAAGAAAAAGAGGATAGGCAAGCGGTGGGGAACAGATGGGGGGAGAGAGATACAGGTATACACGTGTCACAATTGCAACACTATCTAAAACAACAACCAAAAAAACCCCTAAATATCTGTATAAAAAGAAATAAAGGACTTTGGGGGAGACGCTAGGAGAAAAGACTAGGGGATAATGCAATATTAGCAATCAGGACGTCAAAAAGAGTAAAAAATAAGATAAAGTGAAAATAAAAACAAAACAATATGAACCATTAAAGATAAAACGCAAACGTTTAGGTCCAGGGCACTCAAGGACCCCAGGTAGACCCCAGAGCGTGATGGATTCAGGGGTGGAAAGTCTGAGACACTGAAGACTCAAGAGGTGTGAGTCTGGGGTGTGGACCGCCAGAGTTCAGGGTACCCAGACCTGGCAAGCTCAAATCTGGTCCACAGAAAGCTTAGGAGCCCCGCAGTGCAACACAGCCCTCAGGGATCCCCGTAGCTGGGTGCCAGCCCTGTGGGGGAAGCCAGATCCGCGAATTTTATATTGAATTTCTGATCCCTGAAATTCACCTAACTCCTCAGGGTATCAGCCTTTGGACAGCTCGCTCCCTGTGCTCCCACGCAATGGCCACTTGAGGGCGCCTCTACACCACGGCCAGTTCAATGACCCAGATCCCAAGCCCTGCCGGGTGGGGTGGGCTTCACCTGGAAACGCCGAAAACAGACTCTAAGATCCGAAATCCCAAACTTTGCAAAATATCCTCCAATCAGCTTCCAGTCGTGTCCTCCTCCCTCACTGCACCCTACAACAGTCTCCCAATTGTGTCCCCTTATTGTCCAAAATCCAATTCCGTTGCAGATCGGCAGCCGGACCTGTGGGGATGGGGCTCCAGGCGGAAGCACTGCCCCCCCTTTCCGGCGACCAAAAACGTCCCCCGCTTCACAAGAAAACACCGTCTGTCTCCCCAAATCAATCTGCAAAGGAGTCTTGTCCCAACAATCCCTCACCAGCCAGCCCAGTATCCGCGAATTTCTCAGCACCGCAAAGCCTCTAGTAAAAGGAAAAAAAAAACAAAAACCCTGGCCGCCGCGGCTCCGGAGCTTCAGGAGCACCCGCTACCGCGGCTCCGCCCACCCAAGGAGGGAACTTCCCGAGCCCAGCTGGGACCTCCGTTTATATATTATAGATGTATCCTCTCTGTTACCTTCCCACCGAATTGACGTCCAGACACCTTCCAACCAGCAAAAATCCCCGAAACAGCGCGGTCTCAAAGAGCCTTCAATTCTGCCCAGCCGCCACCTGCAGAGACACTACCAGGCAAGCTCACGCAGCCACCATCTTGCCCCCCGAAAATCTCATGTTTTTAAAACATAGTCTTTGTGGATGTGAAGTGTTATAATCCATTCTCTTATAATGCTGAATAGAATTCTTTTAATACATCATCTTTTATTTATCCATTTTATAGTTGATGGATTTTTAGATTGTTTATGAGTATTGGTTATTATTAAATCTACTGCCATGAACATATTTGGTACAATATGATGCTATAATTTTGGATCATATAATAAACAAATATTCACCATTGCAAGAAATACCAAAGAGCTTTCCAAAGTTTTACACCAATTTACCATCCAGTTGTTCCATATTCTCTTCAACAATGGACACAGTAATGTTTAATTTTAGCTTTTATGGGGATGTTTGGAGCTATTTTATTATGCTTTTTAACTGTAATTTCCTTGTGAATAATTAATTAAGCACTATCACATATGTGCACTGTGTGCTTGGAGATATTTTGGTAAGGAGGGCTTGTTCACACATTGAACTATTTTCCTAATGAAATTTTTGCTTATCTTGTTTCTGTAGGAGCTCCCTGTATATTCTTGATGTAATTAATTGTTGACAGATCTATTTTAAATAATTTAATCCACTTGTGTCTTGAACATTCTTTGATGAACAGAAAATAACAGTATTAGTGTAGTTAAGATTTATTTAATGTTTCCTTTAAGGTTGATGTTACATTTGTTTTATTTAAGAAATTTTCGACTTTGAAGATGAAAATATTCTTCTTTATGTTTCTTTAATATTTTTATTTTTACATTTAGAATTCCAATTTGCCTGATTTTAATGCATCTTTATGTGATGAGGTTGTTTCTGGATATGTCATTTTTTATTTTTTTTTCTTTTCTATCCTATGCTGAAACAACATTATTGTGACTTTTTAAAGAAATGATGCAGGTAGAATAAGTACTTCAATTTCACTTTGTCTTAAAGTTTGTCTTTTTTTTTTTTTTACAGCAGAATGTGGGTTTTATTTTATTTTATTTTATTTTTTTAATTATTTATTTATTTTTTAAAAGTTACATTCAAAAAATATGAGGTCCCATTCAACCCTCCCGCCCCCACCCCCCACTTCCCCCACAGCAGCACTCTCTCCCATCATCATGACACATCCATTGCACCTGGTAAGTACATCTCTGAGCATCACTGCACCCCTAGTCAATGGTCCACATCATAGCCCACACTCTCCCATGTTCCATCCAGTGGGCCCTGGGGGGAATCTACAATGTCCCGTAATTGTCCATGAAGCACCACCCAGGACATCTCCTCATCCCGAAAACGCCTCCACATCTCATCTCTTCCTCCCATTCCCCAAACCCAGCAGCCACCATGGCTACCCTTCCCACACCCATTCCACATTTTCTCTGTGGACATTGGATTGGTTGTGTCCATTGCACATCTATGTCAAGTGGGGGCTTAGATTCCACATGGATACTGGATGCACTCCTCCTGCTTTCAGTTGTAGACACTCTAGGCTCCATGGTGTGGTGGTTGACCTTCTTCAACTCGATGTTAGCTGAGTGGGGTAAGTCCAATAAATCAAAGTGTAGGAGCTGAAGTCTGTTGAGGCTCTGGGCCTGGGTGTCATATTATCAGTCCAGAGATTCAAAACCCCTAAATATATCTAAAACCCCAGCACCAAATACAATTCCATTAAAGTAGCATGCAAGTCTTGTGAAAAGAGATCCCCTCTGAGTCCAATTCCATCACTCAGAAACACCAGCTCCAAAGAAGGGCCATCTGCCATGGCAGTGAACCCCATCTGCCATGACCATAGGACCTGTGGGTCTCTTTATCCCTCAAAAGAACCAATACCTGGGGTTGTATCTACTTTATCTGGCTCTCAGATTCTGCTCAGTTGTGCATAAGGGCATTCCTTCTGACAACCTCCAGACTCTTTTTTAGAGACTCATAGCCTTATATTCTCATTTCTCCTTTCCATTTCCCCCTTACATTAGGTCAAACAGCATTTTGAAGTCATGTTATTATATGTAGACAGGGATATTCTGCTGATCCGTGTTGAACCTTTAATTCAAGGTCCTTTTCTAGTTGCCTCTTCAGCTGATATGTAGTAGTGATCCCTCTGTGCCAGGGAGGCTCATCCCCGGGTGTCATGTCCCACGCTGGGGGGAATGCACTGCATCTACATGCTGAGTTTGGCTGTGAGAGTGGCCACATTTGAGTAACATGAAGGCTGTCAGGAGGAAACTCCCAGGCACAGTGCTACTCTAGGCCTTATTCTTATTGCAGTTTATAGGCTCAAAAGCATAGCCATAAGTATCAGGAGCCCACTGTTGGGCCCTCCTTCCTTCCTGGTTCTTGCCGTGGCACCTGGGGGACTGCCGCTGCTCCCCCAGGGTCCATGACAGTGGCCCCCCCGCCAGGGGCCCAGTACCCCCCCCAGCTATTGTTTTTAATTGTTTCCACTATGAGTATATCTAGACATTACTATATACCCTGGGCATATGCCCTGTATAAGACTCCCTGTCAACCATATATATCCTGTCAATAACATCCTATATCAGTATTCCTCCGCTGCCATTGTTGAACCACTCTGTGATCCAAAACTTCCTGTAAAGTCAATCCCAACATAATGTCAGCTTCACAAGAGTCTTAGATCACCGAAATTCATATATACAATATACAGTACTTCCCCAGATTCACCATAAAACCTTTTCCCTTCCACAGTGATAATCACTTAACTTGTTCGTATCATATTTCCTGAAACTGATGTACAGATTCCGAGACAATAGCTTTCAAACAAGATGACAACTGTGCTTACTATGTGGTCCATACTTTAGGTTGTACAGTTTTCTTACTTTTTTAGTTATCCTATGTTTTGCCTTATGGTTTACATTATTAGTCTGTCGTCCCCTATATGTTTTTGAAGTAATATTACATGTTCTATATTCATCTTCGTGTACTCTCACAAAACTCCTCTCTTGCCCCCATATTTACCTTGTTTCCATCCATTCCACATCCATTTTCCCCTCCCCTTGGGGCCCACAACACCAGCCAATCTCGATTTCCTGAGAGGCCATGTCCAGAGATACTTGCAGCAGTATTCAGGGCCTGACTTTCTCAACTGCCCTAATGCCCTGGGAGCCATTCTTTCTCACTAGAGATACAGTTCTCTCTATTTGATGGCATTAGTCCTCCCTGGGATGTGGGTCCACCCCACCTCTCACTTCTTGGGTCTCTTCCCAATGGTACAACCCACCTTGGCAAAATGAGCCTTCAGCTATTTGCACTGAGTTTGTCCCGCATCAGACCATACCCCCTGAGCATCCTAAACAGGTAACCCTCCTACTTATACTTTGATACGATTTTCTCAACATTTTGTTCTCAACGAACACCTGACGCTCTCTCATGTTCGTATGTTGCCCCTCCCTCCCCCAATTTTTGGACAATATTACCCCTCCGGCCATCCCCAGGCCCCCTCAAACCCACAAAGCCCCACCCGAAGGTAACCCCTTGCCCCCATTTTGTCCCTTCTTTGTGCTCATACTTACCGCCAGCTCATCACAGATTCCACCCCTACAGACGTTAACTCACATCCTTCCTCCACCCCCCGATTTCCTGTAAGCCTCTTTTCCACACTCTAGCTCTCTGAGGCAGTTTGCTTATTTCATATCATTGAGGTCATGTAGTATTTGTCCTTCAATGCCTGGGTTGCTTCACTCAACATAAGATTCTCAACGTTCATCCATGTTACCACGTGTGATTGTAGTGTATTTGTTCTAACAGCCGAGTAGTATTCCATTGTGTGTATATACCACATTTTATTGATCCACTCGTCTGTTGAAGGACATTTGGGTTGATTCCAAATTTTGGCGATAGTAAACAATGCTGCTATGAACACTGGTGTACATATATCTGTTTGTGTCCTTGTTTTCAGTTCTGATGGGTATATACCCAGCAGTGGTATTGCTGGGTCATATGGCAAATCTATGGTTAGTTTTTTGAGAAACTGCCAAACTGTCCTCCAGAATGGTTGGAATCTTCTGCATTCCCACCAGCAGTGGATGAGTAGTCCCATTTCTTCACATCCTCTCCAGCATTTGTATACTTCTGTTTTTTTCATAGCTGCCAATCTTATGGGAGTAAGATGGTATCTCATTGTAGTTTTGATTTGCAATTCCCTGATAGCTAGAGATTTGGAACATTTTTTCATGTGCTTTTTAGCCACTAGTATTTCTTCTTTGGAGAATTGTCTGTTCAAATCTTTTTCCCATTTTTTAAATGGGTTGTTTATCTTTTTGTTTTCAAGATTTGTGAGTTCTTTATATATGCAAGTTATAAGCCTCTTATCAGATATATGGTTGCCAAATATTTTCTCCCATTGTGTGGGTTCCCTTTTTACTTTCTTGACAAGCTCCTTTGAGGTGCAGAAGGCTTTAATTTTGAGGAAGTCCCATTTATCTATTTGTTCTTTTCCTGCTCGTGCTTTTGGTGTGAAATTCATAAAGCCATTTCCTATTACCAGGTCCTGTAAATGTTTCCCTACACTTCTTTCCAAGATCTTTATGGTCTTGGCTCTTATATTTAGGTCTTTGATCCATCTTGAGTTGATCTTTGTATAAGGTGTGAGATGGTAATCCTCTTTCATTCTTCTACATATGGCTATCCAGTTCTCCAGGCACCATTTGTTGAATAGGCCATTCTCTCCCAGTTGAGAGGGTTTGGTGGCTTTATTGAATATTATATGGCTATATACCTGAGGTTCTATATCTGAACTTTCAATTCGATTCCATTGGTCTGTGTGTCTCTCCTTATGCCAATACCATGCTGTTTTCACTGCTGTAGCTTTGTAGTATGTTTTGAAGTCAGGAAGTGTGATTCCTCCTATTTTGTTTTTCTTTTTCAATATGTCTTTGGCTATTCGGGGCCTCTTTCCTTTCCAAATAAATTTCATAGTTAGTTTTTATAGTTCCTTAAAGAAGGCTGTGTTGATTTTTATTGGGATTGCATTGAATGTGTAGATCAGTTTTGGCAGGATAGACATCATAGTAATATTCAGTTTTCCTATCCATGAACAAGGAATATTCTTCCATTTATTTAGGTCTTCTTTGATTTCCTTGTATAGTCTTGTATAGTTCTCAGTGTATAAGTTTTTTACCTCTTTAGTTAAATTTATTCCTAAGTATTTGATTTTTTATTTACTATTGTGAATGGTATTTGTTTCTTGATTTCTTCCTGATCTTCCTCATTATTGGTGTACATAAATGCTACTGATTTTTGTGCATTGATCTTATAACCTGCGACTTTGCTGAACTCATTTATGAGTTCTAGAAGCTTTGTTGTAGATCTCTCAGGGTTTTCTATGTATAGGATCATGTCATCTGCAAATAATGAAATTTTGACTTCTTCCCTTCCAATTTGAATGCCTTTTATATCTGGTTCTTGCCTCAGTGCTCATGCAAGTACTTCCAAGACAATGTTAAATAGGAGTGGAGACAATGGGCATCCTTGTCTTGTTCCTGAGTTTAGAGGAAACGATTTCAGGATTTCGCCATTGTAAACAATGTTGGCTGTAGGTTTTTCATATATACTCTTTATCATGTTCAAAAAATTTCCTTGTATTCCGATCTTTTGGAGTGTTTTTATCAAGAAGGGGTGCTGTATTTTGTCAAATGTCTTTTCTGCATCTATAGATAAAATCATGTGGTTTTTTTCCTTCAATCTGTTTATATCGTGTATCACATTAATTGATTTTCTTATGTTGAACCATCCTTGCATACCTGGAATAAATCCCACTTGGTCATGGTGTATAATTCATTTAATGTGTTGTTGAATACGATTAGCAAGTATTTTCTTAAGTACTTTTGCGTCTAGGTTCATTAGAGAAATGGGTCTGTATTTTTCCTTTCTTGTGGTGTCTTTGTTTGGCTTTGGTACTAGGATAATGTTGGCCTCATAGAAGGAGTTCGGCAATGTTCCTTCTGTTTCGATTTTTTGGAATAGTTTGAACAGGATTGGTGTTAGTTCTTTCCGGAATGTTTTGTAGAATTCACCTGTGAAGCCGTCTGGCCCTGGGCTCTTCTTAGTTGGGATATTTCTAATGACTGATTCTATCTCTTTGCTTATGATTGGTTTGTTAAGATCCTCAATTTCTTCTTTCGTCAATATGGGCTCCTTATGTGTTTTTAGGAATTTGTCCATTTCCTCTAAATTGTGATTTTTGTTGGAATATAGTTTTTCAAAGTATCCTCTTATGATAGTCTTTATTTCTGTGGGATCAGTGGTGATATCACCTTTCTCATTTCTTATTTTGTGTATTTGTATCTTTTCTCTTTTTTTCTTTGTTAGACTCACTAAAGGTTTGTCAATTTTGTTGATCTTCTCAAAAAACCAGCTCTTGCTCTTGTTTATTTTTTCAAGTGCTT